>NC_137832.1:52077770-52282770 GCF_963921795.1 Nannobrachium achirus
ATCTACAATGACGTTTTGGGTATGCTTAGTCGGGCAGAGCCAATGAATCAAATTGAATTTCAAGATGTTTTGGCCATTATCTCTGGAACGGAAGGTCGCTGCCAATACTTTTCCGGACTTGTAACAGTGTATCTCCACAATGTGGTATTGAGGCTTTTACTCTACACTGGCTCTCAACCTTTTCAGGCCGTGACCTCCAAAATAATCACATTTTAACTGGGGACCCTGACAAGCACTAAGAGTTGAGGCATTACATTTTGTATGCTCAGTCCCATTGTGAAAATAGCAGATCTACATGCTCACAACGCCTCTAATATTTGACAATTTGGCCAATGTTTAATTAAAAAGTCCTTAAATTGTCACTTTAGAAATGTGCAGATGCCTCTATACACTTAAACTGTATGTTGGTTTGTTTACAGTTGAGTGTGAAAACAATGTTGCACATAAAGTTAATCATCTGGGGACCCCCCAAAATAATTTGGGGACCCCCCCTGGGGGTCCCAAACTACAGGTTGAGAACCACTGATGTAAAACATTTACTGTACTGTGTCCAGGTGATGTTCCATTACCTGACGGACGTGGAGGGTGGAGGCGTGGTGAAGATCCCCAAGGCACATGGAGACGACGCGTGGAAGGTCTACTTCGATGAGGTGGACCAGGAGATCGTGGACGAGTTTGCCATGCGCTATGGCATCGAGTCCATCTACCAGGCCATGACGTGAGTTCACTGTGTGTGTGTGTAAGACAGTGGTTCTCAACCTTTTCAGGCCGCGACCTCCAAAATAATCAAATATTTAACAGGGGACCCCCCCACCCTGCACAAGCACATGGAATTATAGGAGTTGGCATTACATTTAGTTTGACTCGATCTATTCCATTGTGAAAATATTTTCACTATTTCTGCCTCTAATATTTGACAATTTGACCAATGTTTGACCAGAGGTACTAAAAAGGTCTTTAAAGTTCTTAAATTGTCATTTTAGAAATGTGCAGATACAATGTATACACTTATACTGTATGACGTTGGTCTGTTTACTGTTGAGTAAGAAAACAATGTTAACACATAGCTCAGCTAGCTCAGGGGTAGAGAAACCGTTATTAGAGCACGAAGGGTTCCCGAAGGGTTCCCAGTTCGAATCCGGGCTCCCCCTGAGTGTCGAAGGGTCCTTGGGCAAGACTCTGAACCCCTAGTTGCTCCCGGTGAGTAGGTTGGTGCCTTGCATGGTTTCCTCCGCCACCGGTGTATGAATGTGTGCGTGAATGGGTGAATGTAATGCACAATCTCTGTAAAGCGCTTTGGATAAAAAGCGCTATATAAATGCACCATTTACCATTTACCATTTTACATACTGTAAGCTAAACATCGGTGTGTGAATGTGTGTGTGAATGGACATGCACAATCATTGTAAAGTGTGTGCGTGTGTGTGTGTGTGTGTGCGTGTGTGTGTTTGTGTGTAGGTGTGTGTTGGTCTTAAAATGCATATATATGGCTCCAATGAGGACTGCAGGTAAATAGTGTGACGTGATTCATATGTGTGTGTGTGTGTGTGTGTGTGTGTGTGTGTGTGTGTGTGTGTGTGTGTGTGTGTGTGTGTGTGTGTGTGTGTGTGTGTGTGTGTGTGTGTGTGTGTGTGTGTGTGTGTGTGTGTGTGTGTGTGTGTGTGTGTGTGTGTGTGTGTGTGCGTGCGTGCGTGCGTGCGTGCGTGCGTGCGTGCGTGCGTGCGTTTAATGAGAAATCCTGGCCTGTCATCTGAGATCTCCCTGAATGTTGGGTTTATGATTGGATATCTCTAGGCAGGGTGGAAGAAATCTTAATAGACAAATGCAGGCAGACAGGCACGCACACACACACTCACTCACTCACCCACCCAAACGCACGTGCGCAGACTGCGCACGCACACACACACAAACACACACGCACATGCGAAGAAAAAAAAAACAGCAATACCGGTCAGACCCATTTGCTAAACAAAAAAAGTTGTAAATCCAAACAGAGAATGGACAGGAGTGGGAACGGAGCAACAAGACAATCGATAGTTCCAGCTCATTGAAATGTGCACCAGGGATCTATTTCCTCCCCCCAGAGAGGATCCACAATAATGACTTTCTGCTTCCTCCTTTCTCTCCTCTGCCCGCTCCTCTTTCCCATAATTACCTCTCTCCCATCTGCCCTCCCTTTGTCTTTCCAATTCTAATCTGCCTTTCGTCTTCGTCCCCTCTCTCTCTCTCTCTCTCTCTCTCCCTCTCTCTCTCTCTCTCTCACTCTCCCTCTCTCTCTCTCTCTCTCTCTCTCTCTCCCTCTCTCTCTCCACGCCAGTCATTTCTCCTGCCTGTCCTCTAAGTACATGCTGTCGGGGGTTCCAGCGGTCATGAGCAACCTGCTGGCCAACATCAACGCCTACTACGCCCACCCCACCTCCTTCTCCAACGTGTCCGCCCAGGACCGCTTCACCGCCTCCAACTTCAAGGTGCACACACACACACAACCAGTGGTGGGGACCCCCACACCCTGACGAGCACTAAGAAGTTGAGGCATTACATTTTGTATAACACGGTTCTATTGTGAAAATAGCTGATCTACATGCTCGGCTATTTTCACAATTTCTGTGTCTAATATTTGACAATTAGGCCAATGTTTAATTTGTCATTTTAGAGGTGCTGTATTAAAAAGTCCTTATATTGTCACTTTAGAAATGTGCAGATACTCTCTATACACTTAAACTTTATGTTGGTTTGTTTACTGTTGAGTGAGAAAACAATGTTGCACATTAGGTTAATCATCTGGGGACCCCCTCAAAATCATTTGAGGACCCCCCTGGGGGTTCTGACCCCACAGGTTGAGAAACACTGGTGTAAAGTAACATTACTCAAGTGCGGTACTTAGGTACTCTGAGGTATTCTTGCTTTACTGGAGTATTTCCAATTTCCTTTACTTTACTCACACGCACGCCCGCGCGCATTACTGTTCCTGTGAGGACATCAAAGTTAAGTGAATTCCTGGTCAGTGCAGGAAGAACTGTTTGAGTGACCCTCATGACATTTACTCTAGTCTAGCGCAGGCCAGGGTTCCCCAATTAATTTCCTCAGAGGGCCAATTGAAGTCGGGGACACCAAGCCGAGGGCCGACTATTGGGGGACCACGCTCTAGCGCAGTGGTTCTCAACCTTTACAGGCCGCAACCACTCAAATGAATCATATTTGAACTGGGGACCCTGACAAGCACTTGGAATGTAGGAGTTGAGGCATTCAGTTTAGTTTGACTCGGTTCCACAGCTAAGTATTGTGAAAATAGACGATCTGCAAGCTCACAACACCTCGCAGTGAGAGGCGTCGTGAGCTTGCAGATCGGCTATTTTCAAACATATGTGACAATTTGGCCAAGTTAGTTTGTTGTTAAATTGTCACTTCGCTCTGTCGTCTGAGGACTCCCCCAAATCACCCGACCCACAGGTTGAGAACCACCCTCAGGCCGAAATGTCAACACATCTCAAAAGTGTCTCAACAAGGAACCCGATGATGATCATTTGGGATGCTATGTGATATTTAAGCGCCATTCCCGCCAGGCACGATAAAGATAAAGATGAAAATATCGTTTTAAAAATCGTTCTCAACTGAAGTGGATGGTAACGCCCTGTTGTCGGCAGCAGGACAACAGGACGGCAGTTGTTGTTAGTTATCGTTATAGTTATCTTTATTGTGCCCGGTGGGGATGACACTTTAGTCAGCAAGCTGTTTAAACGGATGCTGGGTTTGACGTTTACTTACGTTTACTTGGTATCCTATAGTTATTTTATTGCACTAGATGTTTTTTCTTTGCACTGTTGACGAGGGTTCATGATATTCACTCTGATGTTGCTCTCTGTAAGTCACAACGGACACTACACTACTGTATGTGTCTTCCTCCCTCTTTCATTGAATCCGGTTGTGTGATTTAATAGTCAGATGAGGGGTGGTCTTATTGATCTGTTCAGACTTCTGCAGCCCATAACTCAACACTGCACCGGACACTTTAATACGCCCTCAATGACAGATAGATAGATAGATAGATGACCTTGTCCTCCATGTTATACAAGGATGTTCGTGTGTGCGTGCGTGTGTGTATGCGTGTGTGTATGCGTGTGCGTGTGTGTGTGTGTGTGTCAGAAAATAAAGAAGTGTTAAATTGAGCGGTAATTAAAATCTTAACTATTATTTTATAATGGACAAGTACTTTTCAGGCAAGTTAGTCTCAGTTAATATTTCCCCCTGACCCCACTTATAATAAAGTTATATCTATAATGTCTCTCTCTCTCTCTCTCTCTCTCTCTCTCTCTCTCTGCCTCTCTCTTTCTCTCTATCACAGAGGGAACGTTTTGTGAAGCTCTTGGATCAACTTCACAACTCGCTACGTATCGACCTCTCCACGTACAGAGTAAGTCTCCATACTTCACCAACGTTCACCGCTCTAACCCTAGCGTCTCTGTTTTGAAACAAAATATCAGATGAACATTTTCACAGCAGAGATTGAATTGAAAGTCTGTGTCATCATAGCTAGCACAAAGTTCACCCTGGTGGCATAGAGGACGGACAACACGGTAGCTTGTCTAGCTGCACCCCTCACTTTGCTCCTGACGCACTTCATATTTATATTTGAGGATTATTATTCACAGTATAGTGAGAGCATCTTTCCTTCATGCAGTATTTACATTTCATGAGGATTGTTCACGGTATGGTTTAGTGAGACTCTCGTTATTTTGTATTTAAGGCCTGTTTCATTACACTGTAGTTCAAACGACCCACCGTCATCAAACAGTACAGTGAGACCCTCGTCACTGCATATTTATGATGGTACATTGAGACTGTCACAGTGGTTGTTATTGAAGGAACTCATACTTAACGCAGACCTATCTACGCATACTGTGTTTGAAACCTCATTTCCATTTTTTTCCAAACCTTCATGATTTCGTAAATTAACGCCCTATTCAATCACACTAGTGTCTCACGAAAGCATCAAAAGTATCAGGCCTACAAGCTCGAAACACAGCATGAAGCGACGCGGTTCGAGCTTGTGGATCTGCTCCTTTTGATGCTTTTGAATTTGAATCCTGAAAAGTAAACATAAGAGATTTCCACCCGGCAGATGATAACACCTAGCTGCATGTGAATAACATGCACAGAATACAAATAATCATTATGGTTCCCAAGGAAAGACAGACCATGCACCCACTGCACACAAAATGTGGTGGAAACAGAGCTACACTTTCTAACCACCGGCCAACTATACCAAGGCATCAGAGACACATTACTGTACTTCCCACAGACACACCCCAAGTGAGTTTGAAAACATGACCAACGACAAAAAAACTCAACAACGTACAACAACAACGTGCGAACACAGCAGCAAGATTTGTGAACTGTTGCGATAAAAGAAGGCTAGCCAATGAAATACAACCACCCTAAGGACTACAAACCATTGAGTGTCCTGCACTATCTGTACCATGTAGACCTCTAGACCTACTGCACATATAAACAGAGCTGCTACCTAACACATTTAAATCGTTATGAGAAAAAGAATGCTGCTATTTGTCCCAAAGCGACGGCAAAAGATTGATGCTATTTGTTTCAAAAAGCTTTATACCCTGTATATATAACATGTATACAACGTCACAATGTGACATAGCTCTGTTTACACTAGTGCTGTACCCTCTCCAAATGTTTAATACATTCCCCATTTTCAAAGTTTTTCTTATATTTTGACACTTGCTTTGGCAATGTAAACGTATGTTTTCTCAGGCCAAGGAAGGTCCTTTGAGTTGTGTGGTTGAACCTTGTGGTGTTTGTTTTCTCCTCAGAACAACTTCCCAGCCAGCAGCACACCTCGCCTCCAGGACCTCAAGTCCACCGTGGACCTGCTCACCAGCATCACCTTCTTCAGGATGAAGGTAGAACACATGAGTATACAAACATGTTTGTCTCAAAAATAGGAATGGAACAAATTCCAAAAAGGTAGCACATCACAAATGTCAGATCAATGGAGGACTAAGTACTCACATTTCTACTTTTTTACATGTTTTGGGCCATTATTTTGGGGCTAGCGCTCCCATGATTTTGTAACCCATTTTTCACCCAGTGCCAATTGCCCAAGCTGTAATCCTGGGCGCTGCTCTCCCTCTGCCAACCTGGGGAGATCCCCGAACTGAGCTCATGCTTCCTTCGAGTGCATGAGGAGTTTGCAGGAGTTTGCATCACCTGACAGGGGGAAGCTTCCCGGTTGGACGTAGCGCGGGATCGAAGGAGCACGTTATTCCAATCAGTTCTTTTCCCCTCCATCAGGCGCTCCGGCATTATCCCCCTGGCCCATTGTTGACGTGCAACCTATTTTCCTTATTTAAAGGACATCATATTATATATAAGGGTTCATATTTTAGATATTCATTAGAGAAAATAAAAGATGAGTGTTAAAATGTTATAATTTACTTCTTTCTATTGTTTTAGTGATTTTAACGATTTTGATTTGCATGCATGCCTTCGAGCAGAAATTGAACATTGTTCTATGCATATAATTTAAGGTGCTCTGAGAGCAGCATTGACAAAATGCACTAAAACGATAGAAAGAAGGAAATGAAAACATTTTAACACTCATCTTTTATTTTCTCTAATGATTATCTAAAATAATATGAACCCTTGTTGGAAAAAAACAAAGTTGTCTTTTAAGCATATCTGTCTGTCTTTGTGTTTTGTAATTACTCTGCTTTTGCTACAGTTTACATACCAACATGTTTCTGTCTATAGCTCTGTATACCTGACCCTCTCGCTCCCTGCCCCTCTCTCTCTTCCTGTGGCGTCGTTGCGTTCAGGTGCTGGAGCTCCAGAGCCCCCCCAGGGCCGCCCACGTGGTGAGGGACTGCGTCAAAGCCTGCCTCAACTCCACCTACGAGTACATCTTCAACAACTGCCTGGAGCTCTACAACCGCCAGTCCCAGCCTGCCGTCCCAGCGGTCAGTCACTGCAGCGCGTGCTTAAAACACATTCTCTGCCATTTTCGATCATTTCGACCATAGGGTCATCTAGTTGAGGGGCAATGAAAACAGCATCTCTCGCCCAAACTTGCAATGTGAGCCAAGATTCAGGCGTCTCTGTGAAACATAAATAAACAAGAAACGGATGGGCAGACACGGGACAAACAGGCAAAGCCAGATGTAGGAGCGGTTAGCACAGCTCAAAAACAGGATCTACTCTATTTTGTATTGTATGTTTGTATTGTTTTAATAAGGATATAGGGGCTAAGATATAGGGGACAAGTCACTTTCACTGAGGAGTTAGAGTATAAGGTGAGATGCAGACAGTGTAGGCAAGACTGATGATAGGAAAGCGTAGGGGGAGACAGTGTAGGAGAGACAGACGATAGGAAAGCTGAGAGGGAGACAGTGTAGGAGAGACAGACGATAGGAAAGCTGAGAGGGAGACAGTGTAGGAGAGACAGACGGTAGGAAAGCTGAGAGGGAGACAGTGTATAGGAGAGACAGACGGTAGGAAAGCTGAGAGGGAGACAGTGTAGGAGAGACAGACAGTAGGAAAGCTGAGAGGGAGACAGTGTATAGGAGAGACAGACGGTAGGAAAGCTGAGAGGGAGACAGTGTATAGGAGAGACAGACGGTAGGAAAGCTGAGAGGGAGACAGTGTAGGAGAGACAGACAGTAAGAAAGCTTAGAGGGAGAGTGTAGTGTGTAGATCCACATTTCCTTTCTCACAGATTAGATTTGAACTCGCCACAACAAATCCACATTTGGCAGTATCCTCCCGCAAATATACATTACCAGACATCCATCCAATCAGTGTAATGGAGTCACGTACAGATGCAGTCATTTTTTAAATGTGCGCCCGGTACCGTGGTGGTGTACTGAAAGTCATCACACAGTCCCACTATCACGTGATTGTCATTTACATTGGCGTGCTTCTCAGAGTAACCTCTAGGTGGCACGAGACAACCAATCGCCCCGAACCCACATTGAAACTAAATTGTTTTAATGTAATTGATGACCTGACAATAGCAATGCGTTCCTCTATTCTCAGACCATGATAGACCACCACTCCAGCCGCAGTCACTATATGCTAGCTGTATTACATTTTTAAGCTTGAAACAATTATATATCAATGTCATTTTCTTGTTTCAAACCACTACGAGAGCGAGACAGTAGGGAAGCTGAAGAAGTATTGTTATTATTATTATTACAGACCAATCAGAGTATGCATCGTTCTATGAAGCGTCCGTGACGTGACATTAGTCCGGAGCTCCGAGAAAAATCGTTGGTCATTTTGATGTTGTTTCTAACCTTTCACAGGTCGAGCCAAAGAAGGAGAAAAAGGAGAAGAAGAAGAAGAAGGAGAAGGCGGAGGGAGAGGGAGAGGGAGAGGGGAGTGGCGAGGATGAGGAGTCTGAGGAAGAGGAGGAGGAGGAGGAAGAGGAGGAGGAGAAGAATAAGGAGGAGGAGAGCCAGCCGGAGGAGCAGGGACCCAGCATCCAGAACCTGGACTTCTGGCCCAAGCTCATCCTCCTCATCGTGTCCATCATCGAAGAGGATAAGAACTCCTACACACCCATCATCAACCAGTTAGTGCTGATTGTATCTCTGAGAGTGTGCAAATGTAAACCAAACGGACCTGCAAGGACCTGTTACTTTGGTTACTAGTTACGTTGTAGATTTGTATTCAAAACATACATTAACCACAGCCCTATACACTGTACATTTCGGCCATTTTGAAAATAGGAGATGCGACGCGACGCGTTGTGAGCTTTTGAGTACTTTAAGTACATTTTGTGAGAGAGTACCATTTTTCCACCACTGGTTCAGTGTGACCTCACCCCAACACCTGTGTCTCTATTAGGTTCCCACAAGAACTCAGCGTGGGCAAGGTCAGTGCTGAGGTCATGTGGACACTCTTCGCTCAAGACATGAAATATGCCCTGGAAGGTAAGAGTGTACTGCGTGCATGCGTGCGTGCCTGCGTGCGTGTGCGTGTGTGAGTGAGTGAGTGGGAGAGAGATCTCCCGATCAATCATTTATTCATGTCATTGTCCTTTGTCCGTTCTGTTGTACAGTGTTGGAAAAGATTGATTGCTATCACTGGAACAACGGTAACTAATAGAGTCCCTGTTGATATAGTGAGCTTACAATAGATAGTACATGAGAGCAAATTCCCTTGTGTCCCTTAATTCCCAGTTGGCACTCGCCCTCCCTCTTAATTCCCCAGAAACATTAAACTTTTGCTGTCGCCCTGTCAACAACATTCTCCCTCAAAATCCACCCTGCTTACCGAACCATGTGCAAATAAATCGACTCTGTCGGGTGGAAACCAATACTTTTCAGGATTCAAATTCAAAAATAGCTAAAGTAAAAGTCGCGTTGTGCCACGTTCTGAGCTTGCAGATCTGCTACTTTTGAAGCTTTAGTGTGACGCTGTAGTATGCTCAAGAAGGGGGCGTTAATTTATGAAAAAAAAACAACACAAGTTTTAAAGGTATAGAGAGGTTTCTGCCCGACAGCGACAAAATAAATGAACAGAGAGAGAGAGAGACTGCCCACACGATGAACCAGGCAATGTTGGGTACCGAAAGCTTTTTCTTTGGGCTAGCGCTCCACTGAGAAAACCCATTGTTTTTTTATCCCACGATATTACCATTTTTCACCGAGTGCCAATTGCCTAAGCTGTAATCCTGGGCACTGCTCTCCCTCTGCCGAACTGAGCTCATGCTTCCTTCAGTGCATGAGGAGTGAGCAGGCCGCTTCTTATCACCTGACAAGGGGGAGCTTCCCCGGTTGGATGTAGCGCGTGGAAGGAACACGTTATTCCAACCAGCTCCTTTCCCCTCCATCAGGCTGGCCAGGTGGAGGCACTATAGAGACCAGGATTACTGCATGTTTTTGTGAGGGTATCTACCCTAAGAGACACGGGGAGAACATGCAAACTCCACACAGAAAGGTCCTTTCGCCAACTCCACCTAGGGTGTGGGTTCTGATGACTTGGAGGAGAGAACACGCCTCCAGCGCCCACAGCATCGAACCCAGGACCCTAGCTGTGAGGCGACAGGGTACCGAAAGCTTCTTGTCACATTGCAGAGCGACGCATTGTCAGTGCAATATGCTGGGCAAGCTGATAACGTGGCATCGAGTTTCGCATTTTCTGCTTCTATCAAGTGAAGGCACTCTGTGAAAATGCTCTCATTTGCAAAAAGCCTTGATTTGTATTCATAATTGGCTTCATCAATTCAGAACGAGTACTCAGATAAAGTGCACAGACTATCCATCCAAAGGGCAAAAAGGTATGCGGGACAGCCATGATGGTACGTGGAATTTGTTATTCTTTTCACAAACCTTCTAACTTCTGTGAAAACAAGCATGTGATCCAGGATAATCAGCGACCAGCTCTCTCTCTCTCTCTCTCGGTTTGCACTTTTAGAAATGTAGAATGATAAACATAAAGTTACATTGTGGTATATGTTTAGCTCAAACAAACCTTTTTCTTCATGCCCTATAGAGTTCTTTGTTAAAATGTAATATTATCCCTTATTAATATTAAGTAGAAAATATTATGTTAACAGAGAATTGTGGCAAGTTTGTTCACCAATAAAGTCCTATTTCTTGACACACATGCACATGAGCACACGTACATGCACATGAGCAACACTCTTGTTTATTTATTTTTATTTATTTTTTGTTCTTCATCTCTGCTTCCTTTCCTCTTTGTTTATATCACGTTTTTTGTCTGTCTATCTTCATCAATTGTCTCTTCTGTTATCTCAGCTCCCACTACATTCCGCATCCGCAGATTATACTTTCATGGCGGTAAGAAGTGTCTGTGTATGTGTGCGTGCCTACGTGCGTGCGTATACGTGCGCGTGAGAGCGATAGAGTGTTTGATTTCATTTTGAGGACAGTAAACGATCAATCTAAACTGAGAGTGCATTAAGTGTTTTATCTAGAGTAGACCTTAATGGAGAGGTGGTGTATTATGAATATGTTGGTACAACCAGACTACCAGTCACCACATGCCGGTGTTGTTAATGCATTCATATTCTCTGTTCATACATACACTGTATATTTACAGACCATACACATACAGTACATACATACAGATGTGCCTTTCAAATAGGCTTTCTTATACTTTTCCTGCAAACACTTGTTGTTTTCCCATGGTTCTTTTCACTGTTTAGCCTTGATAATTCTTCTCTTTTGTTACTGTGTCACTTTTAGACACTTCTTTTCATTGGAAAAAAATAATCTGAATAGCATTTACATAACAACAACTTTGCCCATGCCCTCCTTCCTCACCGTCAATGTTTTCACCATTTACTGACAATCCACTGTCTTGCCAATGGCATAACATGTGAAGTTCTCAAATGGCACATCTGTACATAGTATACATACATACATACATACATACATACATGCATACATACATACATACATACATACATACATACAGTACATGCATACATATTACATACATACATACGTAATACATACATAGATACATACATACATACATACAGTACATGCATTTATTCAGAGACCCATTGCAGATACCTCGTGCCAGAATCAAAACTTAAAATTATTATTATTATTTAGTTTTATTGTGTTATGTTATGTTTCTTTATCTTTTGCCTCTCCTGTGTTTCATCCTTCTTCCTGCTTCTTACTGCTCACGACGTGTCAACATGCGACACGTCGTGTTTTGCTTTTTGCTTTTTTTTTTCATTTTTATGTGGAATTCTTGTAGGTCAAAGTAGGGGCATTAATTTACAGGGAAAAAACATAAAAACAAGTTAAAAGTATATAGATAGATACAAGGTTTATGCTAGTCAGCGGAGTAGCAATAGTCGATTACGACAATTTAATAATTGTTATGTGAAAGAAACGTGGTGCTTACTTTATGTGTGTGTGTGTGTGTGCGCGTGTGTCTGTGTGTGTGTGTGTGTGTGTGTGTGTGTGTGTGTGTGTGTGTGCACATGTGCGTGTGTGCGTCCACAGAGCATGAGAAGCAGAGGCTGTGTAAGTCAGCAGACTACATGAACCTCCATTTCAAGGTGAAGTGGTTGTACAATGAATACGTCAGAGACCTGCCCGCCTTCACCGACACTGTGCCAGAGTACCCCGCGTAAGACACGCACACTCACACGCACACACACACACACACACACACACACACACACACACACACACACACTCACACACACACACACACACACACACACACACACACACACACACACACACACACACACACAAACAGCTTATCTCAATTTTATTTTTCAATTAAGGCCCTACTTGATACAGCATCACACAAAAGCATCCGAAGTAGCAGTTCCACAAGCTCTAAACGCGATGTGAAGCGACGCGTTTAGAGCATGTAGATCTGCTACTTTTGATGCTTTCGAATTTGAATCCTTTTGGGTTTGTTTCTCTTACGATCTGCTCCACTGTCTCACTAGACTGAACTATTATGAGTGTGTTTCCTTTTTTCATGTCCTTATGATGCCACTGCTATCTCTCTGTCTCTTGCTCTGTCTGTCTGTCTGTCTGTCTGTCTGTCTGTCTGTCTGTCTGTCTGTCTGTCTCTCTCCATCAGGTGGTTCCTGCAGTTTGTCCTGGCCTGGCTGGCTGAGAACGAAGACGTGTCCTTGGAGTTCATGCATGGAGCGTTGGAGAGAGACAAGAGAGAGGGGGTGAGTGTCCGTCAGAGTCCGTCAATCTGGCCTGATATATATCTGACATTATTTGGCTTTTTTTGACAACATCGGTCTCTACAATTATGCTGTTTCTCAACCAGGGACCACCCAGGGTCTGTATGTAACTCTGAGAATAGTGTACACATGGAACCAAATTAACCCCTACACGGCCTACACGTTTGCAACTCTTGAGTGTACAAAGTGTAGATTTTTTATTGATTTGAAAAACACGTTATTTCAATGGCATAATGGATGGAGAGACAGGATTTTTGTCCAACCAAGAAACAGCAACCAATACTTGACAAAGGGTCCATTGTGGAGATGTTTTTTTAACACTGTGAAGGAAGAGAAAAGAGGAGCACTCGTCAAAAAGTACTAAAAATAGAAAAAAATATATTCGTCTTGGGTGCACGGTTCGGGCAAACAATGAACTTAGAACAAGGACACCAGCACTCACTTTAGAACTAATTCTTCATGTTTTATTGAAGTTTTTTCCCCCAGCAGCAGCAAACAAATGGACGTTTCGCCCCAAAAGGCCTTCCTCAGCGTGTCACTCTTGAGTTACACGCTGTGCTGGTGTCCTTGTTCTAATGTCTAACACTGTGTCTCCTCCTCCTCCCGCCTCCCAGTTCCAGCAGACGTCGGAGCACGCCCTGTTCTCCAGCTCTGTGGTGGACGTCTTCACGCAGCTCAACCAGAGCTTCGAGATCATCAAGAAGCTGGAGTGTCCTGATCCTGCCGTGGTCACGCACTATAACAAGCGCTTTGCCAAGGTCAGCTCACCTAGGCCAGTGGTTCTCAAAGTGTGGTCCAGGGACCCCCAGGGGTCCTTGAGGGAGTTCCAGGGGGTGCCCAGCTAAATGATAGTTAGGAACCCTTACTGGATTGTAACTCAGAGAGTGTACAAATGGAACCGAATGGACCCTAACAGATCCATTTGGTTCCATTTGTACACTCTCAGATGTGTTACATTAACATTGATTGTATTGATTATAAATACATTGGGGTGCCAGAGATTGAAATGCCATTAAATGGGGTCCATAGCCTAATGCATGTCAAACTGTCTCTGGCGTATCTTTGCAAATGGGGTTCTGTGGGCTAATAAGTATAAATTTGGGGGTCCTTGACATGAAAAGGTTTGAGAATCACTTTCAGTCATCTGAAATGTTTTAGTTTGTGTCTAGTTTTAAGATTATAAGTTGCGACTAAATGTACAGTTGATTTTGTCATCAAAGATTAAGCTGAGAAATGTAAGTGTATACATGCTTATCTTTGTGTCCACAGACCATCGCCAAAGTGCTGCTGCAATACTGCGCCCTGCTGGCCAAGAGCTTTCCCTCCTACTGTGAGAAGGAGAAGATTGTGAGTGCATGGTTTCTGTGAGAACATAGTCTGTGTACGGTTAAAACAACTAATAGATTCATTCACTTATTTTTTATATAGACCCCCCCCCCCTCCCCCTTAGATACAATAGCTACTTGGGTCAGGAACACTCATTTCAAAGTAGATGTAACCATTTATTGCAACAAATGGAATACAGTTAAACCTGGCATTAAAGGGCTCTGCGTTCAGAGATGTTCCCTGAATTTTGTTCAGCCATGCTTGCTATGCAAAATCAGGGAACTTTGAGCAAAACCCAACATAGGGATACAATAGTAGTACAATAGCAATACATCAACATATTAGCTTGAAACAGCAGACATAAAATCACAGGTTTTTGAGCCTATGCCAGACTCTGATCAAAAGGTGGAGGAGGCAGCTAAGCAGCAGCAGATCCGAAGCTTCGGATCAAAGACAAGCAGAGCTAAAGTGAATGCAAGCCCTATTTAAAGGACCCTCACTTACTGAGCGAGAGCTCGGATTGGCATTATGACTGTGTGACCAACAGATCTGTGAATGAGGAATAGGAAAGGATCTGACTGACAGCTGATTACAGCTGAGGCGGTCGAGACTCGCGTGTCCTGCATAAACTAACGCTATGCTTCATTTTTGCGCTTGATCAAAATGTACTATATGTCTTTGTCTTTCTGTCTTTCTGTCTCTCTCTCTCTCTCTCTCTCCCTCTCTCTCTCTCTCATGTAGCCGTGTGTGCTGATGAACAACATTCAGCAGATGAGGGTCTTATTGGAGAAGATGTTTGAGTCCATGGGAGCCAAGAATGTGAGTTTAAACACTCACACACAAACGCACGCACGCACACACACACACACACACACACACACACACACACACACACACACACACACACACACACACACACACACACACACACACACACACACACACACAGTTTGGCATTTAATATGGCATTTAAACACTCACACACAGTTTGTCCTACCTATAAGCTTCAGTACACTTTCGAGTCTTGTGCATACAACATTTGCATATAGTGTGATTTGATAAAGTACTCCACTTGACAATAAAATCCACTAATAAGTCATCGTCAGACACGTCGTCCAGTCGGCTGTCACGTGTGTGACTTGTCACGTGCTGGTCATATACAGCTGTGATGGTCTTCTCAGTGTCGTCATACCGAGGGGAGGGGGGGGGGTTATTTTTTGTCAGCTGTCACAAGATGTGACAAGCTGTCAAGCAGTGTCTTAACGCACACTGGTCATAACATACAGTAGTGAGTGCCTTTATCATGTTTGTCAAAATAGTGTTGTGATGGTTGACTCAAACCGTGTTTGATCCCTGAGCGAGACACTGAACCCCTAATCGCTCCCGGCGAGCAGGTCGGTGCCTTGCATGGTTTCCTCTGCCATCGCTGGTTTGTGGCACTGTGTGCATGTGTGTGAATGCAAAGTATATTGTGAAGTGCTTTGGATTAGACATCATACTACAGCAAAGCAGGTCATTTGGTAATGTAACCTCTGAGTTGGTTATATGTGTTTCTCTACAGTTCACTGATGAGGAGGAGAGGGTAGGTCTACAGTAGTCCTTGTTCTTCCCTATACTAGTCCCAACACCTCTCTCCTGCAGTGTCCCCTTGATCCGTTCGTCTGCTCCCTGCCATGCCCCAAGTATCCAACAACAACAGAGCAGTGCCCCGATCCTCCTTACAACTATCAAAACTGCTCAAGTTCTCTCACTCTCCTGGTCGAGTTGGGTGACGTCTACCGCTGTGTCCGACGAACGATTTCCAATGTTCCCGGTATTCCCACATCACGTCACATGACTAGTTGGGATCCTTTAGGATTATAACGATTCCGGGTCCTTAACGATTCCCCCTTAACGGTACGATGCATGATTAACGGCTCCCTTTAACCATTCCTATAGTGGGTTCCAAATGGACTCTTGCAGGTTCGTAACTGTGAGAGTGTACAAATGGAACCATCGTGGGTCCATTTGGTTCCATTTGGTTCTCAGATTTATGGTAGTCCTTGAAATGTTGAAAAGTTGAAAAGTTGTAATTGTATAGCAGACATGAAGTCCACATAACCAGCTCGACAGTGTGATAAAAACCACAAGGTTCCAGAGACGGTTCCAATCCAAATGTGATGGAACCGATTCCGGTTCCTCGATGTTGAATGCGGTTCTCCGGTTCGTCCGATTCCCACGGTTTGGGATCCCAACCCTACACTAACAGTGTCTAACAGTGACTATTACTAACAGTGGAATGCAAACACAGCGTTCCATCAGAAGCCTTCTCTTGAGGTGCCACGTCCGCCTCTGTCGACTCAGTCGCTGGGTCTGTTTGAGTTGTGTTCCGACGAGCTCGGACTCGCGGATCACGTTGTCCTCGTCAGCATGCAACGCGACGGGAAAGCCTGTCGCATAAAAGACCCCGCGCTCGGTCAGATGTTGCCCAACTCATAGCTGTAGCATACAACCTGGGTGTTAGGAAAAACCCTTCAGCTGTATATTCACTCCTAAAACACCACTGTAGTGTCCCTTCCCATGTGCTGTGTCCAACAGTATACCTGTATATATATGTTATACATTTCAAGTGTAACATGGTGCTGCTTCCCCCCCAAGCTTGAGAATGAAGAAGATGAGGAGATTGATGAGGAGGTGGGTCTGTCTATTTGCCCCTCTGGACTTGATGTAATTAAGCTAAGATAAGATTTATACTTCACGATACGGGCCATTTTTACAGTTGAAATAAGCCTTGAAGGGAAACATCTACAAGTGACATCTACAAATCCCAGAGTTGATCACGCTTTCCAATAGTGTGCTGGCAGTAGTAATTTCTCTTCCCACATAATGTTTTATATTATTTGAATTTGTTACATACATTTTATTTTATTTTTAGACTCCCGTCTTGTTGTTCTTTTCTTAACTTTTCTTCCTTCCGTCCCCTATTTGTTTCTGTTACTTTATCTATTGTCACCAGGCAATCTCAGACAATGAAGGGGAGGAGAACATGGTAGGTACTGTAGTTTAGTGTAGTGTAGGCCATCGTGGCACAGATGAGCTAGCATCATCAGCACTGCACTGCAGTGCAGTGACTAAATTATTTACCCCATTTTCAGTTTGCTAATCTTTATTTTGCTTTCTCAAATCCTCATCTTTCGGGGCTGGTTTCTTGCGTCCGTCAGTCTGAGGACTCCAAGGTGAGAGAGAAGGGGAGGGGTGACATGTCTTACCAGCTGGGTTTGCTGGTGTTTTCATTTCATTTTTAGCGTGGTAGTTGTCCAAACCATTTAGAAACTGGATGCCAGTGGCTTTCCGTGTACATACATACAAGAAGACCCTTGGGCCTTTTCTAACTTTCACGGAGGAGCAAGATTATTAAGACTTGTTGTAATCTTGCATTCAAGTCAAGACGTTGACTGAGGAAACATTTACTGCATTAAAAGATGTGCATTTAGAACAGCCGAAACCAGCAGGCCATACTCCTTAGGGCTCTCATAATTTCTACTAATATGTTGTCAAATGTGCTGTAATAACTGTGTCTTGTTTTGTGTTTATTTTCTGACACAATACCAGTCTGGCTGCTCGGACTCAGAAGGCTCCGAGGTGAGGGGTGTTATTATGGGATGTGATCCCTGGTCTAGACAGAAGGTCCTGGGCTGCTTGTCTTGTCATACCGTATCTCTCCTGACATTTTACTTCATTGTTTGTGTGCCAGCTAGAAACAACTTGATTTGTTTTAGTGCTAGTATCTGTCCTCCTTAGCTTGAGTTAAAAAGAACAGGGGACCTGATATGGCAGCTATTAGCCACCCCATTAAAAGCAGTAATTTTGTGGAAAGAAAGGGGTGAAAGAATGGTGAATCAAAAACATATGGTTGATTGACACTTTGTCGCGTGAAGCGCTGAAAAAGGTTGATGCCCACTTAACTTCATTTTGTAGAATTATCAGAATTCAAAAAAATGTAAAAACTGTAAAAAAGCATCACTTCATGACATGTTTTGAGGTTGTATAGATCAGCCATTTTTGCAACTTCTGTGTGAAACTGTAGTCTGAGAAAGTAAAACTATTCATTTACGAAAAAAAAAAGATATATATGAGATAAGAGGTTTCTCCCGACAGCAACAATGTTCACGTCGCTGACATTCTCCTGTCACTCACTCGCTGCTACTGTAGTGTAGCACGACACATAAGCCCAGACACTAAACCGCCTGTAAAGCCCTACAAAGCCCCCACGAGTGCAGCGTTCTCCTCAAATAGCTCTCAGCAGACGTATACAAGGGCTCTAAAACGGCATCGCTGTGCTTTGAAGTACTTCACAGACTGATGGAGAGACATCAGATAATTGAATCTGAGGGTGCCTCAAGACACACTGCTTAACGTCCCAGTGGGGGCGCTCTCTCCAAATGTCACCATGGCAGCTGGCCGCCTCTAACCTTTCACATAAGAGGGATTATATGATCCCTCTTATGTATAATAATATGTTTCATTTGAATTGATTGGTTTTCAAATAGCAAAACAATTGCAGATCTATAAGCTTCTGTAAAACCTTTGATCGTTTTAACAAAATAGAGATGCTAGATTGGAAGTGGTTAAACCAAGACACTTAACTGCAGATACTCATACCGCAAAAATAGTAAAATAATATCTAACTTCTCGGTCCAACTGTTCATATAGGCTGCAGTAGTCATTCAAGCTCTCAGTACCTTTGCTAGGATGTAATCTTCATAGCCAGCCCTCAGTTGAGGCGAGGTGATGATACAAGTTGATCCACTCTTCCCTTTACTTTCCTCGTGAAACGGAAACGGTCAATCAATAAAACTTGCAGCAGTTTGTGTTTCATACACAGTTTAAATCACAGATATCTTTGTTCTGTCCTGTCCTCCCCAGTGTGACAACAAGGAGAAAGAGAAAAAGGTTGTATTGTGTGTGTGTGTGTGTGTGTGTGTGTGTGTGCGTGCGTGCGTGTGTGCGTGCGTGCATAGGTGCGTGCGTGCATGTGTATTATAGCTATGTGTTGTGATAGTGGATTAATTGTTTCTGGTGTGTCTTTCTGTGAACTGGTTAGTCCAGTGTTTCCCAAACATAGCATGGGCCACGAAACCGGTTTCTCTCTTTTTTTTTATATGAAATGAATAATAATAATAATACAAAATCTATATATATTAATCTATAATGTATTTTTGTAAACTGAGTCTTTTGGGTCTCCAGCTGAAACGGTTTGGGAGCCCCTGGGTTAGTCCATGTTTTCAGTCTGTTTTCATGCTGTGCGTTGTGCTGAGCCTCAGGCTGAACTCCTGACCATAAATAGTAAAATCCTGAGTGTTTACAGGTCCATTTGGTTACATGTGTTCAAATGGAGGATTTTACTGTATATAGTTTGTAGAATGGAATAATAGAACTCTGAGCAGTTCGTCCATTGACATTACAGAGTAGACATGGTGCAAAATGTACAGTTTTTCCATAATTCCAAAGAAGACTTTAGTCAGTATAGACTCTCTAGCTGTTTTGTTTTGCTCCACTTCATGACCAAAATGTGACCCAGCGGCCAGTGCATGAAATGAAGGACACAGGGCTGTGTAGTTTGTTAAACCCATTAAAACCAGGAAAGCATTTGTGTCATTTTAGATTTTAGCTTTAATATTGTCTGTCGAGTGGAAACCTCATAATTATGTTCAAAATTGGACTCAAATTCTTAAGCATCAAAAATATCAGATCGACAAGCTCAAAGTCGCGCTTGTGGGTCTGCTACTTCTTTGATGGTCTTGTGTGACACTGTAGTATGATATGAGGCATTCATTCACAAGAGATAGAATTAAAGAGAAAACAAGAGAAAATTAAAAAACACAAAAAATAAAAATATGTAGATAAGAGGTTTCTGCCCGACAGGAGCATCGTGAATCAAAGGTTAGTGAACATCTCTGAAAGTGTGGCAGGGAACGACATAAGTCAGAAAAACAATGTTGGCAGTCAGTTAGTTAACAGGGTTAAATGAAGACGTGGACTTGGCGTCTATGGATGCTTAGCAGCTAGCAGCATTTTGAGCTATTTCCTCCTCTTTTAGTGCATTTGGTTGTGCAGTACTTGCACAAAATTCTTTGTTGTTTATTAACTTGATGTTTTTGTTCTTTCTATTTATTTGCTAGTCTGAGTCCAAGGAAAAGGTGTGTGTTCAACACTGGCTTTGTGTGTGTGTGTGTGTGTGTGTGTGTGTGTGTGTGTGTGTGTGTGTGTGTGTGTGTGTGTGTGTGTGTGTGTCACCTCTGAACTTTTTCAATCACAACTCCCTTGAGAAACTTTGTGGGACTTGCTGCTGAATCCATTCCAACCATTAGTTATCAGTAAAAATTACTCCTTGGCCATAAAATAGGCCCCCTTTAATGCCAGGCCCTCTGGATACCCCTAACTTTGATTGGCTCCCACAAAGTTTCTCAAGAGAGTTGTGATTGAAAAAGTTCAGAGGTGAACACATATTTTGTGAAGAAAGCTATTGGTAGCTACTCAGCTAACTTTCCCTTACTAAGTATATAGTTTACTTCGGTGAAGTAAACTATATACTGGGAACAGCAAAATCGGTGTGCGGACTTTTTTCGTATTTTAATGTTGCATCAAGGAGTCATTGTCCATGAAATGCATGGATGAAATATCTAATGATAAAAAATGAAGGTTCCCCCATATCAGTCATCTGAAGCAGGGACATCTGTTTTCAATACGTTTGGTTTTAATTTGATTGGGCTTTTGTAGGAGGGGAAGGTGTCTGAACAAATGAATATTTAAAAGCAAAATTATTGCAAGAAAGTAGTGTTATCTTCAAAATGGACATCAAATAACATAATATTTTAACCATGGACGAGAAAAGGGCACATATAATATGACTCTTACAATCGACTTTACTTACCTACTATTTACCGGTAGGCCTACTTACTAAAATAAAAGGGCCAAAAAGTCTGTGTTGACATCACCACATCTCGAGGCCAGTGTCCATTTCAGTTGATAGACTAGAGCAGAGTTTGCATGTTCTCCCTGTGTCCCCTAGGGTAGGTACCCTCACAAAAAACATGCAGTAATCCTGGTCTTTATACTGCCTCCCCCTGGTCAGTCAGGGCGCCTGATGGAGGGGAAAGGAACTGGTTGGAATAACGTGTTCCTCACACGTGCTACGTCCGACCGGGGAAAATCCCCCCTGTCAGGTGATAAGAAGCGGCCTGCTCACTTCTCTTGCACTGAAGGAAGCATGAGGTCAGTTCGGGGCTCTCCCCAGGTTGGCAGAGGGATAGCAGCGCCCAGGATTACTGCAGTTTAAGAAATTACACTGGTGAAAAATGAGTTACAAAATTGTGGGATAAATAATAGGGCGTTAATTTACGAAGATAGGAGGTTTCTGCCTGACAGCCTATGAAGCATCAAAGCATGGCTGATTGAACTGTTGTGTCCTTGCCTGGTCCTTTCAGGGTGAGAAGAAAGACGAGGAGAAGCAGGTACGTAGGTCAATATAGTTCCACCCCTCCCCCCTCCTTCAGCCTCTCCTGACCTACAGCATTGGTTATTAAAGTGTTGTTTTAGAAAAATAGCAGATTAGAAAAATAGCAGTTGTACGGCCTTGTAGATCTGCTATTTTTGAATAACCAATGCATAAATGGATAGTGGTTACAAACATTGTGATGCTACGTACTGTATGTTAGCCACCTTGAGAACTGCTCTACACGGTTCTTTGTTGGCTTGTAGATCAGTTCTTTTTGGCAAGCGGCGGCCCTCGCCCGATGGACTGACTACAAATGGATCTTTATTCTCTAGGACATGACCTTACATTTATTTTCTCTTCAGCTGTTCATTAATGTTCTCCCTTGCTGCCAAGCTCAAATTCTGACCTTCACTTCAGTTGAATTAGATTGAATTAGTCAGTTTTAAAGCTTGATATCGGTTGTATTGATTTTCATCTCCGACAGGCTGAAGGCCTTGGGGCCTGTGTGTGTGTGTGTGTGTGTGTGTGTGTGTGTGTGTGTGTGTGTGTGTGTGTGTGTGTGTGTGTGTGTGTGTGTGTGTGTGTGTGTGTGTGTGTGTGTGTGTGTGTGTGTGTGTGTGTGTGTGTGTGTGTGTGAGTGTGCACGTTTATTTGGTTACCTTTTTAAAATCTTTTGCTTCTCTTTTCTTTACTTAAAAGGAGGAGGATGCTAACAACAAACAGGTGGGTTGTTGAAATACACCTTATATACTTTCTGTGCCGAATGAATCTCGGGGCTGAAGACATTCTAAAGTCCAGAATGCCGATAGTTTGATCCGCATCAGTCAGAAAACACTTGAGCTCGTACGTGAGAGGCACTCTCCATGCACAAATAACTGTGCGTGAGTGCGTGCGTGCGTGCGTGTGTATGTGCGTGCGTGCGCCTCAGGCAGAGGAAGGAAGGCATTAGAGTAAACAGGAGGAAATTATTCCATTAGTTCTCTCTCTGCTCCTTTCCATTACTGTCCCTTGATTGGACGATGACTCAACATCTGTCCAGAGAACCGTTGGCTCTCATTGGACAGAACTCTGACCTCATCTGATAAGAGTGATATTTTTGCCTCCAACTAAACTCCATTATTCGACTAGTTTGGACCACTTCTATTCCTATTTATTTTATGCGAATGTAATATAATATGACAACAAAACATGTTGAACTGCATAGCGTCACTGTCGGACGATAAACATGTATATCACATATTTCAACTTTTTTCTTTCGTTTTCTACTTTGTTGTACAACAGTATCGCACAAAAGTGGTGAAAACAGCATATTTCCTCTATCTTTGAAAATATTTTGAAGTGAAAGTGGTTAAGTCTGTTTGTGGGTTTTAAAATGCGTCACGTGGCGTGGTGTGAGCTTGTAGATCGGCTATTACTTTTGTGTGACACTTGAAATATGGACATATGAGATATGCTGTATGGCTTGTGTTAATGGAGTTTTATTCTCATTTTCATTCACCAGTCAAAGGAAGAACTAAACAAGGTTTGTTCAGCCATTTGCCCTATAGATGCCATCTACCTTTCCCTATGCAAACTTCTAATACAGTTTTCAATCAATGAATCAATCTTGCCTCATAGAACAACTTCCCCAAAGTCTTGCCTTTAACCTCTAGTCTAGACAATTTACTTGGTGATGTTTAGCTTAGCCTACCAGTCATTAATGGATTCCACCTGATACGTTGTAGTATTATCCTAATAGACCCACACCAGACCCCAACATCACGTAATACGTTCCTCAAATTCATCCCCATTTTCATAAAATCATTTAAATCTGGAAAGTATCCTGATTTACGGTACGTAATTGTGCACTGTAGAGCCTAGCCTACCTGTTGCAAACAGCCATGTGCCACCACATCTGTGTCGTAAACACAATTGCCTCTCGAAGGACATTGAAGTTTTCCAAGTCTAAGCCATTACTGTCGATTTTTTTGCTTGTTTTGTTCTTTCTTGTGTTCTCCTCTGTCCTCCCGGGAAGAATGAAGCCACAGTGGAAAAACAGAAGGTATGATGGATATTTAGAGACCTGGAGACATCATCAGCAGCAACACCGCTTGTAGTTTAGTCATTAATTATAATATTGTCGCTGTCAGGCACAAACCCATCTCCATATTTTAAGTTTTTGTGTTTTTTTCATAGATTAACGACATACTTGATCATACTACTGCGTCACACGAAAGCATATAAAAGTGGAAGCTCGAAACGCAGCGCAAAGCAACACATTTTGAGCTTGTAGATGTGTTACTTTTGCCACCTTTTGAATTTGAATCCTGAACAGTACCGTTTTGGACATAGTCAATATGCATTTATAGGTGTTTACCTCGTTTGCTGTAAGTCGCTCTGGATGAAGAGGGTCTGCTAAATGCCGAAATTGGATACTTTTCTATACTGTATTCCTATACTTTTTCATACTGGCGCTTCTCGATCTTACTTTCCTTGTTCATGGCTTGTTTGTTCATAATTTTAGTCCGGGGGGAAGTATAGCTGTTTAGCGTTCTACTGCCTGTGATTCTGTGGCTGTGAAGCCAACATTTAGCACCTGAGACAGTCTGTGGTACTGTAGCAATGTTCGTGATGACCTTTCTTAACGCATTAAAATCAGGAAAGCATCTCTTATCACTCACTCATCCCATGGCCTAGGGGGGCTATAGGGGTGTCATGGTGGATGCTTGGGCAGTCAGCAGGGATCTCCAACGCTCTCTTCTGCTGTGCATAGCAGGGTTTGGAAGCTGCAGCCATGCAGTCTATTCCTTGATGTGTCCATCCATGCAGGACTTTGTTTTCCTTCTGCCTGCCTCTTTTCCGCTTCCTCTTTACTGCCCCCTGTAGGATGGTCTTTGACAGGGACATACAGTTGACATGACCGTACTACCAGGCCAGTTTGCGACGTTTTACTGTTGAGAGTAGAGACTCCTGTTCTCCAGCATGGGGTGGTGAAATGTCAAGCATCTATATATAGCATATATAGCATCTACAGTAGGGCTGCAAGATATATCGAAGATTTACCTTTATCGAGTTGTCATCATGCCCAATATGCATATGGCGAGAGACAGCATTCATCGAGGTAAATGGCATATTATTATGTCTGAGCAATCCCATCGGTTACACACCAACTGCTTCTCTCCAAAAGGCTAATTTTATTTCCATCCTGAATGGTAGCAGGCCTGATATTATTATTGCATTAAGGCTATACCCAGAATGTGCAATAATGCAACTCAGTCAAAGTTCAGTGGCATTATTGCCTTTTGCTAAGCTAGATATTTGTTTTAATATCTTGACTTGAATTAATGTCTTTCGTTTGCAAAACTTGACCTGAAGCAAAATGACATTAAAACCATATACTGCATTTTATTTCTACTTATCGTGAGTCATATATTGCTATCGAAGTATTCAACAATGTTATCGAATATCGAAGGTTTTCCTAATATTGTGCAGCCTTAAACTACAGTATATAGCAGCTATATACATATAGCATCTACTTAGCGTATATACTATATACCATCTATAGTATAGCATAGAATTCACATTGTACTTTTGTTTTCTCTTGCCTTCGCCTGTGTGTGTGTGTGTGTGTGTGTGTGTGTGTGTGTGTGTGTGTGTGTGTGTGTGTGTGTGTGTGTGTGTGTGTGTGTGTGTGTGTGTGTGTGTGTGTGTGTGTGTGTGTGTGTGTGTGTAGATGGACACAGAGGCAGCTGACATTCTCAATGATCTGCAACTGAAGCTCAATACCTACTTGGATAACTTCAGCACTGTGTTTGGCAAGAGGTAGCACACACGCACATACACGTACACACGGTATTAACACACAATGTTGATACAATATAATTAGCACATCTGCAAGTGGTTGCAGACACACCCACATATCTGGGAATACCCATATATGGACATATTTTGTCTCATGATAACCAGTGTCACGACGCGAGTCACACTTGCAAATGAATTCCGTCCTTGTCCCTTTTATGCCCATATATGGAGATCCCTGATGTCAACAATATTAGACCCATATATGGGAATTCCCAGATAGACATAGGCTATTGTGTCAGTCTCTGTTGTTTCAATGCAACCTTGCCCTTTAGGGCGAGGTCGCTTCTCGCCCTTAGGGCGTCTTACTGGTTGGTCTATAACTCTGAGAATTTACAAATGGGACGGGTTCATTTGGTTCCATTTGTACACACCCAGAGTTAGGGTGGTCCTTGAAATCAAAACGTTTAAGAACCACTGTGCTACACTAAATGGAACAGAGCCTTCATTAGAATCACTGATAACACCTGTGAAGGAAGTAAGGAAGGGGCCCAATTTCTTCCCATTATGACTGCTGTGCACAGAGTCTATTCTGCTCAAAAAGACTTCTCTGAAGAATGGCTTTGATAGACATATACCTTTATTATCCCAGGAGGGAAAAGCAGTCGCCCAGAGGCGGCACAGCAGTTAAGGTTACAAGGGTTACAAGAAGTATGAAAAAAACAAAGCAAAACAATACAGTACAATGCAGTTACACAAGTGTCATGTCATAACACAAATGGCAGTACTTATTGTACAACTTATCAATGCAGTGCCAGACAAGAAAAAGTGACTTTAGCCAAATAAAGTGTCCATAACATTCAATGCTACATAAGTGTCTCACCGTAAAATAAATAAAATAAATCCTAAAAAAATACTTAAAGACTACCTAATAGTGCAGTGCCAAACAAAAGTGTCCGTTGGTCAGTGCAAAAAGCAAGAAATTGACATGTGCTCACAGCAAAAGCGGCACAGGAACTCCTCCCTAGGAATGTCATTCGAGGTCAGAGTCAGTAACTACTATTCAGTTAAGTTAGGTTAGAGTTGTCCTTGCCAAGCGACCGTTGTGTGTCTCATTGATGAGTGCTGGTCTAACAGACGGTTGGTCTCCGTGTCTGGTCCCGTGCAGCTTCCAGACTCGTATCAACGGCTGCATGCGGCAGGTGGCCGACCTCCTGTACCAGATCAAGGGGCCTCCCAACCGCAGCACGGCCGAGGCGGACGCAGAACAAATACTGAGACCCCTCATGGAGTACCTGGATGGGAAGTAAGTAACTCTCCAGAGTTCTCAAGGTGGGGGTCGGGGGACCCCCAGGCAGGGAGGGGTCCTTTGGGGGTTTTGCAGGGCGGGTCCCCAGCCAAATGTGTTAAGACCAAAGTTTTGTTCCCTTTGAATATTGGATTGATATCTTCATCTTAACATGTGTGTGTGTGTGTGTGTGTGTGTGTGTGTGTGTGTGTGTGTGTGTGTGTGTGTGTGTGTGTGTGTGTGTGTGTGTGTGTGTGTGTGTGTGTGTGTGTGTGTGCTGTGTCTAGTCTGAGCATCTTTGCAGATGTGTGTGAGAAGACGGTGCTGAAGAGGATCCTGAAGGACCTGTGGAGGATTGTCCTCAGCAGCCTGGAGAAGATGATCGTCCTGCCTCAGAGCAACGACAGCCTGGTCAGCACCTCCTCCTCCACCACTTCTTCTTCCCTAGGGATGGGATGATGTGAAAATGTCATATCACGATTATTGTGACCAAAGCAATCGCGATTTACGATATTATCGCGATAATCTAAATATCCCCAACATCCATTATCCTGGGGAGGAACATTTGCCAAAAAATAGCCGATCTGAGCTTGTAGATCGGCATTTTTTTGGCAAATATATTTGATAAAGAGTGAAAAAAGACTATCAAGTACGTATATTATAAGTAACTTTTACCAATTATAGAGGGTCTAAGTGGTACCGGATATGCAGCTCGGCAAATAAAAGGTGAATTGATCCCAGTGCATGACGGAGGACGATATCACGATAAATTAAATCTCCACGATACGATTATCGTGAGTGTTTTTTTTAATCACGATAAGATAATATCGCTCATAGTCCCTTCCCTATTCTTCCTCCTCCTAAAAGATACAGTAGATAGATACCTAAAAGTGGACTTTGAGGTGGTTCCAGGGGGTCCCTGGCAAAATGTCTTAATGTAGTACAGTACAGTATATAGCATCAAAATCAGTTTAACCACTTTAACCATGAGTGCATCCAGTATAAACTCAGAACATTTACGTGAGATCAGATCAGATCAGATTGAGGATCAAGATACAGACACATACAATCTGCAGTTTACATCTTCATGACAGGCAGTGAAATTCTCCTACGTCGAGTTTCCTCCAACCGTGTGCTAGACCAGTGGTTCTCAACCTTTTCAGGCGGCGACCCCCAACATAATCATATCTTAACTGGGGACCACCCCCACCCTGACCAGCACTAAGATTTGAGGGATTACATTTTGTATAACACGGCTCTATTGTGAAAATAGCAGATCTACATGCTCACAATGCCTCGCGTTAACTTAATCATCTGGGGACCCCCCAAAACAATTTGGGGACCCCCCTGGGGGTCCCGACCCACAGGTTGAGAACCACTGTGCTAGACAATAAAATAACAATGCAATGAGTGACGCTGTGTTCTCTGACCTGCAGGGTGCCCAACTCCTTACTGCTGCTAAAGGACTATCCAATTTAAAGGTACACACACGCACACACGCGCACGCCACACACGCACACGCCACACACACACTCACACACACACACACACATGCACACAAACACGCACACACGCACGCGCGCGCGCGCACACACACACACACACACACACACACACACACACACAACTAGTAGACAACTCATATGAGACAGGGACAACTAGTAGACAACGCATGGGTCATTCTCATGAAACCATTCAAATAACAAATACCAAGCAGTAATGATTTAAACTATAAAATATGTAAATTAGTTTGGGAATTGATTATTTTTGTATTTTATAGCATTTTATGCTGAATTTCTCATTACTGCAACGCATCCATATCTGCGTGAGTGTATGTTAAGTTGCAATTTAAACAGATTAATACAAAAATATCCATATATATATATTTTTTATTATTGATGAATGACAGAAAATGTATTAACTGAATATCCATGTATAATAATAATAATTAAAAAAAATAAGTGTCCATGAGTGATGTTCTCATCCTCCGCAACATTTTTCAAAGACTGTTTAAACGCACACAGAGAATTGTAAATACATTTTGATTTTGAATGACTCAACACATCTGCCAGTACACTTTTGTTTTTATGTAGTTTTTTCCTTTTTGTTTGTTTGTTGTCTTGTGTATTTGTTTGTTTTCTTGCTTAGTTTTAGTTTGTTTGCTTTTGTTGTATTTTCTCTAGAATGAAGTTACTTTTTGCCCAAAAGTAACTGCACAAGTTCAGTCGAGAGCATTCGTATGACATCTGTGAAGTCATTCAACGTCTTCCTCCAACCACTTTTCTTAAGGGCTATTATAGTTCACCCGTTCAGTTTTTGGTTTACAGGCGCATTAGAGTTCATGACAGGCTCCATATCTTCCTCCTCCTCATCTTCATCAGTTGAAAAAAGCTCCTCACAATAGGCTCCGTACTGCTGTGCGTGGTCAGACACCTCGTTTGGCAACACGTGCAGCGAGCCCTCCACAAAGTCTGCAAACCTTTTGGGAGACTGAAGCCTGGACACCGCCTTCCAGGGGCTGAACTCTGGGCTGGCACAGAACCTCCTCAACTCCTCCATGGCCCGCCGTGTCTCCTCCTCGCCCTGTGTCCGGTACTCCTCTTCAGTGAGCAGCCGACGTGGTTCTGGCTTGACTTTCCGCCATGCAGACAGCGCCAACGACACTGGGTACTCTGAAGCCTTGTAGCATAAAGCTGCCAGGATGATGGCAAATGCCACGGGTTGAATCTGAATCCCTGCGTAGACCAACATGAGGCCGATCAGCTGCAGGGTCCAGGAGAGGATGTTGATGCTTCTCTTGTCCACTAGGGGACCATAGCGGTAACAAGCGGCAAAACTGATGAACCCCACCGCCGTTGTGTAACCGAGAACCAGGGGCCAGTGTTCCAGCAGAATCCTATTTAGGTTCTTGAAGACCAGCTGGATGACGTAAGCTGAGAATGACCACCCCCCGACTACTAGTAGCATGTAGAAAGGGCCTCTCTTTGGCAAAAAGCGCGACGTGATGAAGATGAGAATGAGGAGGGAGGCGATCAGCCCAGTGCTCATGCCGGCAGAATAGTAAAATAGCTGACTCCTGCTAAGTGTGTCTGCAAACACAAACAAGAACATCCCAGCAAGGAATACCGCAAATAAAAAGATATCAAACTTGCAGATGGGCTTCACCGTGTATGGCGTTGTTTCATCCACAGGTTCAACCTTAAAGCATCTCTTCTTGCTGAATAAGCTGACGTTGATGGTGCTTTCATTGGAACGCCCGTGCATGAACCATTGTACCATGCTCCAAAAACCAAAGCTTTCCAGTTCTTGAAGCTTCTCCTCGTCTTCAGCAACTACCACCTTGAGCTCTTTTGAACTCCACACTCCGACCTGAATCCTCGTCCAAGTTTGTTTCCAGCCAGGCACAATGGAATTGATGTAGCAGAAGTGGTTAGCCCCTGTGTAGTTGAACACTGAGCTTTCAAGCTTCTGGTCATGTTGGATATTTATCACTTGAGCCTGGCACGATTTCTGGGGCAAATAGAAAAGCAACAACAGCAAAACTGCAACAGTCACAATGCTAATCGGTTTCATGGATCCTGCCATTGTGGGATCGGATCCCTCCCCTCGTACTTCCTCCTCGTCGACAAGAAAGGCACTGACGTAGGAGACTGACGTTCTCTTTCTATCCTTCTCTCTGTCTGTCTGATGTGAACTGTTGCCTAACAACATGTCCATATTTGGGAAACATGCACATATATGGACATGCCAGATGTCACAGCACTGATGTCAGTGTTGACATCATAGATGGCTGACATCATAGATGGGTTGATGTTATAGACTGTCTTCAAGCAGGCAATTTGGGGCCATGCATGTTGGGACAATGCCAGTCATTTACCTCCTGTGCTGTAAATATTCGGCCTGATGGTGGCGCTAGAAGAGGGCCATGTGAGAAATGAGGGGTGGAGGTTGTGGTTTGGCAGCCAATAGGCAAAATCTGTAGGAGCAGTTTCGAAAAATTTGTTTTACAAGAATCGGCTTCATGGTGGCACTAGGCAAAATGGTGGCAGCCAATAGGCAAAATCTGTAGGAGCAGTTTCGAAAAATTTGTTTTACAAGAATCGGCCTCATGGTGGCACTAGAAGAGGGCCATGTGAGAAATGAGGGGTGGAGGTTGTGAACATGATTAGTGGAGCTACCTCTGGTGTTGTGATAGTGGACATCCTTGACCTTTTGGAAGTAGTTTGTCAGTTTGTACAAAGGTATCTTGGAGGTGTATTATATCTTGTACACCAGGCCCATTGCACTATGCCGTACTCTGTCAGCTACTGTAAGCCACCCCACGCTTATGTAGTGATAAGCGGTGAGGTGGGCCCGAGAAGGAAGACCAAGCATGACCCTAATCAGTTTGTTCTGAGCTGTTTGGAGGTTCAACTTTAAGGCAATTGGGGCATCGCGATACAAGGATTCCGTAATCAATGAGGGGCCCAATTAGAGCACCTCCTAGAGTCTTTTGTGTTTTAAAATTGATCAGTGGGGTAACCCTATGCAAGAAAGACACGTACAACAGACAGATACAAAACAGAAGAAGTACGAAACTATGGCACCACCTCTTTAACACATGGGCCACCTGCTCTAATGTGTTTCACTGTGTTTTTCCGTAGGGAGGAGGTGAGGCTCGGACGCTGACGCCTAAACAGTGTGTAATCATTGATGCCGGTCTTGAGACTATCAAGGTAGGTTGAAGTGCAAGGATGTAGGAAATAAAGTACTTCAGTACCACAAGTACTGTACTGTACTTACAGTAGGCCTATGTCCAATTGTGAGATGCATTTACTTGAGTAATGCCACCTTTTGATACTTTGATCTCTAAGGCAAATATTGTACGTTTCACTCCACTACATTTATTTGACAGCTTTGTTGCTAGTTACTTTGATTATTAATACATGCATTAGTCACTTAATACCTTCACTGCCTTTTAAAAATGGCCACTTTCAGGCTTAACTGCCACATTCACCCATAATAACAACAACTAGAAAGATGCAATTGGAAATTGCAAGTGTGGTTGCCGTAACTATATTCTGCAGCAAGCTAACTGTCATGTTAGCTTGCTGCAGAATATCCTCGATTGGTCCGCCACTCCCCCATTGAGTTCCACTCCCCCATTGTGTTCCACTCCCCCATTGAATTCCAATTGCACTTTTCCCCCATTGAAAATCTGGAAAAGTTTATCTAGTGAAAATAAAGTTTCCCCAGAACTACAGTGTGGGGCAACCACACTAATAATAATAACGCACGCCCATGCACGGATCATGCACCACGTGTGCAATCTGGGAACCCATCATCAAAGACTCGGTCTGTCTCTCTTCAAGCGTAGCGACACTGAGGCTGTCTCAGAAGTGTAGCGACACTGAGGCTGTCTCGAGAGATGCCCACGTGTGTGCACGCCGTTCACAGCTTTCAAACAAAACATTTTGCTTGGAAATCCGTCCAAGCATTCATGAGATTGCAGCCATCATGTTTTCTTCAAATGTAAACAAACATGGCTGCCATGTTTGAAAGATGGGGTTGGTCTGGGGGTCAAACATGCAATTTCGCAATCGCGATCTTGCCTAGTAGGTAGTAGGAAAAAAACAAAAAACTAATTTTCAAAAAGAAAATCTCAAATTCGGCCAAAACTCTGGAAACTCGGGTGTGGCGGCGCCAGACAATGGGAATAACTCTGGAAACGCGGGAGGTGGCCATGTATGGCCTACTTGTAAATATGGAGATATAAGAGGTTTCTGCCCGACAGCAACGTAGGAACTGGACAGTTCCCTCTACTTTAGCTGTGCTGTTCTCGTCTCTTTCAGCAATACTTCCATGCAGGCGGTAACGGCCTGAAGAGGGCCTTTGTGGAGAAGAGTCCGGAGCTGGCCTCCCTGCGCTACGCTCTCTCCCTCTACTCCCAGAGCACAGACGCTCTCCTCAAAACCTTCGTCTCCACACAACACGCTCAAGGTAAGCAAAGCAGTGGTTCTCAAAAAAACTGACCTTACATTTATGTCAAATATGTCAATCTAGTTTTAGGTACAGTTTATGTCACGAGGAAAATAGCAGTGTTTCTCAACCTTTTCAGGCCGTAACCCTTATTTTAACTGGGGACCCCCCCACCCTGATAAGCACTAAGAGTTGAAACATTACATTTTGTATAACACGGTTCTATTGTGAAAATATCTGATCTACATGCGTTGCGAGGCGTTGTGAGCATGTAGATCGGCTATTCTCACAATTCCTGCCTCTAATATTTGACAATTTGGCCAAGGTTTAATTTGTAATTTTAGAGGTATTAAAAAGTCCTTAAATTGTCACTGTGCAGATAACCTCTATACACTTACACTGTAGGCTAGTTTGTTTACTGTTGAGTGAGAAAACAATGTTGCACATTAAGTTAATCATCTGGGGAGTGGGGACCCCCCAAAATAATTTTGGGAGGTTGAGAACCACTGCATTATAGGACAGACCGAAAGTAACTTTTATCCTTGGCGTTTAACCACTGTCTGTAAAAGGTTTGAGAAATACTGATCTACACACCGGTGACATGCTCTAAAACATGGATTCTACTGACGTTGTCTCCTCCTCTTGTCCTCTCTTCTCTCCTTTTCCCTCCCAGTGCATGATGGGATGGGCATCAGAGTTACGCCCAGTGAGAAGGCTCGTCCGGACCGGGGTAAGTCAGACCCCCCGCCACCCACCAAAACCCCACCCCATAACACTCTCCTACTGCTCTGTAGGAGAGAGCCAGAGAGGAGAAAGAGGAATAAAGAAAAAATAATAATCTACATACAACTTCCTTAAAAAAGAAAAGGCAATATACAAGCTCACAAATGTGTCGCGTTGTGTCACGCTGTGAGCCTGTAGATCTGTCATTCTAGCTATTTAAATAAACGCATAATTGCGTGAATGAATGGATAATGAAATACATGAATAAACTACTTCCGCCTTGTGCACTCGTGGCCATGTATGGCCTACTTGTGTGCGCCAGCAGAGTGCAGTCCTGTAGATGTTATGAGTAATAAGGTTGTGCTATACTGCACTGTGACCTGAAGATTTTATGAGTAATAAGGTTGTGCTATACTGCACTGTGACCTGAAGATGTTACGAGTAATTAGGCTGTGTGTCCTGTAGGCTCTGGTGTGGAGAAGCCCATAGGAGAAGCCATCGTCCAAATAGACTTGGTACCTGGAAAGGAACGCAAAGTCGTTGTCAGAGGTTAGACACACACACACACACACACACACACACACACACACACACACACACACACACACACACACACAGCAACTTGACTTGACTGTACCATCATAGGTCGGAAAGTCTCTCTCTCTCTCTCTCTCTCTCTCTCTCTCTCTCTGTCTGTCTGTCTGTCTGTCTCTCTCTCTCTCCTCTCTCTCTCTCTTATGTGTGTCTCGATGTCTCTCTCTCTTTCCAGTCATCAGGGTGAATGACATGAAGTGGCAGACATCGGGGATGTTCCTAACTCTCTGTCTCTCTGTCTCTATGTCTCTCTCTCTCTCCAGTCATCGGGGTGAATGACATGAAGTGGCAGACATCGGGGATGTTCCGGCCCTTCGTGGAGCTCACCATGGTGGGTCCCTTCCTGGCCGACAAGAAGCGCAGGTTCCAGACCAAGTCCAAGAACAACTGCTGGACGGCCAAGTTCAACGAGACCTTCCAGTTGTAAGTGTCCCAGACCACAGCTTCCATGGATCTACAAGCTCAGAACGCGTCGCATTACGCGTTCTGAGCTTTACGCATTACAGAGGGTTTAAATCATACATGGGCTACTGCAGCCCAGGGGCCACATGCGGCCCTCACCTTCACTTAATGCAGCCCGCTGGTTAATACCGGAATACTGATATATTATTTATTTCAGCTGTTACTATTCCAAACATGACCTGCTTTAACAACATGAATATATATCTAAATGTGTTTGAAATTAAATCAAAATTTGCTTCTTTTGTATGAGATACTAAAATGACAAAGTAGGAAGTAGCAATATGCAATGTGGCCCTCTGGAGTGAAGGTGGAAATATAGTGGCCCTCGCCATCATCAAAGTTGCCCACCCCTGGTTTAAATCATACCGGATATGCAGCTCGGCAAATAAAAGGTGAATTGATCACAATGCACGAAGGAGGGATAATTTCACGTTAAATCTAAATCTCTCCGATACGATTATTGTGAGTGTTTTCATCACAATAAACGACAATAGCGATTATCGTCCCATCCCTAGTTGAATGGTTAATCTTTCTTCCTTCTCCCTGTTCTTGCCTTGTCTCCAGCATGCCGGGGAAGGAGTCCCTGGACTGCTACGAGCTCCAGCTCACCGTGAAGGACTACTGCTTCGGCCGGGCGGACCGCGTGGTGGGCACGGCCGTGGTGCAGCTGCGCGACGTGGCCGACCGCAAGAGCTGCGTGGTGTGGTGCCCGCTGGGGCCGCGCATCCAGACCGACGAGACGGGCACCACGGTGCTCCGCATCCTGTCCGGGCGCCAAGCCGACGAGGTGGCCAAGGAGTTCTTCAAGCTCAAGTCGGAGACACGCCCCGCCGAAGAGGGCAGATGAGAGAGAGAGGGGAGGTGGCAGATACTGTACTGCCCCGATCAGAGGGTTTTTATTATTATTGACTGTATGGTGACAGTCGGTCCGGGGGCGGGAGGAGACCTGTGTTGCATGTGGTTTCCCCCTCTCTCTCTCTCTCTCTCTCTCTCTCTCTCTCTGTCATCATCTTCTTCGCTTCGACACAAGTGGTTCTCAAGCTTTTTTAATTATATGGAGCTCCAGTTTGATAAAAAGCTTGTTTGTTTTGTTTTTAATCTCAGATTGTGACCCCAATCTAAACGATCTAATCCACACATTTTTGAGTTACAGACCTGTAACTCTTCAAGGACAAGACATTGAGAAAAAAATAAAATAAAAAAGATATCTACATTTACAAAAAAAAGAAAAGAAAATAGTGATATCTGAATTGTAACCTGTAAAATCCTGACTGGAGGAAAATCAGGTTGTAAGAAAAGAAAAACTGGTTTCAATTAAGGGATTTTGATAACGGTGATGTTTGACTTTTGTCCTGTGAGATGAATTACAGAAATGTCTGTCACATTCCGGTCAGAAATGACCAATGTTCTGAATGATCGGAGTGGATAGAGGGGATCATGCAACATTCTTAAAAAGTTTTAGAACCCCCCCCTCGGAAATGAGATGCTACATCTCAAGGGGTTATTCCTAACCAAGAATTTCAATCATGGTGGCACGGTAGCGCTAGCGCTGTCGCCTCACAGCTAGAAGGTTCCAGATTCGATTCCCACCGGGGAAGCTGTAGGCGTGTTCTCTCCTCCGCGTCAGTGCCCAATGCCCATACCCTAGTTGGGTTTGGCGAAAGGGCCTTTCTGACAAGACAGAATGACCTAATGATGTAAAACTGTAGAGAAGGTTATTGTGGTTGTTTATTGTCTGAACACTGCGATTGATGAGATGTTATTTAAAAGAAAAAAGATTTGAACAAGATTTTATTTTATTTTTTATACGTGACATGTTTATTTTGGAATATGTGATACAAATGTTTATTTCTTTTTTTATATTCCTTTTAATTGAGTGAGTAAAGCTCAGAGTACTATATATATATATATGTTCGATCTTTGACATGGGATTTACATTTACATAAAATCATAATTTCCTCCAGAAATGTATTTTTCATGATTTAACATCAGCAAACCTAGTAAAGGTAAGAGCACGAGAGCATCTAGCACCCACACCTGAACTAAACGTATGGATGGATGGATGGATCTGTTTTCAGTTTACCGACCCAGTCTAAGCCCCGTCATTTATGTAGCCTTAAACATCATACACACACATAACAGACCATGATGGTAGTGGGGAGGACATGGATATGGAGCCACCACGTTTTTCTTGTTTGTTCCAAGATTTTTAAAGACCAAAGTGTTTGCTGTGAAAAGGGAATCAAAATTGTTTGCACTTTACACAAAAACAAAAGATAAGGAAAACAAAAGAAAAATCAACTGTTTTCATAAGCAATGCATTATGGATACAGTAGCTTGTAGCATCTTTTACCACTTTATAACAGGCTATTGAACAAATGTCAAAAGATCTATTGTAAGAATAAAATACAATAAAAAAGCTATGACTGCCCAGCTTATAATGGAAGTCTGTGGTAATGCCAGTCAAAAATGTTAGTATACATTAAAACTCATGGATTTACTGGGTTTCAACATGGACATAACTCTGGGTGCTCCATATGGGATAAATGTGGAAAAGTGTTGCATTTAAGCTCACATACTCTGATCATTACTCTGATCAAACCTTTTCATGTGCATTTCTCCTTTCTGTGTGCCTGCCAATAATTGAAACTGTGACCTGAAGGGACTGCAGTAAACACTGTTTACCTGTAGGTGTCAGCAGTGAACAGCTGTACTGCACTGAAGTATAGCCAACAATGAGCTGGCTGTTATTAAATTAAGAGCAGCATAGTTTTTAGATATTGATGAGGAACTATCACTGTACCATTCCATAGCACCTGAACAAAGCCTCCAGAACTGTGTTGTTATGCATTAGGCCACGGACCGCTTGGCAGACCTTTAAGGGGTCATTTTATAACTGTTCTATCAATCGATTAGCTGAGGAACAACTGGGACCCCGTCACAGACCCCTGGGGGTCCCCATGCGGACCCCACTCTGAGAACCACTGCTCTAGAAGTCCCTGGGCTTGCCATGCATGAGGCATCGGCCACGTTATTCATAACTTTAACACACAGTTGATCCTTTGCATTGGGTGTTAACCCAGCCAGGAACTCTGGCTCAAATCTGTATCCGGTGCACAATAAAAACCAACACGTGTCACGTTGTTGGTTTAGCTCTTGAAAGTGGCGACCCAGAGTTAAATGAATATCCCTGATCTTTCAGTCATCAGCTATGCAAGTGCAGTTACACATTGATGCCAATAAGGATATCTTCCAAAACTACTACAATTATGGCATTAAGAGTCTAGGTCAAACAATCCAAATGGTTAACTTCAGCTAGATAGTTGAAACTAGTTTAGCCTTATCCATACCTTATGGATTTAAAGTACTCACGCTCTATATATTTCGATGCGAGAAAGAGAAAATAGCAAACACATCTACAAACATTTTTACCTTTGTTTGACAAGTAACCAAAATGGCATCAAAGTATAACAGGAAATTAACTTCTGGCACAATGTCCATGATGTTCGGTATAAGAGTAATAATTTGGTGTAACGGTCATCAAATTGTGTAAGTGAGAATATGGTATCCTGTGACTATTGTGAAACCAGAAATGTACATTGCAGTTTGTTTATATTTTGCAGTTTATATACTGTATTTGCTAGGGATGTCTATAGCAGATGTGACATTGAATGTGACATTGATTTGGGGTGGCCGTAGGTGAGTGGGCACAGATGCCGTTGGAAGTGTCCCAGAGAGAGACACTTGACCCGATGCCCCCCATCATGACCCTCTGAGCACCCATCAGCTGGGTGATGCTGATGAAACTGATCACAGTATTGACAAAAGGTCTCCCCTTCCCTATTGTTTGTTTACCCTTTGCTAAAATCATGCTCGAGACATGCTGTCCCATCACAATGACATGACACCAAGATGAAAATAACTGATATGCACTCTGAATTGTTTACTATGTGCCAAGGGGAACGCCAGCTGTTCCACGTGATTATGGTTCTTTGCTTACTGACAAAGTGAACTCTTGCACTCTTTGTTTTATCTTCTGTACGTTTGTAAAGAGAACAAAAAAAAAGCCTACTGTACAACCAGAGCATGTATTTATTGTATAAAATCAAAGTAAACTAGACTTGTGCATTTTTAATGTAGCCTATGTGAAATATGAAGAGGATTGATCTACCACTATTCTGTGAAATAATGTCGAATATATACTTCATATTTAAATTTTGTTTATAAAGTATTTATGAATCATGTCTATAGACTTATTTTTTCCTCCACACCTTTGTTACCAGAATATCCTTATAGAGCAGTGGGTTTCAACCCTTTTTCATGTCAAGGTCCATTATTTATTGGGCATTCGAGCCACAAACTACCATTTGGTAAGATCTAATCTCTTAGACCTAAAACTTAGAAGATTTAGTTACCTTTGGATAAGATGTTGTCCACAATTCCATGCTGTATTGATGTTGGTACCACAGCAGAGATGACAGACAAACGATCAAAATAACAATTCTTCTACATTCTCTAATTGTGTAGACTTGTTGTACATTAAATAATTCAGATGTTTAACAACAGCAAGAGTTAATATCTACAGTATATTATACTCCCTTAAAGGGACCATTTGGTTACCAACTGTCCATCATTAGCTGGGGACCACCTGGAACCCCCTCAAGGACCACTGGTGGTCCGGAAGGGGGTGGTTTACAAGGCTAGGTGGTCCCCAGACCACTGGTTGAAAACCACTGTAGAGCATAGCAGTGGCTGCATTTTGTTCTGACCCACTGCTAGAATGCCCATTCATTCAACCCATTTCCAGGAATATTTATATTTTACGACTACTGCCTACTGTACTTAATATGTTAAATTTTTAGATGCTTATACTTTACTGGAGTATTTCCAATTTTCTATACTTAGACTAGGCCTACTCAGTACATCCCAGAGGGAGATATTGTGGCTATAGGACTATTTTTATTCAACTACAATTATTTGACAATTAACTTTAGTTAACTTGACCTTATTATAGATTTTGATTATTACAAAACATACATTAACCAATTCAGCTCATACATTCATCTGCTTGAAAGCATTCTTCATAATAGGCCTATAGATACTTTCTACTTTTGGTAGGCCTACTTTAAGTTCTTTCGATACCAACACTTTTGTAGCCTACTTTTACTCACAAGTAAATTTAGATTTTTTGACTTTTAGCCTGGAGTAGCCTATTTCTACATTGCAGTATTGATACTTTTAGTTGAGTAAACAAAAATAAAAAATAAAACTTTTTTCCACCACTGCTTTCTTTTACTTTACTATAAAACACAGGCCAGTGGCCCCAAATGAATGGAACGTCTGCATTGCAGAGAGAGGTTGGAGTCACAGAATTCCACAGGTCACCAGTTTCGGTGCAGCTGCAGCAGCGTGTGCTTAGTTTGGAGGAGCCCAACCAACTCGACATGTTGACTTTGGCGTGTGTTCTCTTGCACACATCAATGTTGTTGCATGGTGTTTGGCAGGGTAAGAAACAAAACAAAAAAAAAGCAAGGTTTGGTGTTTGGGAAATGACCGTAAATTGAGTGGAGATCATCAGCCATGCAAACCAAACAATGTTGATTGTTTTTCTTTTTACAGTCGAGTCCAACCAATCTACCACACGTAAACTGCTGTATAATGGTAGGAATTAATATTCACTGCATATGCAATGTTTAACTTTTATTGTTGTAGTCAGTATATAATACAAGGTGGAAAGAAAGGAAAAATGAAACCTGCTGCTTGAATTCATGGGTGCACTTTTGTTGATGATTTGATTGATTGAAGACTTAATTGATTGGAGGTTTGCATAGGAAAGGATAGCCTACTGGACAGTAGTCTACAGCAGTGTTTCTCAAACTTTCACATTTCAAGGTCTCCCCATAACTCTGACAGTGTACAAATTACAAAAAACTGATTTGTACACAGTGCAGAGTTTTACAGACTTGTATGGGTCAATTTAAACCCCCCTAAGGAACCCACAGAGTCCCTGGAATCCACTTTGAGTAGCCTACCTACGACTGGTCTACAGTTCAAGGTTAACTTAAAGGATAAAGACCACAAGAAAGCTTTTGGGTCTGATAATATAAGGGCTTTATACTGTCTGACCTAATATAGACTTCTTAACCCTAAGTTCTGTTCGGATTCACTTCACCTTTGTTCTGTTTGTGGGTCCTTTTGAACCAGGGGATATTTGGTTTAAAAAACAATATATACATTTTTAACAAATCATCAGACATTGACTTTGTCTCAATTCCAAACAATTCATATGATATGGTAAATGTTTGCATTTATGCTCACATTGAACACTAAAAGAGCAAGCTGTTTTTACTGATATAGCTGAAATTCATGTAAAATAATCCAGTTTATTTAATATTGGGTAATATCGCTCATTCATCCCATTTATTGAATACATGTGCAAGGTTCAAGAACAGGACATCATTTCTCTCACACAGTGCTGAACACACATGTGAACACACATGAACGTCACATACTGTATGAATTTACACTTTTACTATACACTAGGAAGCACATGCTTCACAAACACGGACTGCATGTGAGGCAGGGATGCGCTTGCATCTCCTGCAAGCAGTCTTTGTCTTCCTGTCTGCTGCACAGCGCTTTCTCTTGTCAGATGCTTCAATTTAGAACAATGAAAAGCCTCCAAGTTCACTGTTTATTTTACCATATATATATTATATGAATTGTTTGGAACTAAAACCAAATAAATATTGCTTACCCTACTTTTTTAATACAGTATGTGCAACGTAGGCTACGTATAAGAATGTGTGTAGGACATGGATGTCTGTAAATTGTTTAATATAATTTTATATGCAGGCTTAACAATTAAAAATGTTCCCCTTTGAAATTTCCTCAGATGATGGTGGCGACAATATAGATGAACATGAAACGATCCTGGGTGCCTTTGTATATGCTGGTATGCAAGACCATCTTCCTTATAGCTCATATGTTTTACTCGGCTGCAGTTTCCAGTTCCCATAACAATGAGTGCTTTAATGTAATTGTTGGGCTGCAACTATCGATCATTTCCTTGGCTATTATTCTGTTGATCACTGTTTCGATTAATCGAGAAGCTTGTTTAAAAAAACTAAGGATGGGCGATATGCAATTTCTGGCCGATATGTGATATAATTAGCTGCTGTTATGGCCGATATAAACCGATGTCGATGTGATCTCATTCTGTATTCAAATAAATTATACTAACTTTGTCCATTCTGAAAAAGGCACATAAACAAACATTTAATTTGAAAAAGCCAATGCCTCTTTATACCAAAACTAGGAATGCACCGTTATTGAAACGCTTCCCCAGAAAAGACTGATAATCTGCAGCCTTTATCATCACAAAAGCCTTTTTGAGGCTTAAAAAGATAATTCAACATAATTATTATAAAATAAAATGTCGTCTAAAACCGATATTATTTTGATATCGGTTCGATACTGATATTACATTTTAAGGCCAACATCGGCCGATAACGATATGATGGCTGATTAATTGCCCATCCCTAAAAAATATATATATCGATTAACCACTTAAACGTTGTTTTGTACTTGTCTGAGCTTAGCCGCACAACTGCATGGTAGTGCGCATAAATTGTTAAAATATCTGATCTATTGTACAAGATCGTTTCACTAATTAGAGTGAGAAATTGTGGATCATGTATTTTTAATGCAAGACAAACATTTTGGAAGTTTTCTAACCAAATAATAAAATCTACAAGCTCAAATGTGCGTCACAGATGCATAGAGAGCATGTAGATCAAACATTTTTTGCTACTTTTACGCACAACATTGTGTGGGTGTTTGCTATATACTCTACGTATGTGTGTGTGTGTGTAGAAATATCGGGGCGCCGTACCTTCCAAGAGGAGATGTTAGCGGACCAGCCAGAGACCAGGATCATCGGTGGCCAGGAGGCCTGGGCTCACTCCTGGCCCTGGCAGGTCTCTCTCACCTTTGCCACCATGCCAGCCTGCGGAGGGGCTGTCATCTCCCCTGAGTATGTGATCACCGCTGCGCACTGTTTCAAACGGTGAGAAACATCGCTCTCGGGTGGTAAACACCAGAATCATTGCTTTTCAGAAATGGGGGGGGGGGGGGGGGGGAGAACCTGCGATCCAATAATATAACTTCCATATATAACCTACACACAGACTTGAGCTTGTAAATCTGCCATTTCTGCTATTTCCGAAGTATACGATTATTAACTATTATGGCCTGTTTTGGCCATAGTAAATGATTTATTTCATTATTGTTTATTCCTTTAGGTAATTTCTTTTGTATATTTCAGGAATATGCTTTGTATATTTTCATGTCTTATCTGTCCTGTGTAATTGTCGTATACATGCACTAAACATTTAACTATTTATCATCTGTACGACAATGAGGTCAACTGACCTTAACATTGTGATGGCTCTACATTATGATTATGTTTTAATTGTTTTAATTGTTTTTTCTTTGAAGCCCTTGGATATCAGGGCATAAAAGTATAATGTAAGGATAATGGGTGTGATTTCACAGGTATAACAAAGCCTCTTTCTGGGCCGTGGTGGCGGGGGGACACGACCTGGATAATCCTCATGAGACCACTAAACAGGTGAACCACTGTCACAATTATTACATTATCGCCTAATCGCAATTATTTGAGATATCCCAAATCACCATATTGAGTATTAAAGGAGCAGTTCACCCCCAAATAACCTTTTCTATTGATTACTCACCCCATGGAGACTTGAGTTCAATAATATGTTTGGGTTTAGGGTTGGGGTTAAGACAAACAATGTATTACAATAAATGTACCCCCATTGTTTCCGGATGGGGACCCAAATGCAAAACCTCAAAAAATAAGCAAAACTATCGAGAGTTTTAGTGGGTAGAAGCCGAAAATTATGCCCTTGAGCGCGGGGAATTATCTTGTGTGAAAACTCATTCCGGTTTGGTAGTTCCTGCCAAAGTGTAGTCCGTCTGATCACTACAATTATGACGTAGGTTGTTTCTGCTCCCGTCTGGATCAGAAACCCTGCTGGTCCCTGGCTAGCGCAGTCCTGATGAGAGCGTGTTGACTCTGTGACAGTGTAGCTGAACCACACTTAGTTGTTGAGTTTGTCATGTTTTACTATTCAACCAATTGCACTCTGTTGATTTCCTAACAAGATGGTCAAAGTGGCCAAGATCATCAGCCACCAGGGCTACAACAAGAAGAGCAAGGAGAATGACCTGGCCATTCTGAAGCTGAAGGAGAAGCTGACCTTCAACCAGTATGTCAGACCGATAGACATATGGATGAAACCGCTCAAGCCCCCCTTAGTGTGTACCATTACTGGCTGGGGTGCCAACAGAGAGAGTAAGGGATACAAATTCACGTTCACTCAAAGATATATTGTCGTTGTCGGGCGGAAACCTCGTATCTCCAAGTTTCAAATGTGTACGTTCTTTTGCAAAGTAAAGCCCTGCTTCCTCGTACAAGGCCATCGCACAAAAGTAGTGAAAACAGACGATCTACAAGCACACAACGCCTCTCGGTGCGAGACGTTGTGTGCTTGTAGATCGGTTGTTTTCACTAGTTTAAATCATTTTTTAAATGAAAAATGCAAAACGAACGGTTTTGGACATACAAGGTTTTCACACGACAGCGACGATATATTATTTTGCATCTTGGCCTTCACTGAAATGGATAGATAAACACCGCCTCTTTTCCCTCTGCACCAAATTCCCTTGTGAAAGTATCTGGTATACTGTACGTGCTTATGTGTATGACTGACCAACATTCAAAGGCGATTATTCCCCTGCTATTAATAGCGATTTATTTGTCTTGTCTTGTCTTGTCTTGTCTTGGCTTGTCTTATTTGTGTAATCAAGGTTTTAGTTCTTGTTTTAAACAACTGGTTCAGCTACAATTGGAATTTGCCGGGATACAAAAGCTAATTCCAACCACCTCTTCTCAGATGGCCCCCGGGTTCACATACTCCAGGAAGTGAATGTGACCTGCATGTCCGATCGCACCTGCAACCGCTTCTACCGCGGGAGGATCAAATCCACCATGGTCTGTGCTGGAGACGCCAAGGGAGGCGTGGATGCCTGCCAGGTGATATATGAACTTGCCTGTACCTTTTTTCTAATAGGAGCACAAGCATTAGAACTACTCTTAAAAACGCAATTTATTCATAAACGTTACATGGGTAAATGTAGCTGAGGTGACCGGAACGCTCGTCCCAAAACGTGCTCGCCCCAAATTGTGCTCACCACCATTTTTTTTTCTGGGGACCGCTAGCCCCCCACAGCGGTTCTTGTGTTTGTTTTACTGAGGTTAAAAGGTAGGTTTAGGTATAGTTTTACTGAAATTAAGTTTAGGAATAAGGTTTGGTTTAGGCATAGTTTTAATGAGGTTACATTTAGTAATAAGGTTAGGTTTAGACACACTTTTACCGAGGTTACGTTTAGGAATAACCTGGTGGCCGGATTTGACCCTGGGCTAGGGCTGGGGTGGCATGGGTTTTTGTTGTTGTGGTAATAACTCACTATTTACTGGTATGCCTCAATGCCTGTATCTCCCCAAAAGCAATAGTTTTGAATATATATATATATATATATATATATATATATATATATTTATATATATATATAAAAGTAGAGATGTTACCGATCAATCGGCAATGGATCGGATCGGGCCGATCAAAGCGTGATCGGCGATAATCGGTGGTTTAGATCAAAAGGTAAATTCACCGATCCGATCCGATCGGTGCATCTGATCAACCAGCCGTTCAGTATGCCCACTTGAGGCCATTTTGGGGTATTGATTTCCACAGTGCTGAAGGAATAATTAGTTACTGCTATGATAATAAATACATAGTAATGCTGGTAAATAACTATAAGGCAAATATATAAATTAATTCATGAGTGAATTAATTAATTAAAGTTAAAATATTAACATTTAGAAAATATAAATAATATATAAATAATAACTTCGGATCGGATCGGTGATTGATCGGTATCGGGTGATCAAACTTTTGTGATCGGTGATCGGTGATCGGTTCCAAAAAACCTGATCGGACCATCCCTATATAAAAGAAATCGCACCAGTGTGAAGTGAGCGGTGCAAACACGACACACGTGCATATCTCCTTGTATGGGCCGTTCGTTACATCAGTTTATGTGTATGAGCGTCCGTACTATTACAGATCAGTTCTAATACACACAAAGTGAAACGTAGGAGCGGTTTGCAGCAGTGCTACAAAATGTAAGTTAAATAAATTTAAATAAATAAAATCGCGGTTATGAACTCGACCCTGCGGTATGCATTACACAACTGCGATATGGCGGTATTGCGGTTATTGCACCCATCCCTACCCAGGGCGAGTGTGTTTTGGTGCGAGCGTTCTTGTATTCCGATGGGTGGAATAACGACTCTCTGCTCTTCAGGGGGATTCTGGTGGTCCCATGTCCTGCTTCACTGGGACCAGGTGGGAGCTGGGTGGGGTGGTCAGCTGGGGGGTGGGCTGTGGCCGGGCCAGGAGACCAGGGGTCTACACCAAACTGAAGGACCACGTGGACTGGATCAATGCCCAGCTGAAAGGTAAAGGACAGGACACACCACCTTAGAACCAAGTGGTTCTCGTGTGGTGATCGTTAGTATTTAGTATATAGTAAGATAGTTTTAGTAAGAGGTTCCTCAGGTTTATGCACACGAAAGGTAACCACTTAAGCTTATGCGATGAAAAGCTAAAAGATCTGAATCTATAAGCTCACAACAAAGTAGTAGGAGTAGTTTTATTAAATACGTTTTTGTATACTATAAAAGAAAAAAAAAAAACTATGACATGCACTAAATGGGGATGCCAGGATGAAAGTGTAAAAAAAAACTAAAAACAGCTTTAGCTTGAAAACTGTTTCGTTAATCTAAGCAACTGATGGCTATTTGTTTTGAGCTGATCCTGTATTTTCAGATGGAAAGGGGGCAAAAAAAGGTAAATAATCCTATTGTATGTTTTCAGCTGGCAGGAAAGCGGATACTGGGATCGTCCCCGCAAGTATGTACATGTTTTACCATGAAGATTAAAAAAAAAAAAATGAATATTGCCAGCTTGCATTGATTGCTTTGAATACAGGACCTTTACTTGTTAATGGAGTTTTTCTACCTTTTTGTTGCATCGATACTCTTCCACCACTGCAGTCTCACAGAAGTGTGGCATGGTGCAGAGGTCAGTGTGTCAGGTGCAGCCCACCCTGGCCAGGCTGTCTGTGTCCCTGGAGGGCCAGGTGCTGCTGGGCGGCGTCACCGCGGCGTGCCGGAACTCCTGGCCCTGGCAGGTCAGCCTGCAGACGGGCGACGGCTACCACTACTGCAGCGGCACCCTGATCCACAGCCAGTGGGTGCTGGTGCCGCGCCACTGCCACAGCAGGTGAATTGATTGATTGAATATTTTGTTTGAAAAAAATTAAGTTTAGTCAATACAAAAGAATGAGTACAATATAAGTACAGTTAAACACCCTGCCTAGACGGAACACCTCAAATAAATATTTTTACGGTCTTGTTTACGTCAAGAGGTCCTTGGAGTAGAACGGGCACACTTGTCAACGGCAGAGGCGTAATTTCAGAAAAGGGGGGTGGCGAAAAATAGGTTACCACTTAAAGACGCAGTGAAATAAAAAATATATGTTTTTCACACTTTTAGAGCATATCTGTAGTGATAATATGGCCATACCTAACACTAGATGCCAAAAAAAGTAAAAAAAAATAAATCTTTGTTTGTGTAATATAACAAAACAATTACAACCCTAATTACAGCCCCTAAACAAAACGTATAAATTTGTATAAAGTTAATGGGACCCAAACTTTGATTTCTTAGGACTTTTGATATGTTGTTACTAACATTTTTATGAAACACAAGAAGTTGAAAGTGTTTCTGTTGCAATTTGTTTGAACTTAACCCAAATGATCCAGACTATATAATCAATGTGGCCTTTCCTCCAGCGCTAAAGATGACCTGGTGGTGCTGGGTGTTGGTGACCTGAACTACATGGCCGCCCAGAGTGTGGTGGTGGAGCAGGTGTTCAGCCCGCCTGGAGAGGCCTCAGACCTGTCACTCATCCACCTCAGTGTCCCTGCCAGAATCGGTATGTTTTATTTTTATTTTCTCCCATTTAATTACTTTAGCGATTACTCCCTCTGTCTGTCCATCTGTGTGACCATATTGTACACCAACCCATTTTGGAGGTAAAAAAAAACGTTTTCTATAATAAAAACGTCTTTTTAACTATGGCCTTCCCTGCCAGACGTCTTCTGGACGTCTTTTTAAAAAAACATGCAAACATGCAATTTCGCGATCGCGAAATTGCATGTTTAACCCCCATACCAACCCCATCTTTCAAACATGGCAGCCATGTTTGTTTACATTTGAAGAAAACATAAGGGCTCCTTTCTCCTGAATGCCTGAACGGATTTCCAAGCGGATTTTTCATAGTGCATGATCTGTGCACGAATGTGTGCACCAGCGTGCACACAATTTTTTTTAACCCTTTGTTGGCGAAACAGCAATATAAGAGGTCCCACTTTATATACGGCACCGACTGAGTTAAAAAGTCCATAAATTGTCACTTTAGAAATGTGCAGATACCTTCTATACTCCCCCGGGAGTCCCGACCCACTGGTTGAGAACCACTGCTGTAGAGGTCCAACGTCATCCTTTGGTCTCTCTTACTGTCCCCTAGGTACAGCCATCTTCCCAGTGTGTATCCCTGACGGTGTGGTGCTGGATGACAGCTGGTCCTGTGTCACCACAGGCTGGGGGAAAAGCACAGCAGCAGGTAATGACGCGTATCATGCACTGTATAAACACAGTTAACGTGATTAACATTTTTAAATAGATAGTGCTGTGACGCTGTTGGCACTCAGTCCCCAATGTGCCAACAATACTGTTTGTTGTCGGACGGAAACCTTTTGTCCAAAACCTTGACGTTGACAGGAAATGAAAAGAGAACCTGTGTTTTAGGCTTTCTGACTACAAATACTGGTGATGTTGAGTGAATGCAGATGCTTCTTCCAGCTGTGAAACTGTCCTTTTTTAAAAGATGTTAAAACACTTCCTGGGGTCATACTCTGGCTTTTGTGTTTCACCCATAAGTTATTTTGTTAACCCTATATTTAGATATTTGATATTGATTTTTAGAAGACAAACCTCCTTATATGAACCCATTGTAACTTCAAACTTTATTTTAACCATGGTAGATCCATTAATGCCCTATTTTTACACTATGGCTATTTGAGAATGGCAGATCTACAAGCTCACAAAGCATTCAAATATGCGTATTTTGAAAAGTTTGGGAACTCTTGCACCTAGTTGTGGACGTGAGTTTAGTTTAATTCCTGTTGATGTTGTCGCCCCCTAGTGGACGTGAACCCTGACACGCTGCACCAGGCTAGGCTGAGTCTAGTGGAGCAGACAGCCTGCAGGAACAGCTGGGGAGGAGACCGCATCAAGAAGACTCACCTGTGTATGCACTCTGCTGGCTCCGCCTCCTGTATGGTAAGTGTTACAGCGGCATGTGTATGGCTGTGACTATTGATTGTTTTCTCAGTGATTTACATGTACGTGGGTTGGCCTTGTTTTTACCTTTTTCATGAATTATTTTTAAATTTTATAATCAAAATATGTAATATGATAAATAATTGAAGAGAAATAAAGCATGTGTTCCCAACAAATGTTGTTCCCAACAGGAATGCACCCTTTTGTCAGCCTTCTGGTTGGTCCATGACTGACCAACCAGCAGGCTCATTCTGTTTTGTTCCGCCCTGGTTCCACCTTATGGATGTTGAATTTGCTAAATCATAAGTTTTGGAGAAAATATAGTCACTATAGTACTGCACCTGAGACATTCCTTTTGACTGACACAATTGAATACACAGAATATCAAAACAAAGCAACAAAAAAGGGAAAAAATGTTATTTCAATGGTAGTGGGTGGAGAGAGGATTTTTATCCAACCAAGAAACGGCAACCAATGGGTGCGAGGGGCACAACCACAGGCGGGACTTGACAAAGGGTCAATAGACCGTTTGTCAGCCTTCTGATTGGTCCCTGAGACTCCCTGACTGGCCAACCAGAAAAAAATCATTCACTTTTTGCTATCGGGGGTGGAGTTGTGCAGTGGGAGAATGTTGTGTTGTGCTTTCAGCACGGTGCGCACTGTGGAGCACGGCGAGCGTGCAGTACAGCCCCGCGCGACAATAGCGATTTCGATCATTATAATGAATAAGCTTCAACAGACTAGTTCACATGAACAATATAAATGTAACTATTTATTTATATGAGATACTTAAATGGTTTCCTGTGGAAATAAGCTTAGTCTTTTCATGGATCTCCTTTTAGTAGACCTTGTACCAGTGAACTGTACCGTCATGAAACTGTACCTTTTCCTATGCAAACTTCTAATAAAGTCTTCAATCAATCAAAACTAAGAGTTTCGATTGGGTACATATATTTTAAATGGGCTGAATTACGACAGCCAGTCTATTTTGCAGTGGATTTATAGGCTGGCTGACAGAATTCCTACCCAAGATGCACTGCGCTTTCTCTCTGTAACTCTCCTCCGATTTTTTCAGAGAATTAAACTAATTAAAACATGTATTTTTGGGGGCAAATCCCTGTTTTGCAATGTAACTACTGTACTTTGGTAGATGTTTCTCTTTTGGTACTTTAAATGGCAATAATGAGGCTATGAAAAATCTTTTCCCCCCCATCAGCTTCCACTATAAAAGAATCTGCCATGGTGATTCTGTCCCACTGGGATTAAACAAATTAAAACATATATTTTCGGGGGAAACCCCCTGTTTTGCAATGTAACTACTGTACCTTTGTCTTCCCTTTTTATTAATATCACCTAGATGTTTTTCCTTTGGTACTTTAAATAGCAATAATGAGGCTATGAAAAATCCTTTTCCCCCATCCACTTCCACTATAAAAGAATCTGCCCATGTAAATTTGTTCTACCTAGTAAGAAGAGCAAAATGGGGCGGGATTGACATACGGTCTATTGAGCCAGTTAATGACTTGTAAAAACAACATGGAATTTAAATACATTTATTTTTCTGAAAAGAGAAGTAAAATCATGGAATGTATGTATTTATTTAAAAAAAGAAGAAAAAAAATCAAGTATAAAGGTTTTAAAAATTGGGGAATTTATTGCAGCCCCGAAACACAAATCTTCTCTCATGGGCATCCCTGGCACGGGCTCAAAATATTTTCAGATGGCCAAATACATATCATTTTAGGGGTCCTTCACATGAACCAGTGGTATAACGGATTGTGTTTTCTTTTTCTTTTTTTTCTCCACCAGGGGGATTCTGGAGCCCCGTTGTTTTGTCAGAAGCACGGGGTCTACTACCTGTTCGGCTTGGTCACCTGGGGCAACCGACGCTGTAAGACAGACAAACCCGCCGTCTTCACAAGTATAGCAGCGCATCGCAAATGGATCCAAAAGATTACGTCTGGCAATATTTGACTGTATAATTTAATAAATACTGACTTTTATACTGAAAATTTGAAACACTGTTAATTTGTGTGTTTATTGATGGCTGTCTCCATCATAGACATAAAAAGGTAGACACCTCCTTTGAACCTTTGGCTCTGGGGCATCCGTCTTGGAGGATAGGCAATTCTTATGGAATTCTGAAGCACACTTCCGTGTGCGTCACAGAAGGGGACGTTCGGTAGGCCATTCAGATGTGGCACTCCCTTTTCACTTCCTCCTATCCTGTTTGACGGGTCGATCCAATGAACTCCAGCGGCGGAAGAGGTATCTAGCTTTTTATATCTATGGTCTCCATGACTTACACAGCCCTGGGTAGGCAACCCAGCATGGTGGAGATCATAGACCGTAAAAAGAATGAACAAAGCCTTCCCCATTGGTTTCTACAGACCGGTTTGAAAACATTATTTCGGTGAATTTAAATCTTTGAACTTCCGGTCCCGGAAAGCTGCCAGAAACGACTGCTATTGGCTGAAACCGCGGCGTGGGCGGATCTTCACTCTGTAGAATCAGTAGAAGCCCTGGCCTAGACATACCCTACTTTATCATTCATTTTCAAATTAATGGGACCATTATTTACCAAATGCATATCATGATATAAAGAAAATACTTAGCGATTGAAACACATCAAAACAACTTGTAATGTTACTAAACTAGTTACTCTTGATGCCAAGTAATACACAATGTGGTATTACTTAAATGATTAATAATGAATTTAACTAGTAACTTATTACTCTTCTTCTACAAGCTCACAATGTGTTTTTTGTATGTAAACGCATTACTGTAGCCTACTGTATGAGGGGGGGAACGTTTTGCAAGGAATCACACTAAAAACTCATGGGTCATTTCTTGACCCAAATCATGGGTCATTTGTGTTAGGTCAAATTTCGGGGTCATTTCTCAGAGCCACAACCCTTCCTTGAGTTATTGAGATATTATTTTGACCCAATGCCAGGGTTGTTCAAGTTAGGTAATATTTATCTGGGGGTGACCCGTTTTTGGGGTTAGTGGTAACCCATATACTTGGGTCAGTGGTCTAGCTTTGGGCCAATCAGGGGACAGGCACCATAAACCTGTTTGCAAAGCATGCTGGGAAAAGCATTTGTCTAGGTTTCCAGAGACATTTTCTAAGCTGTTGGTAGCTAAAAATGCTAAATATGTCATATCAGTGTGTCTGTCTTGGCAAGCTGACTGTCATATGTCTGAATTTGATTTGTCAGTATTTGAGCCTAAACCCTAACCGTAAGTGCTTGGCTGCTAGCTTAAGGTTGAGCTCCCTCCCCCAGCTGGTCTGAAAGAGAAGAACTCATGGTAATTTTGAGATTATTTTGTTTATCTTCTCTAAACTATTCTGATTATAGTATTATCAACATTGTTGCATATATATTTAATTATGCACTTTTATGATATTACTAAACGTTGAACAAATCATCTGAGAAGAAACCCTGAAACATTTCTGATATTATGTTAATGTCAGATAAAATTGGCATTGTCATTCTCCAGACCATGCATATGTAGGTTGTATTCATTTCGCCCACTCAACCCAAAACTTGGGTTGTATTGACTACAATCTTGGGTCATTTTAAACAAATAATTTGGTTAATTATTTGACCCAAATTATGGGTCAACATTCATAACCAAATGTCTTGCGTTAAAATAACCAAACTGGGCATCGGTCCCTATTTGACCCATGAGTTGGATCAAAAATAACCCAAGTTGAGTTGTTTTTGACCCAGCAGTTTTTGTGTGTAGGCAATGTCATTATTTCAGGAGGATTTTATGCTTTTCATACAGTAGGCATAATGTTGGAATAGATCTTGTCCAGTAGGAGGCAGTGGACCACCTACTGCATCTGCACTTCCATAGTGTCCTTGGTTTGATGCTGTGAGATGTCTCTGGTCTTGTAAGGATGGGAGGGAGGGCCAGAGGTGGTACTTCATTACTTAATCTTCCGAACTCTCAATCAAAGGATAGAAACTTTGCAGCCCCTCCTCAGGTAATTAACTTGTGCACACACATGCACGCGCACGCACGCACATGCATACATGTGCTGTGTTTCATTTTCCTATACGCATGATCATGCAGCAACTGTATTTTTCATGATTGCACCAGAGGAATCATAACATCCCTTTTCTGAGCAGTGTGTTACAATTGTCACTCATTGTCATCTCACTCACTCATAATAATAATGAAATGACTGTTAATGTGGGGGTTATTGATGGATAGGACAGTAGACTGACAGGAAGTGGAGAGCGAGATGATGAGAGTAAAGCCCCTATCAGAGTCGGTACCGCGGTGTAGTCTTTTTGAGTCATAAAACTACAACGTTACGTCATTCCTCGCAGTGAAGAGCTTTCCACACATATCTCTGTTTTTACTTTCAGACAGATTGGCTCTTCACCCCGTTCACTGATTGGTCGATCTAGACCAGTCAGTCACGGTGAATAGGACTTCACCATGACTGACTATGATGGCCTTCACTTATTTTCTGACTTGAGGTGGAAAGCTTTCCACCTAAAATGTGGACTCTGATAGAGGCTTAACACACAGCAAAGGTCATGCTGGGGAATGGGATTCAAACCCACGACACGTTGTCAGGCTGGCATTGCAGCCTAGGGTGCCGGCACCCCAGGCCTGAATAACTGCTCTCAAAATAGATATATTTACAAAAACATTGGGAGGGGTGGGCAATCAATAACCCACAGCAAGTGGCACCCTAGGCAACCGTCTACTGTGGCTGCTTCCTGTAGCTCTAGATCGATGTCTAGGTCCTGGCCGGCCCTGCAGGAGTCTAGTTCTCTACAAGAGGATAGAGAGTCTTAAAGTATGGGTCGATCTCCTATATGCCTAGAAGGGGGTTTACTGTATATACCCCCCATTACGTACTCCTGACTTCACATACAGATAGACCTGTATGTGGCAGCAGCTAAATATACTACAACTGAACTGACAGAGACAGACTCCAATTCACCCTTTGTCAGTCTTCTGATTGGTCCCTGACTGACCAACTAGCAGGCTCTTTCTGCCTTGTCCCTCCCTAGTTCTGCCTTTTTTATGTTGAATTGGCTAAAACATCATTTTTGGAGAAATGGCAACATTTGAAAACATGCCCAGTCACTACACTGAACCTGAGAGGCTCCTTTTTTACTTAAACCAAGTTGTAAAATGAGAATTGAATACACAGAATAACAATAAGAAGCAACTGAATTTCAATGGTAGTGGACGGAGAGAAAGGACTTTTGTCCCACCAAGACACAGCAACCAATGGGTGAGAAGAGGGGTGGGACTTGATAACAGACAACAGAGACAGACGCTCACCTGGAGATAAAAGACAAGACACAGTCACAGACACCCTCCAGAAGCATCAGACTAATGGCTGTCATTTCTGATCTCTGATCTCATGTGCGTCTTGCTGCGTCACCCTTTCTTGATTTTATTTTTTATTTTTTTTCTCGCACTGACCATTGGACACTGCACTATTAGGTTGTGTTAGTAGTATTGAGTATTTCGCTTGTGTTTGACATGGCGGTGAGATACTTGTAGGCTAGCATTGACTGTTATGGACACTTTGATTTGGGCACTGTATTGATAGTTGTGCTTAAGGATTGCTTTTTTTCAAGCTGGCTGTTTCACATTGAGCTTTGACAGTTTTTTTGACACTATGTATACATATTCTTCGTTCCCTTTCTTTGATGTAGGCTACCTTGGTCTTTACTGTACTCTGTTCTTTTTTTATTCTTTTCCATACGTCTCTAACTTTGTAAATATCCTTATACTGCTGTGCTGACTCCGGGCGACTGATTTTCCCCCTTGGGATAATAAAAAGGTATCTATCGATCGATCGCAGTGCATTACCAAATACCAACCAACTTGATCAATTCAAGGATGGAAAGAGGGAGAGCGGGGTAAACTGAGACACCGGGTAAACTGAGACACCCCCTTTATCTAGGCAATGGAACACATTTGTGGTCATGTGACCATTATATTTTCAAGCCCTTTGAATTTCCCACTTGCCATGAAGAGAGAAACCTGATAGTGCTGTAGAAAACATGCTTTTTTCACAAAAATGTGTTTTTTGCATGTAAAAGTAAATTTTCTTGCTGTCACATAATCAACTGTTGTGTCAAAGCAAATTGATGCAGGGACAACATTTTATATCATGTTGATGAACTACCAACTTATAAATCCATGTGATAGATGCTAGCTGAAGATTAGCTGAATTGATAAAATATATCACTTTTCCCAAAATGTGGCTGTGGGGTAAAGTGAGACAATTGCTTCGGGGTAAAGTGAGACACTATCTCACATTATCCCAACATGATAGACATGGAGATAGCTGTAAAAACCTGATTAAAGGGTGTATCAAACTGTTTTCAGTTGATTCTTATGTAATTTTCCCTGTAGAACCCATTTCTGATATATATTTTTATGTACCATGCATAATTAATTAGATAATTAGCATATTGGACTAAATTGCTAATTATCTCATTAGTTATGCACAATACAACAATATACTTTGCAGAAATGCATTCTACAGGAGAAATGACATAAGGATCAACTGAGGAAAGTTTGATAAACCCTTCTATCAACTTTTTATAGGGTTTTTAGTTTTTTCTTTCTGCCCATGTGTCACATTATTTGACACATGGGTGGAAATGACAGGACAAACCCTATTAAAATACTTTACGCTATGTACATTTTTGTGTTGTGCATATTTAACCTGGTTAACTGGGTTTTTGTGTTTTTATGGTAGTTTTAAAGTGAAAAAAGTGAGTGGATCACTTTACCCCGTTGATTCTCTGGTCTGTCTCAGTTTACCCCGGTCCTGGGGTAAACTGAGACACAAGACCACTTTTTTTAAAACAATCATATTTTCTCTGCCTTTTGTCTTGAATATGTTCTGATAACTTCCATTGTTAGAAAACATCCCAAATTACTGGTAAATGTGTACATTTTTACTGATATATCTTTTAGTTCGCCTATAGGGGAGAAAATGTAAAAAGTGTCTCAGTTTACCCCGCTCTCCCCTATCTATCCGGTCACCTCGCCAAAAATCCAACTCGCCAAATTGTCCACGCTCATTGGGCATGCTTGTCAATGCTCCTGGATTTGCCAGGATGATTGGCAATTACATCTACTATGTTATTTTTTTCAAATGAGAAGTCATTATTAAGGATGTCTAACTTTGCTTCAGTCATCAAATCTGTACACCTACATTTGGAATTTTAAGGTTGAAATTGTACCCATGCTAGTAACAAGCCTGATAAAAGTATCAAACATGCACAAAATTCAACAGAACACAGCTAGGAAAATATCTGTTGTTTAGGTTTTGGGGGAGGAACACCAGACCCAGGAGTTCCGCGCACCCCTTAAAAAATCAAACCTCGGTTCGAAGTGAAGCGGTGAATCTTAGTATAGAATTGTCTGGAGAGCCGGTATGACAGCCGGTATAATAGGTTTTAAAAAAATATATAAAAAGTCCTGCTTGCTGGTCTCTTAGTTGTTTGTCAACTGCATCCCTCTATAATTATTTCAGTTTCTGTTATCTTTGTGGCCTACTAAACTTTTCAACTTCTGCTAGATTTTCAATGTATTTACTCTTGTCTGCCTTAATGCTCCTTTTTACCATTCTGTTAGCATCTGTATATTCTTATTGTGCCTTTGCTTTTGCTCTTATGCGGCTATTTGTCATTGCTGCAATAGGTGAGACCTATTGCATGTACAAGACAGATAAAACCTGAAGGCCAAATTATCATGTGAAGCTTGACCAATCCTCAAAGTATCCATTCATCTGACCGGGAGCGACACCGCACACATATTCTGGACGTACAGGACAGATAAAGCCTATTCATTCTGAACTGAAATTACCATATATGGACATGGGACACACATTTTGCTTTTTGAAAAAGCCTATTCATTCTGGACTGATATTTTGCACGTACGGGACAGGAAAAACCTGTTCATTCTGGCCTGGAGTGACCATATATGGACATGAGGTGACATACATTGTGTTTTTGAAAAACCCTGTTCATTCTGGACTGAGATCACCATATATGGTAATTAAACGGACATTCTGTTTTTGAAAAAGCCTGTTCATTCTGGACTAAAATGACCATATATGGGCGTGATACACACAAAGCCATTCATTGGAAGCGGTTTTCACCGCTTCAAAAATAAATCTCCTGGATTTTCCTGACTGACAGTCCAATTGACAACCCTGCTCATTGGCGAGGTGTCCTAGCAAGTTGGATTTTTGGCGAAGTGACCTTCAAAGAGGGAGGAGAGTGCCCTAGCTTACCCCCCTAAAGGCCCATTCCCACTGGGCCAGATATTAAAACAGATACAAAGTATCTGTCTCCATTCAAGTGGATGGTAAGATGCAGATAAAAAAATATGTCACAGATATTTTTTATCTGTAACTTATTAATTAATTGGTAATTGGTAGGCTATTAATTGGTACTATTTGTAGGCCTATTATTGTTAATAAATACATTCTAGAAACCGCATGCCCATTTGACTGTGTTTATGGCTAATAATCGACATTAATGTCCCTAAATTTGCTGTTGCTAGCCTATAGGGGCTTTTAATCCGTGACATCATTTTGTAGGCAGAGGAGAATCTGCCCCCAGAGCATTTTCTGTCCCTCGCTATTTCAAAAAACGACTAAAAAACAACGACTAAAGTATAATTCTAACACTTTCCTTTCAACAACAAAGAGAAGAAAAATGTGTAAATAGTAAAAATAGTAAAAAGATTCACGGAAAGTGGGGGCAGAAATTCTCCTCTGCCTACAAAATGATGTCATACTTAACAGCCCCGCGTATGCGCGCGCGTGTGTACGTGCATGCGACCAAAAAAAAAAATACATAAATAAATAAAACAATAGTTATATTAGTTTCCTTTCTTTGTTTGTCAGGAAATTAAAAGCTACCTTTGGCAGCCAGACCAGTAGCATAGAGCGACTCGTGCGGCAGGGGAGACCCCGGTTCGAAACCTCTTGGGTATTAAAGAGAAGAAAATAAAAGTCACGGATTGCAACAGAAACAAAAGAGGTGGTGTCTGGTGTGCGCGTGCGCGTGTATGCGTGCGTGTGTGTGTTCTGTTTGTACAGTACGGTCTACGAGGGAGAGAGAGAGGAAGTTCAAGTCCAGCCTAAAACATCGCAGGGGAGGAGCCGAGAAAGAGTAGTGAAGGGACCGTGTGTGTGTGTGTGTGTGTGTGTGTGTGTGTGTGTGTGTGTGTGTGTGTGTGTGTGTGTGTGTGTGTGTGTGTGTGTGTGTGTGTGTGTGTGTGTGTGTGTGTGTGTGTGTGTGTGTGTGTGTGTGTGTGTGTGTGTGTGTGTGTGTGTGTGTGTGTGTGTGTGTGTGTGTGTGTGTGTGTGTGGCGTCCACGGGGCCACTAGAATGAGGGAGGAGTAGGAGAAAGAGAGGAGGGGTGGATGATGTACTGTTGTACATTCAGGAGAAAGGAGGAGGTTGTTGGAAACCGTTCACTTCTTGTTTTGATACTTAAAGGACCTTCCAGAGAGAGACCGCTGTGTGCACGTGTGTGAAACATAATTCTGGACATTTTCATTACAGAAGCAACTCAAAGCCAGCAGGTAAGATTAAGAACCAATAATCTGTCTCTGATTAAAGAATTCAGTGTTTCTGTCCCATTTCAGAGGAGGAAAGGAGGAACAGGAGACGGCTAGGAGGAGGAGGAGGATGGAGGTTTAGACTAGAGAATGAAAGTGAAGATAACTGTAGTGTACTGTAGAGAGAGAGAGAGAGAGAGAGAGAGAGAGAGAGAGAGAGAGGGAGAGGGAGAGAGCGAAAGGAAGTCAGTCCTCTGCTCTTCACTCCTCCTTTTAAGTTGAGAGGGAGATCTTGGGTTGTGTCGCTCGTCGCGCGCCGAAAATATCAGACAAGCTCGAGCTTGGTCTGATATTTTTCGCCGAGCTACACTCGTCCGGTGCGCAACTATTTTGCCTTCAGTTGAGTGAGGAGAGCCCATGGGTTTGGAGTAGTGGACTGTTGTTGTGGATCTGAAGATGAAGCAACAACAGCAGTTGCTGCTGGCAAATCAGTTAAAGTGATAGAATGACTAAAACCTCAATGGGTTCTTTCTTGCGCACACTTAGCGTGTGCATTGATTGATTTTTGGAATACTTTATAAGCAGTTCGGAAGCACAAGACAGTAGCCTGGCCTATATGCAGTTCAGATACAAGTTACAACTGGTTTTAAACCCAAGAAAGCACTATGCTTGTTTTGTGGTCCTTTATACTGTACCGTCATGAATCTGTACATTTTCCTATGCAAACTTCTAATAAAGCCTTCAATCAATCAATCAATACTCCTTTCATTGCACTCAACCACATTTAGCCTTGGATCAAGACTGCCATGGATGTATTGACCAGATTCGATAAAGTACATCTATGACATAGTCTTTATCCAGCTGCTATAGCACACACCAAACAAACCATGATTTGTCTGTCTGCATGTGGAAACCATTCACGATGACGCTTGCCTGCTATAGGTAAACTTCACGCACCATTAGCAAAATAATGAAAAAGTGCATGCTACAATTATATCCTACATAATATGTAATTATTTCATATTAATTACATATCACATTACATTTTCCATATAGGCCCTATACTACTTTCAGATTCAGCATGCTTATAATAATAATCATAATCATAATCATAAGCTTTATTTGTATAGCACCTTTCATGACATGAAATGGAGTTCAAAGCTATGTGGTGGTACCGTGGTAGTAACAGGCAGCACTGTTACTGATGGCTGCTCACTCAGCCCAGACAGTCATGCATGCTACTGATTGTGGTTCATTGATTTGACACTTCTTCAAGGTTCAAGGATTCTTTATTGTTATGTTCGTGTGTACAGGTACTGTATAGGCTATGTGAGAGTTACATTCTCCTTCAGTGTTCAAGTTTTCTGATTGGTATATATTAACAAGAGCAGGCAAGACACATAGGAAACCACTCTGTAAACATGATGATCAAAATAGCCTAACTCAGACAAACTCAAAGATAGGCCTACACTTTGTGACGCATTATGAACTTGTAGATCTGCGATTTTCATTTTTTTAAACACCTTCGTACAGCAAAGTATAACATATGGTGTTTCAGAAGGTAATGTTTGCGATGACAGCTACCAGCATGCACTGATAGTAGCCTCTAAAAATACCTAGTGATGGCACTGGAGAGAAAATGTCTTATCTTTGCGATTGCTTTGTGTTCCTGTCAGCCCCCCCTCACTATCTCTACTTAATTAATATCATTGTCTGACTTTGTCTGCTTTTCCAGTTATGTCCATCCCAATACGTAGCAACAACAATATCGCAATTCAATTCAATTCAATTCAATTCAATTCAAAGGAGCTTTATTGGTATGAGAATACATAGATTTACATTGCCAAAGCAAGTGTCATGCAGCATACTAGTAAGAGGCCAATTCTTGACCATCTGGCCAGTGATGTATATCGGACCAGTTACCCATATATGGAGACCCCTGCATGATAGTCAACAATGTTATGTCAAAACATGCCCATATATGGGCGTTACCAAATATGGGCATTCCCAGACATGTCCTTAATATTGATGGCATTGGGACAGGGATCTCCATATGGGCATAATGTTAATTAGTAAAGCCAAGCAGAGCCTTGGCGAGTTAGGGCCTGGGTTTGATGCCTGGGTATCTCCATATATGGGCATGAGGGGATACCCTAAGAGGGCATCATCTGGGAATGCCCATACATTTAATTAATATATCCATATACATATATGGACTTAATATTAACATTTTCGGGGAAGGTAGGGTGTAAATCAGGCGGCTTGATGTACAAATCCTACATCCCCCGTTCAAGATGTACACGTTATTTCCAAATGCAACTTCTGATGCTGAGTGCCAATCAGGGAGGCATTGTACCATTTCTCGACGAAGGATTGAATGTTGAGAGAGAGAGAGAGAGAGAGAGAGAGAGAGAGAGAGAATGATATGCAGCAAACTAAATTGAATTTAAAGCCTTTTATGTACTCTTAAAGTTTTAGTTCACCTATTTTTGACATAAAGCTGTGTGAAATACTTGCCATTAAAACAGTGTTTAAAAATGTATTAATTGTTTACCAGAGTCCCGTGGTCAGAGTTCTGGTCAGTTTCTAATGAATATTAAGTAGTTCCAATGGGGTGGGGGCCATTTGGCATGGCCCAATCATTGAAAATAGATGAATCCACAAAACTAGCGTCATTTGTATTGTTGGCCTATTTCTACCATATAGAGCGAGGTTTCGTTCTGATCAGCCGCCTGCAAAGCACCTTGTTTTGGGGAAATGCGTTGCAGCGGTGTAGTGATACTGGACACAAAAAAATAGTACCATGTGACAGAGGGGTCAAAGTTGAACGAAAGTTGGTCTATTTGGTAGAAATAGGTCAACAATACAAATGACGCTAGTTTTGTGGATTCATCTATTTTTAATGATTGGGCCATGAGCCCCTGCCAAATCACCGGAACTACTTTATATTCATCTAAAACTGACCAGAACTCTGACCACGGGACTCTGGTAATGAATTAATACATGTAACCACTATTTTAATGGCAAGTATTTCACACAGCCTTATGTAAAAAATAGGTGAACTAACACTTTAAGGCCATGTACATAATACTTTATGGACACATGGAGACTTTTCTATTTGCTGATGGATTATAATGCATAATTGACCTTAATGTCATTATGAAAGGATTTATAACATGTTATAAATATAATTATTGTTGTAAAGCATTATGAGTATTTGTGAGTGTGTATAACCTATTACACAGTGTTATAAGCAGATCTATTCTAATGCATCATACTGTAAGTACACAATGCTTTCCACATTCCCACACATTGAGTCTCATTGATTATTAATATGCACTATGCTATTCATTTAGGATGCTATTGAAACCAAATGAAAGTCTGCAAAGGGTTCAAAATCTTTGGTTCTTTTTGGGCAAGATTCATTGATTGCAGTCGGTTGGATATACAGTATGTCCCCGTCACTGTCAAAGTGGCTGAGCCACTCTGTGTATGAGCCTGTGGGGAGAGATGCTGAATCCAAATGTCAGGGTTTTTTATCCGGTAAGATGAGAGGCGGATGGACCACTCATTCTGGCTTCATAGCTGCAGAGGTCATGTGAATAATTCAGCGGGCTGATTGTTCAGAGCTTTTGGTTGTGCTCAAAGTGCTGCCGTTGTGTCTCTTGTCAAAACGGTCACCCGTGTCCCGGTGACCTTGCTTGACTGCAGACCTTGCTTGACTCCTGTTGTAGTGAATAGGGAACGCACAGGAGAACATGAGCACCCACCTGGCCTTTCAAACCATGAGCTGTATATGCAGGCAGTAAGGTTGCTGCAAGAAAACTATCTGTTTGTTAATATGCTGAAATGTATTGGATTTTTGAGCGGTCCAACGTCTGAAGCTCCAACATCTGGCTTTGTCCGGGCTCTGAAGCGTGGCCTACAGGGACGTGCAGGTGCAGAGAATGTTAGGCCAGGGCTAACATTTATAAAAGGGCCTTTTGGTGGAAATATCGAAAATAGCAGACCTCCAAGCTCACAACGCGTCGCAGCGCAACACGTTGTCAGCTTGGAGCTCGGCTATTTTCGGTGCTTGATACCACACACACTGGAGATGTGGCGTAACGGCATGGTTTTCTACACAGAGAGACTTGCATTCAAGTTCAGGAGAGTTTGGACAAGGCAAGGCATTTCTCTTTAATGCCACCTTCAGGTATGGCATGGAAAGGGGGCATTTGCATTTCTTTCACCAGTAAAAGCTGAATTCATGGTCTGGAAAGGGCCCTTTTTACAGACGGATAAAAGGGCAGGGGCTCAAGCCCCCTTTGATATCTGTGTGCACGTGCCTGGTGGCCTACATCTGGCCTTCATCTTGGCACAAAGCGCTAGAAGTTAGTTGTATGGTGTATCCCAGTGTCCGGGCTTTGAAGCTTGGGCTACATCTGGCCTACATCTTGACACAAAGCGCTCAAAGTTAGTTGTACGCCCAGGGTCACATTGGCCAAGCTTAATGAAATTAACTCATGCATAGCTCCACTTACTTCACACTAGGTGTGATTTTTACCTAATGCTCACCTATGTTATTTACCTCAGCAATATCACCTCAGACTAATGTTTTAAAATTCACTAAACCGGTTAGGCCCTAGAACTTGTCACATTGCGATGCGTTGGTGGGCTTGTAGATCAGCCTATTATAAAACATGTGTTAACTACTATACGTTATGTTTGAGTTCAATAGCCTTAAACCCCATTTACTATTAAGTTCAGTGGACTCAACATGTGAGCGCAGAATGGAAATTATTTGGGTTCTTAACCCCATGAACCCTAACGTCCGTATTCTGGGGTGAAGATTAGATGTAAAAATATGATTTACAAGCTCACAACGGGTCACAACGCAGCACTTTGTGAGCTTGTATATCAGCTAATTTGATGTAGAGGGAAAATAGGAGCCGCCCCTGGCCTGTCAGCTGTATAGGGTTACAGTGGTTAAAAAGCATACGTGACTCAAAATGAATATTATTTTCCCAGCAGACACATTGACACAGTAAGTCAACTTTCATTAGTATGCTCTGCTGATATGTTAAAAGGAAATAGAAGTGATTCCTTGCAGTGACTTCTCGGTTGTGACCACACGTTGACACATTAAAATGCACACATTCTCTGAGAGACTTCTCAGGAAGCTAATGTTTAAGTTAATGAGTGATCCAATGCTGTCTGTGTCTCACCCACACGAAACCTAGTGCCCCTATTCTGGGCTTGTCTTGATAGGCGAACATTCACCGAAAATAGGCACATTTTGCCGTTAACACTATCGGCCTCGGGGGCACTTGACTGTCACGTCGGGCAACCTGAAAGCAAACTCCACTTGCTTGAACGTTTTATTTACTAACGTTTGGGCAACCGTTAGTATCACTGTCAAGCCCTGAATATTCTGTCAAAATAGCCGATCTCAAAGAGTTTCATGTTAAAGACTCCCAAATATGTATTTGCTATAGAGAAGTAAGTTGCTGGCCTTTGTTTGATCTGATGTAATCTTTATCCACTACCTCATCCCTCAACTGTGTGAAATAATACTAGTGAAACCTATCTGTTCCGCAATCTTATTTCCTCTATTATTTCATGAAACAGAAATCGTCTAAACTTGCGGAAATCGGATATGTTCATGAGAATGTCTGGAATTGTTTGTGTCATATGTACTGTAACAGAGTGCATGATCTATTTCTAAATAGAGTGCTGTGTTGTCAGTTAGTTGGAGACTGATCTGGGCTCAGATTAGTCATAATATTGTCAATACGATGATACATCTCAAGGGGTTTATCCTTTCAATAAGGTACTTGTATGCTTTACAAGGTAAATACGGGGGTGGATTGAGCTCATCTCATAGTGTATGCAATGGTTTTAGAAAACCTAGAGAAAGCAGTAATGCATCATTAACCACGTCCGCATCCCTATTTATGTCACAATAAATAAAATAAAAAATCGAACCTCTGTTCGAAATGGAGCTGTGTGTGTGTGTGTGTGTGTGTGTGTGTGTGTGTGTGTGTGTGTGTGTGTGTGTGTGTGTGTGTGTGTGTGTATTGCAGTTGATGCTCAGGGCAGGCTAGACTCAACAGCACCTCTCTGGTCACCCAGGGTACTCAGGCTACACCAGAGGCTACATACAGACAGACAGACACTGAGCGGTGGTTTACCCACCTCATAGATCATGTGTACCGATTTTTGTGACATTTGAAGAAAATATGTAGGAAAAGGAGCAAAAAGTGTGTTTTGGAGAAAATTCAAGATGGCGGAAAATCTATCCTGGCGCAAATGGGTGTGGCCTATATGGGGAGATGCGTCTTGACCCAAGGAATCCAGGGAAAAAATAATTTTAATTTTCCGATCTACGGTTCAAGAGTTACGGGGCAAAACGTAAAGTGGGCCGTTATAGCGCCACCATGAGGCCGAGTGATGTAATTATTTTTCGATTCATTCTTAAAATCATTATGAATCTCCTCTCCGAGGTTTGAAACTGTAGTTCCTATGGTTTACGAGAGAAAAATACTTGAAAGTGATTTCTTGCATTGTCCCATTATAAGTCAATGGGGACAATTAAGCGTTGTTTTTTGCCGATTACGTCGGCATGGTAAGGCGGATCGGAACGAAAGGTAATAGAACACCATTCCCGGCCGAGCCGCACATTTTGATGTATATATTGCGCGAGTGGCGTAAATGGTGCGGCACTAGTTACGCGCCGAAGTTTAGGCTACATACACGGAGACAGACCCACACACACGGCCACGTATAGGGAGCTTGTGTTCCACACAGCTCCAAAAACATTTCCAGTCTAGGCTCTGCAAGAGACTAGCCTCCTACAAGAGGGTCTGACTGTGTGTGTGTGTGTGTGTGTGTGTGTGTGTGTGTGTGTGTGTGTGTGTGTGTGTGTGTGTGTGTGTGTGTGTGTGTGAGTGTGTGTGTTGTGTGTGTGTGTGCGCGTCTGTCTGTCTGTGTGTCGAGATAATCTCACAAACCGCTGGACAAAGGGCCTCTAATCACGCTGAAACATTTCCCAAAATTGGAGTCATACATCATAAATGCCATAGATGACTGATGTCATGTACGGTAGATCCATGACATGATGTCCATTTTCAAACATTTCGAAGCTTTCGAAAATAGCAAACAAAGCAGATCCACAAGCGTGTAGCTCTGCTCTTGTAGATAGGTCTATTTCCGCCATTTGTCGTATGACACAGTATATAGGGCTTAAGTGGTTAACATTCCTGAGTAATGAAAGTGCATATTATGTCTCTGGGAATATAGGCTACAGTAGTGGAGCCTGAGAGGTGCCGCAGCCCTGCAGGAGCTGCTGACAGAGGCTGTAAACATGTGCACCTGATTCACAACATACATTTGGACAGCAGGGATAATTTGGCGTGTAACAAACTCATTCAGCGGTTTTGCTTTGTTTTTAAACGTGCTCTAAGTGATACAGTATTTCTTTGGAAAAGTGATCTATTCGTATAGTGATCTTTTCTATAGTGTTAAGTAATAACTGGTTCTCCCCGTCTATCCAGTGAGCAGAATCAACATCTGATAATGATAATGAGCTTTATGTAGCACTTTTCATAAAATGCAGCTTAAAGTGTCTAATCTAAATCTAAACAGATGAAAAACAATACAGCAAAAGTCAAAACAGATGAAAAACTATGCAGAAATCTGAATTAATCACGGCCTCTGTAAGGATTTCTTGGGGCAGGTTGCAACACGGATGTTATCCAATTAGGAGAGAGAAGCTACTATAGTGTAGCAGGTTCCAATTTTGTCTGCTCATTTTTGTTTGTCTGTGTCATCCCTTCCAATTTCACTTGTTTATTTATTTTGTATTCTGCATACGTTATATTGCCCAATTGAGACCTGTAGAGATGGGGATAAAATATGGGAAATATATAGCTATTTAAGTTAACACTTGTTCTACCATACACAGTACCTGTACCGTCAGGGAGACTTGAAAGTTCTGTAGGCAACTGATTGATATATAGTATGATGTTTAGACTCACTTTCACTGTGTCAGGATGTGGTGATGCAGCAAGCGAAGGCTGCAAGAGAAGAGATGCGACCACACAAGTCCCACTCAAACCCCACAGCCTTGCCAATATCCCCCAACCGTCGCCACATTCCCATGCCGAACTACAGCTTCTGGATCTGGGCGGAACATTTAGTGGTTCAGGTGACATTTAGGTCAACATTTGGTGAAGGTTTGACTCATTATTGTACTTGAGGTTGACCTGTCCTATAATCAACGTTTGGCTCAACACAAACCTCCAAGGTTCTTCCTCTTAAGTTAAACATTTACACACTAGATGGCTATTGCCCACAGTAATGAATGCAAAGTAGTTTTGTCTTGTTAACGCAAATAGTTAGGCAAATTCATTATCAAATATAAATGTGTCATGAGTCTACATCAGTGGTTCTCAACCTGTTCAGGCTGTGACCCTCAAAAATAATCATATTTGAACTGGGGACCTACCACCCTGACAAGCACTTGGGATTGTAAGAGTTGAGTCATTGCATTTTGTTTGACTCAGATACATATTTCTAAAATAGCAGATCTACAAACTCACAACGCCTTGCACTATGACGTTCTGTGAGCTTGTAGATCGGTAAACTAAAACGGGTCATTATTTCGACTAAAGGTTAGGGTTAGGTTTTAGGGTTAGGTTTAGGCATAGTTTAACTGAGGTTAGGCTAAGGGTTTGGGTTAGGCATAGTGGTTAACATTCACCAGCATTGGCAGGTTAGCATTTCACCAGGTTAACATTCACCCACGTCGAACAAATGGAACGTCGAACAAATGTTATGTCGCGATATTGACACGCTCCCAACTAAAACATTTCAGATGACTAAAACATGACTAAAACTAAATAACATTTTTATTCAAAAGACTATGGCTAAAACTAAATCCAAATTCCCTGTCAAAATCAACACTGCGTGGACCCCCATCCCCTCCAGCAAAAAAAAGAAACCCCCTTGGGGCTAATTATAGCTGGTGGTTTGATAAGACAAGTGCCTGTTGATAAGATACATACCAGTCTAGGGCAGGGTTTCTCAAAGTGGGTGCCTGCCGTGACGCAAGTCCGGATGATATTTGGAGTTTATCAATACCACTTCAGTTTAACCACTTAGGGCGGATTCACACTGCGGTCTCGGGACCGGTCTCGAGGCTACTTGGCAGATGTTTAGACCGGTTTTGACAGTGTGAAGCGTGCGGTTTTCATCAGAAACGGATAGCCTCGAAACCACCTCAAAAGGTAGTCTCGAGACTGCATTGTGCGACCTCGAGACCGGTGAGCTGCAGTGTGAAGCAACCGTCCACAAAACCGGAACGTAACCTCATATAAAGTCGACGAGTGAGGCGTCACCACAAATAAACACTGGGTAACAGTTGTCGACATGGCCTGGTCTAACAGAGAGATTGCTTGCTTGTAGGACTCAAACGCCAATTGTTTGAGTCGAGGAGTCAAAAATGTATATATTTTTATATCACCAGTTAGCCTACTAGTGCGGTGCGCTGGACTGGTGTCATGTACTTCCAATTGAGAGAAGTAGCAATTGGCGACAGTTATTTATTGTCTCGCACCAGCGCACTGAGCGCAGGTGTGAAAGTGAGACGGAACGGCCAGAACCGCCGCTCCATTAAAACATTCGGAGCCGGGACGGTGCTGTCAAAATCCCATATTAAATAACCTGCCACATGCAGCACAAACGGATGTCCAAGTCCAAGAAGTAAACAATCTAGCCTACTAATGTCAGATTAACATACACAGCTACTAGTTACATTTTCTAATTAAGTGCTTCTGAATTGTTCCAGTGTTTTTGTAATCCAAATGCTGTTTGTGTTCGCAGCCTGTGTCCATGACATGTCCACACTGCTAGCTCTCGTCCATGAGCTGTGCCTCCCCCATCCGTTTTTTCTCATACCGTTCTCGACACTGACTCATTGCTCTGTGTCCCGCGACTGCGGACTGGATCCCATCGTTCATTTAAAAGAGCTGTTCAAGAGAGTCGAATCGTTCGCGAATGTCTCATCTCTACTGCGCGCTGCTTGCGACGGGGGCCGGGGCAGAGATGGCCTAGCGGAGAAGTTTTATTTGTTTTAACGGTGTTATTTGTGCTGTGCCTGCTTGACGTGCTTGTTACCCTTAATGTGAATATTAAGCCACACTGTGGCTTGTGAAAGCGTTTCAATTGTAGGCCACGTTGATTATTAAATAATAAAAATATAACGTGCGCTGCGCTGCACGTCTCGCTCATCAATGATGAGCCAGGCGCATAAACGTGCAGAATGACATCATTCTGCACGTTTATGCGCCTGGAAAATAGCAGATCTACAAGCTCACATAGGCTTGTTTCTTTGTTAAACAGTTGTCGAGATGTGGGGGGTGCGAGACCCAAGACTGTTCCACACTGCGCTGTCGCGCGTCATTGGATTGTTACACCAACTTTCGTGCCTGAATTTATTGGCGACCAGCATCAGCAATGTCGCATAGTTGATGACACTATGTGCATACCGCCACCTATAGGACCGGGATGTATAGTGATGATCTCCCGGGAGGCCAGAAGGTCTGCCAATGTGAATGCTGGCCAGCGTGAACCAGCAACCGTTTTCAGAATCAGTTCTAATCAAACGGATTGCAGTGTGAATCCGCCCTTAGACAGACAGACCTGAGTTGACCTGAGTTGCACTGCACTTGCGGCAATCTTTTTCAGCCTATTGTACAAAAATAGCAGATCTAAGTTATCAGCCAAAAATGTTTGAGAACTCCTAGAGTGGATTACATGCGACACAGTAATATCAGTGTTAATTGAACGACTGAACAAATTTGGTTGCAGTTGTACACTTGCTGACTAGAGTTACAAATGAATAAATTAAGACCGAGGAGGATTTTATACTGTGTCGTTTTGTGAACATTCTATGGCTCTGTTAATCGTTCTCTTGCTCACTTTTTTGAACACCTGACTCTAAAATAGGGCCTGCATTGTGTCACACAAACTCTGTTTGCTATTAAACGAAACACACATGGGCCAAGAACCCTGCCTGGGGGCATCTCAAACCCAAAGCACATGATAATATTCTAATTGGTCAGGCTGATGGTTGCTAGGCCTTTTTTCTTTTCCTTTCTTGTGTGACGTATGAAAACAAAGTATATACCATTTTTAATCCTGTTTCAAGCCAACAGCAAAATAAAACACGAAGAACCCTTTTGATGAACAGGAAATATATAGACAGTTCTTGAAAAAAATATGAAAAGGGTTGAAAACCACTGGCTTAGAGGGGGAAAAAGGAGGGGACCAAGAACACATGCCATTGACCCTGGTCAGTGGATATATAGGGTTTAAGTGGTAAAAAAATTACATTAAAATACTGTATATATCCTGAGGATAACACATTAAAGCAGTGCTTCTCAACCTTTTTGCCCCCAAGGCCCCCTATGTATAAGGCCCCCAAAGGGACATACATGGCTGCCTGAGTGTTACACCCTCTAAACCTCTAATGGTGCCATATAGCACCTATCTTTAAAAGGTGCCATATAGCACCTTTAAAGATAGAACCATTAGAGAGGCTCCCCTATGAGTATGAGCCAAAGAACCACTTTTAGTGGTAATACATTTCTGTTTAGTACACACTGTGTTGTACATATACTGTACAGTACATACATCTTTATTTACCCAGGGTAGTAGCTGAGAATGGAGAATGAACACTTTTTTTTTGTAGATTTCAGTCAATTTACCCCCATTGATTCTGGATGTAGATTACTTTAATCAATTTTTTGTCTTAGGAATGTGACAAATACAAATTGAACTTCAGTCTCCATGGTGTGACCAATCAATAGAAAAAAAGTCATTTTGGGGGTGAACTACTCCTTTAAGTTTAACAATTCATTGAAACGTAATGAGATGAAAGTGGAACGGGATGAGGAACCCAAGGTTAGGGCGAGACTCAGTGTGGGGGGCGTAGTCTCGGAAGCTGACGGCCCTCGTTGCTCTTCTCGGGTCGTCTCTGCTCCGTCACTGCCTCCCCTGGATTCCTAGAGAAATGGAGACAGAAGAAACAAACAAGTCGGTCGAGAGATTGCAGCCTGGTGTATTTATACTGCGGTGATTGCAACACGGACTGGCTGTGGTGGAGGTGTGGTAGATGCGTCCGTCTTTTTCATATGCCATTCTGTGACTTTCTCAGTCTCAGTAGAGGGTCTAGGATGGGTCTACGAAGACGGTTGAGCATCATACTGTTAGCTGTCTTGGCGACTTGTGAGCTTAGGCTGATGCCCCGATAGTTGTCCGTCTTGGTGAGGTCGCTTGCGTGTTATAAATCATGGGTAGACGTGTGTGTGTGTGTGTGTGTGTGTGTGTGTGTGTGTGTGTGTGTGTGTGTGTGTGTGTGTGTGTGTGTGCGTGTGCGTGTGTGCGTGTGTGCGTGCGTGCGTGCGTGTGTGGACAAATACAAAGACATCTGTGTTTGCAGCCATTAAAGTACTAGACCAGGACCCTATTCACTGGCTGGCAAATACACCTCTTTCTCTCTCTCTCTTTGTCGCTCTCCCTTTTTGTCGCTCTATGTCTCTCGTTCACACACACACACACACACACGCAACATACACACATGCACGCACGCACGCACGCACACACACACACACACACACACACATGCACACGTACACACCTGTGCTCTAAGGAGAAGGCTCTTTCTTTGAGTTGAACATAAGCGGTGGGTTTTCATAATAGACCACTGTGTGCTCAGAGAAACCAGAGATCACTGACTGGACCTCATCCGCGTGACCTCTGACCTCTTTGGCCAAACACAGGTGACCGAGACAGAGGGTTTACTGTTGTCTGCTGAAGCATTGTTGTTCGCTGAGATGAACAGATGATGTTAAATTCCTTCACCCCTTTCTGTGTGGAGTTTGCATGTACAGTACCCTCACAAAAACATGCAGTAATCCTGGGTCCAGCTGGGGAAGTTCCCCCCTGTATGGTGATAAGAAGCGGCCTGCTCAGTTCGGGGATCTCCCCAGGTTGGCAGAGGGAGAGCAGTGCCCAGGATTACAGCTTAGGCAATTGGCACCAAGCCCCCAGAACCCAGGGCTAGATTTGAAGCAACCCCGATGGTGGCCAAAGTTGGAACTGCAGCCTAAACGCACATTTTGGCCCCGCCCCCTCCACTCCAGACAATCCTTCCTCTGAGCGGAGAGCAGCGTGATGTCATTTTGGCCCCACTAGGTAGTGGGGCCATTCCCCAGAATGCACCTGGATTAGCTACATGCTAGCACGTAGCCGTTGCTTCAAAACGCCACTGAGCACTTGCATTGAAATGATAGTGGGGGCGGGGCTCGTCCGCTCTCTATTTTATATATACTCTATGATTGGCACTGGGTGAAAAATGGCTTACAAAATTTTGGGATAAAATTTTAGGGGTTAAAAAATTCCTTTACCTGTGTTCATCATTGAAGTTGTATGCTTAATGCTCCCACTACCCTGCCCATGTTTGTATCCTGTACCTGTGGTTCTCAAACTTTTTCATGTCAAAGGACCCCCAAATTGATTTGGCCGTGGACCCCCATCTGAAAAAAATATTTTGTGCCAGGGACCCCCCAGAAGCAAATATTTGAGTAAAGAATGTTCGCTTAATTTCATTTAAAATATATATGTTATATGCACGAAGTGACGTCCCCGGACCCAACTTTGAGAACCTTGATGTCTTAGTTAGCACACCTAGTGTTATGTATTAAAGCACCCCATGTACCATGTGCCCCAAAATCTGAGTGGCCATTACGTGGACCAAACCCACGACCTCGGCGTTATCAGCACCAGTAGAAAGGCTGAAAGTAGAGATTGTCAGAGAGACAGCATCTAGGACAACTGAGAGTGGGACAGTGTAGGAGAGTCAGAAATTAGGAAAGCTGAGAGTGGAGACTGTGTACTGTAGACACAAAGTAGGAAGGCTGAGACTGAGAGGGAGACAGTATAGGAGAGCCGAAGTGGTCTAGTAGTAACCGGGTTTCCACATGCAAGTTTTCCAGTTCAGTTCATGGATCTCATAGCAGAAACAGAGCTTGTGAGATCTAGGATGATTATGCAAGGTTTGGCTCAACAGCATGAGAACCTCAAGCCACAGCCTGGCCACGGTAAGCCCATCCTCAGCCAACCCAGGCCTTATCTCTACTGCTTCCTTAAGACAGGGGTTCTCAACCTGTGGGTCGGGACCCCCAGGGAGGTCCCCACATTTATTGGGGGGGTCCCCAGATGATTAACTTAATGTGCAACATTGTTTTCTCACTCAACAGTAAACAAACCAACTTACAGTTTAAGTGTATAGAGGGCATCTACATCGACTTTTTAATCTAACAATAAATGCGAGAAGTCTCTGCGTGCGTGCGTGCGTGCGTGCGTGCGTGCGTGCGTGTGTGTATGTATGTATGTATGTAATCCGCGTATCTCGAGAACCGTTCGTCCCACCGGCTTCAAATTCGGCACACACGTTCCCCGCCGCAGCAGGTAGTGCAGTGCCCAGCCTCGACCTGACCCGATCAGAGTAGTACAGGGGAGGAGAGTAGCGTCACGCTTTGATCTCGCCGCAGACCGGAAGTGGCTTCGCTGGAGCCTGGTGACATTCCTACAACTCTTCAGCCCTGTCCACCTCCATTGTATTTCACTCGCTGGTAAGTAGACTAAATCACGTATTTTTCACCCTTTTAACGCATTCACAGGCCTCTCCAAGGTAGGCAACATTATTATTTCACGTAATCGGCTCTTGTTAATGTTTAATGTAAGACATGTGACTTTATTGACTTTTAAATTATTTACTTTATTGACTTTAGAATTGACTTAAATTAACTTGAAGAGGCCTGTGAATGCGTTAAACGGGGGAAAAGACTTGATTTAGTCTACTTACCAGCGAGGGAAAATGCCTGAAGAGCAGCAGGAATATCACCAGACTCCAGTAGGCTAAATAGTGACATCAAGTCCGCTTTCCACGCTTACAATGGTAGTCGACGTAAGTCAGAACTCTCTCTTTCTATGGGTCTGGACCCGATACGCTATTTTCCGGAACCGGCACGAAAGGTTCGGTTTCTCCCTATGCAGAGCTGATGTCTGACATCAGGGTGTTCCGGAACTGGCACTGTGTCTGCAGAGATCTTCATATATGGGCATAAAATGGACACAGACAGACAGATACAGATATCTCCATAATTATGGGCATAAATGGACACAGGCAAACAGATGGTCAAAACGGGTCCTATGACAACAGGTATAATGGGGTTTGCATTACACAGACTTCGGCACGCATGTTCACCGGTTTTCAGTTAAAATATGATTATTTTGGGGGTCAGGTCAATACTCAGGTATTACAACTATAATTATCATGTATTACAACTATATCTGGTGGTCTAAATGAAAAGTCAGTGAGTGACCATTATGAGAGTCATTATGAAGTGTTTGGCCCTGTTTCGCCTAGCTCAGACCTACTCTGTATTGGATACTTTTTAGTACCACGTTTAGTACCACTTTCACACCACTCTACCCAGGTCCTTGTAGTGGAAAACTTGACACAAGTGGGCGGTGTGGAGGTGTTGGGCCATGTCAGTGGAAAAGGTGCTTTAGGTAGAGGTTTGGGTTGTGCTTGCCATGTTGTAACTCCAAACATTAATGCAATGTTGTATGTACATTCACAGAATCTGCTTTGTTTGCGTTCGTTTATGTGCCAAATTAGTGACTTATTGAGAGCTGTTTAAGAGCTGTCGTGCGGCGAAGTGTACAGTACATCAGGCTTAATAGTAGCTGTGGTTGGACTGTGAAAATCTTTCCATCAGTTTCACTTAACACCTTTTTTTTTTCTTGTCACTATCCAGTCAGATCTAGAAATCAAACTGCCATAATCTAACAATAAGTCACAACCTTTAACATTTGATCATCAACAGGAAGAATGTGGCACACCTTTAACCACATGAATGAACCCTAACATCCCTATTCTGGGTGTGTCATAACAGGGAAACTTTCCGTGAAAATGGGCGATCTACACACTCACAATGCGTCGCAATATGACACATTATTGTGAACTTGTAGATTGCCCATGTTTTGCTGAAGAGGTTTGGTGTAGACCAGAGAGGAAAAAAGGAGACCCATGGGGGACCCTGGGTCATATAAACATGCAGTATAAGGTAATTCAAAGTGGTGTGAGTGAAAGTTCCATGCGTTGACATTTCTTTAATGGTCTTTTAAAAGGGCTGGCTAGGCGTGTTTGGTTGCATTACTTTGTCTGGCTGTGTACCCCAGGGTCTTGGTGGAAAATAGACTGGTTTGCCCATTCAGTGGGGCTGTGCTCGTGCTACTTGGATACAGTAGGTGCTCTGTTTGACTGGGTTTATCAGACAGAGAATAGAATAGCAGCCATGCCCAATTATAAATATACTGTATGTCATAGAGTTAGGGTTTGGCAAACACATCATGGGTCAAACAGGATCTGTCCTGTAAAATTAAGGCCCCAGATCAGGCTAATGCTACTGGTAGTACACCTGATTTATGATAAATGTAAGCTTTTTATGTTTGTTTGTTTGTTTCTGTAAATGAATGTCCTACTTTGTATGATAGTGACTGTAGCAGTTGTAGACAGTTGTAAGCTGTCTCTTTGGAAAAACAGCCACTGACAGTGTTGCTACATCTAGGAACTTAGATTTCTGTGAACCGCACTTGACTTCACACTTTCCTCTTCTACCCCGGATTTGAAACTGATTTCCTGCGCAAGTGTTAAAAGGTTTACCATTGAGCTAATAGAGCCGACCTGTTTGCCCGGGAGATAAATTGAATCTTGACTTTCAGGTCAGAATATGTGTCAGATGATGATCCTGTATCTAATATTAGACATGACCCCTTTGACACGATCCAAATGTCTCAATCATAGACTGTAAAAAATAAATGGACAGAGCCACGCCATTGGTTTCTACAGATCGCAAATGAAGCCTATTTTTCCAGCAAGTGCAAATCCGACATCTTTCCATATCCTGTCCAGAAATGGTACCCAGTGAATGCTATTGGCTGGAGGGTGGGTCTTCACTCTGTATAGCCAATACAAAGCCTAGAAACATAGCCTACTTTACAATTAAATTACGACTTTTAGCAATTCACCCTTTGTCAAGTCCCGCCTGTTGTCCCGCCCCTCTTTGCATCCATTGGTTGCTGTGTCTTGGTGGGACAACAGTCCTTTCTCTCCATCCGCTACCATTGAAATTCAGTTGCTTCTTATTGTTATTTTGTGTATTCAATTCTCATTTTAAACTTGGTTTCAGTAAAAAGGAGCCTCTCAGGTGCAGTATAGTGACTGGGCATGTTTTTAAATGTTTTTATTTCTCCAAAAACTATGCTTTAGCAAATTCAACTTAAAAAAGCGGAACCAGGGCAGGACAAGGCAGAAAGAGCCTGCTGGTTGGTCACTCAGGGACCAATCAGAAGGCTGACAAAGGTTGAATTAACAATTCAATTCTTGAGTGTAAAATGAAACCAAATGGATTTGGTTTCATTTTACCCAAAGACCACTGGTGGTCCCCGGACCACTGGTTGAGAACCACTGCTTCACACCGCTGCTGCCTCTGGTGAGTGTTGTTGGTGGCTCTGCAGCAGCATGCCTGTTAAAGTGATCCAGCGCACATGTGGATGCTATTTATAGCTGCAGCAGTGGTGATGTCATGGCATGGCAGTGAGCTAGGGGCCCCCTCAAACCACTGTTTCCTGTTTAGAGATCTTAAACAGGAGCAGATGGCCTCTACAACACACACACACACACACACACACACACACACACACACACACAGTTACACAATGCAATCCTCAGTGTTAATTACAGTATGAGAGTCAGCGAGTGTACACATAATATATAACCTAATGGACCCTTAAGGGGCCTCTCAGAACACTGATGACTTTACTGAGTACACACAGATGTCTATCATAAAACAATTGTCGGTTCAGCTTAAACTTAAGGCTTAAGGCTCATTCTCGCCTGACAAGATAACGATAACGATATGTCGGCTTTCAAATCAATTATGACGGCTTTATCGTTGTGGTGTGGACGCTGCCATCCACTTCAAATGAAAACGATATACCGGTATATATTTTTTATCGTTCATCGCGCCCAGTGGGAAAGGGCCTTTATCCTGGCACAAAATTATTTATTCAATGAATAATTGAATAACCATTCAACAATGAACCTCTACAAGCTCAGAACATGCTTTTGTATTGTGACACATTGTGGATGTTCACATATAATGACATTAATGCCAAAATATGCCAGGTTGAAAGTGAGTTAAATTGAACACTCAAGGGCTCTATTTTGATTGTCTTAAGTACCAGCTCTTAAAACACATATGGTGCCAACCCCGAGTTTCCCGAGTTTGTATTGGTACCACCACTGTGCCAACCCCGAGTTTCCCGAGTTTGGGCCGTTTTTGAAGAAAAAAACGTTTTTTTTTTTCAAAAATGTTTTTTGGACCTCCAGAAATGTGTTAGGCATGATCGCGATTGCGAAATTGCATGTTTAACCCCCATACCAACCCATTCTTTCAAACATGGCAGCCATGTTTGTTTACATCTGAAGAAAACATAATGGCTGATAAATCATGAATGCCTGAACGGATTTCCAAGCGGATATTTTTGTTTGAAAGCTGTGAACAGTGGGCACACACGTGGTGCATCATCTAGGCATGGGCGTGCACGATCCGTGCACTATAAATTACATGGAAGTCTATGGAGACCATGGCATCGCGGGACATTGAAGAGAAAAAATCATGGCACCAAAAAAGTTAAAGACCTGTCCTCCGACCACCAAACTTTTTGTCGGAAAACGTCATCGCTCGCATCTTCTGAAAAGCATTACCCCAAAGCTGCACGTCGGAAAGTCAGAACTCTCCGACGAAAGGTTTGGTGGTCGATGACAGTATGGACAGGCCTTTAAGTTAACTCATACCTCGCGATCCCCGTAGAGACCGTAGATTTCCCGCTGTACCGCGCTGCCATGCCCGTAGAGCCCGCAAAGTTTAATTAGCTTTAATCATTATGAAAGGATTAAAAGTATTAGCGCAGATTTTCGCTGATTCTGGCTCTTTAGGCCCGCCCCCCTAACTGTATCCGGTCATTTCCGGTCTGGACCGGATCCAGCTTTCCGTATCCAGTCTGAGCCTGGGCCATAGTCCCGCCTCCATTGGTTTACTGTGTAACAGAAGTGGAAGCTACTGGGCGATGGAACGCTCGTTTTTCAATCGGATTCTTGCGTTTGGAAACTTTGATCCAGTCTCTACACGCCTGGATTATGATCCCCGCACATATCGTGCGTTTTGTGCGCGAACGTGTCCACGTGTTACCATAGCGCACAGTTGGCTTTTTTCAATGCTTTTTCATGTAAACACTGGCTGATAAGCAGAGATACAGCGTGGCAACGGATATGTCTTTTTCAATGGGGTTTTTTGTATTCGAAAGCTTGTCACCGAGTCTACACGTCTACTAGATGAGTCGCGCACAGATTGTGCACGATGCGTGCGCGTGCCCACGTTAAAAGGTAAGGACAATTTGGCAGCTGCTTACTACAGCTATGTTTAAAATGGCAGAGAAAAAGTTAAGGCATAAGAGCTGGTACTTAAGATAATCAAAATACAGCCCTCTGGGTTTTACAGTGGAGCCAGGCAGACCAACCATTTTCTCCAAGTCTGGAATCTGGATCCATTATCACCTCGTTATGGAGGGGAAACCGGTGTCTCTGTTACTCCAGGGCAGTGCTCAGCCTGACGTGATGGCACTCTGTCCAATCAGGGGAGAGAACTCAAACAGGACACAGGATAAACAAGTGAAATTAGAGGTGATGAAACCAAAACCAAAATACCAGACAAATTCAGAACTGGAAGGCTGTGAAGCTCACCAGTCAACATTTCAGTTTCCACATCAACGTAAACGTGCCAGAGTTAGCTAAAGAGCTTTTCACCGTAGCCCCTGTTTAGGTTGTTGTGTTACACAGTGGTGCCAAAATGGTGGAGGTATGATTAGCCATGATTGCACGTTTGGTTTGCTTTAAAGGGATATTTCACTTTAAAAAATATATATATATACTTTTGGTCATTTTATCGTCTAATCAGACTTTTATGAACACCCTGGACAGTTTTTAATTTGATTCATTCAGTATTTAGATATTTGATGTAAATGCTATCAGTCCATACACACCCATTGTAACCAGGATAGATTCATTAAAAACACCCATTATCTTTTCTAGTGACTCATACTACCCTCCTAATACGTGAGCAGGCCGTGTTTTTTTGATAACTTTTCTAATTTATTTTTAATAATTCTTTGGGAAAATGGAAAAAATTCAATATAATAAACATTTTTTAAAATTAATGAAAAAGGTTATCGAAAAAACACGGCCTGCTCACATATTAGGAGGATAGTATGAGTCACCAGAAGTTTGAAGTTACAATGGGTGTGTATGAGGGAGGGGTACTGGAGGAGGAGGGCCAGATAACATTTACATCAAATATCTAAATCTGTCCAGGGTGTTCATAAAAGTCTGATTAGATGATAAAATGACCAAAGGTTTTTTGAAAGTGAAGTATCCCTTTAAGCCAGGGGTTTCCAAACATTTTTCAAAGGGGACACGTTAGAAAATATTAAAACACACAAGGGTTTACATAATGTACTTTTGGTCAGACTATAATAACAACGTCACATACTTATGCATCGCAATTACAATATTTCATTTAACTATCATCATCGATATTTAATATCAATGGTCTTTTGTCACATGTGCTCACATTACCAAATGAAACCAGACGTACAAGGTAGAAAACAAAACAAAATAGCCATTCTTTGACCCCTTCAGAAAGAGACAACAGGGAACAAGGAATCCTGACAAATGATACTATAAGATATTCTTGTTTGACGGTGCTGGAAGGCCGTTTATAGTACAATGTAGGAATGAAGCCGCGCAGGCCGTATACCATTTCTCATCGGGCCGCATTTGGCTCCCGGGCCGCACTTTGGACACCCCTGCTTTAAGCCATATCTCTTAAGTTTGAATTAAAGAGCTTGATCATTTCAGCAGGAAGACTATTCCAGCAGTGGGAGGCTTTAACAGAGAAGACTGTTTGCGTATAACACTTCTGTATTGCACAACACACAGCCACCTCTGCTAGGCTAGTTCGCCACTACTTTATGAAGTGTGAACTGACTCAGTGCTGCTGGAGAAGGTTCCAGCCCATTTAAAACCTTAAAAAATTAGACACACATCTGTAAAATGGTCATCAGAAATGCTGTGTAGGTGAGACAGTCATGGGACCAGGCCCCAGACATGGCCTTTCTAGGACCTGGATGGATCATAGCTGGACGCTAGTCATCCAGATAGGGGTGGAGAAGGAAGGGTGTATCCAACTGTAAAATGGTCATCAGAAAGGCTGTGTAGGTGAGACAGTCATGGGACCAGGCCCCAGACATGGCCTTTCTAGGACCTGGATGATGGCTTGATGCTAGTCATCCAGATAGGGGTGGAGAAGGAAGGGTGTATCCAACTGACTCACTTCTCTGTGTGGGAAAACATTTTCGAGGCCCAAGAGGCTGATGCAAACCCCATGCAAGCACCGCGAGTAGAAGTGAAAAAAAAAGGGACCGCGAATCACCTCTGTCTCGGGCAGATACCTTGTGTATCCATAAGGTTTCATAGTTTTTATGTAGTTTTTCAACATAAATTGATGCTCGATTTTATACGGTACTTCCGTCTGTGGATTTTATAAATATTGAATCAATGAATAGATGTCCGTCTGTCTGATGTCCGTCTGTCGGGTGGAAACCTCATTATGTCCAAAACTGTTACCTCTCTGAACTCGAATTCAAAAATAGCTAAAGTAGCAGATCTACAACTTCAAAAAGCTTGTAGAACTGAGAGGTGTCTGCCTGACAGCAACAATAACTTGGGTCATGCTTAACCACATAGCCACTTCAAACCTTATATAATTCGTTGACTGGGGCCCCTCAGGGCTCTTTGCAGGTTTGGGCCAAAGATAAGATGACAGAAGGTAGCTGATCAAGGCTCTGATCTAATCAAGCTGTCTGGTGGTCCAGGGTTGACCCAGGGATCAGCCTCTGCTCTTCACTTAGCATGCATGTACCTCTATATAATAAGCCAAAACTAAGTGTTGTCACTCCAAAGCCGTGAAGCTTACCTGCTGGGCTGATGGAACCACTGTACTTTGTCTCTGTGCAATAAATCGACCTGAGGAACACATCTGACTGCCTGCATCTTTAAACTTCTCTTCAGACAAGGCTAAGAAACAGCGTTTCGTACTGTGGTGAAATAAAAAAATACGTTTTTCACACAGAATATCTGTAGTGATAATATGGCCATACCTAACAGTAGATGGCAAAAAAGTGAAAACATGTGTTTTGTATTATAACAAATCACATTCCTTCCAGCACTATGTCCCTCCTTCCTGGACCGTTTCACTAGGAAATGCGTCACCATAAGGGAGTGGAGCAAGTGGAGAACTTCCGTTGCAGTGTCTTTAAGAACTCAGTCTAGATACAACAACACATAATCTATTTTCCAAGAATTTACCGATCTACAAACTCACAGCATATACAAGCTTTTTGAGTTTTGTCCACTCTCTGTGGACAAAGCCCCAAAGCCTTCTTCCTACTGTAAAGTAAAGACACTGTCTCAAAGCCTTGAAAAAGTAACTGGCTGAGTAAAAGCTGATGACTCCTGAATTGCTATTTGCTACATGTTCTTTTACAGAGTTTTCGGAAGGAGATGGAGGTGATATAACTACAAATTGACGTAATTTAGAACTTTTGCGGTTTCACAACCTTTTTTTCCAGAACTCCCCTGCACACCACCCCCAGATGTGCTGACTCTCCGAACTACTGTATAGTTCAGAAAGCTCGTCCAAAAGGGCAGTTTTTAAAGACTTCTGCCTTTAATTTAAAGAGGGAAGGAGTAGTCTACCTCATAGGGCAACTGATGGAAAATTGTATACTAGCAGTTATATGGCACTGCCCTGGTTGGCATGCATGTAGGATGTTGGTCTCAGCAGCACCACATGTTTAAATACTTGGTGTACTGAAGAGACACAATGTTTGCTTTGTGTGTGCAGTGTTGATATCAGTCTTATGAATACAATTACATTTAGTATTATTCATACTTTAGTCATCTATAATGTTTTTATTTTAATCTAGTTTTAGTCAACTAAATGTCATAAGATTTTAGTTGACTAAAGATGCTGTTGATCTGGTGGACAAGAATGTGTTTTGGCAGGCCTTGATGGCCTCTTAATGGCTGATTTTACACTTGGTTGAATGCTGAAGATAGCCGATCAACGCGTCACTGTTCAGTGCGTCAAAAGGCACCACTCACTTCACGCTGGGTGTGATTTTTTACTTCCATGGTGTTGTATTCATGATCCATCTCTTGGCACTACTCGTCGCAACGTTCAAGCGAATTTTGGTTCTGCGATGACATTGAAGTTAATTTTAAAGGTCTCACGACGTGCTGTACAAGACGTGTACTAAAAGTGAGCCCTGGCAGTTTTTTCTCTCTCTGTGTTCTGAGGGCTTTTGAGTTGCAATGAAAAAACACCTTCTGTATCCACAAGTTTCCAACGTGCATTGCGCAGAAGGCGTGTGGCATTTCCACGACGTGAGCTTGTATGTCTGCTGTTAACCGGATGTGTCCCACACGTAATTCTGCAGTAAATTCTGGTGGAAACAAAACAGGTGTTCAAACAATTCTACAGTAAATTCTGGTGGATATGCCTGCGGTTGTCGCTGTCGTTGAGGGATTTTTCCTGTCAATCATGGCCTCTGCTCCGCCCGTCAGGGAGAGAAAGAGAGGGGAGGGGCTTGGATGAGAGGGGGCAGGATTAATGGACTTTGACATCAATGTCCAGGGGCCAATCACAGCACTTTTCTGAGCCTAATTATTCAGAAAAAAACAGACCACAGAAAATCCACTGGATGTTGAAAGTTCGTTTTTTTTTGTTGTTGTGTAATTGAGGTCAGGAAACCTAAAAAATATAGAAAGAGAAACTTGACCTTTAAAAAGTTAACATGTGTTTCTCTGTTCACAGGGGGGTATGATAGACAGATAGAGACAGAAGAAGAAGAGGGGAAGAGAAGATGACGTTCTTTGGCATGGACTGCACCAGGAGGAAAGAGAGAGGTACATTACTGTAAATGATGCACTGTCCTGTGTTGCCTCTGAACTGAAGAAGTACTCAAAGTATCATAATAACCTACTGTAGAAATAATATGTTACAAGAACAAGTTCAGTATTCAGAATTTACTTGAGTAAAAGTACTGGTGTCAAAATGTACCAAAGTACCCAAACAAATCTAAAAGCTTTTGAACTTGCAGATAATATTTGTAGGTCTGAAGGGGTTTTGTAATAATAATCAAAATCTACAAAGTAACTATTAACTATAAGGTTTTCAAATAATGATAGTGTAGTAAAACTACATTATCCGCCTTTGAGATGTAATGGAATAGGAAGTAAAATCATTGAAATTGGAAGTACTCCAGTAAAGTAAAAACTACTTTACCTCAAAATGGTACTTAAGTGCAGTCATTTGAGTAAATGTACTTAGTTACTTTCCAGCACTGCTTCTAGTAACAGGAACGACGGACGCACAGGAAGACCATAAAGGTCTGTGTCATGTCACTGTACAGGGTTCCCACGGTCATGAAATTCCTGGAAATATTTTGAAATTAGATTTTTTTTTTCCAGTACTTGTAAAGTTTTGGAATTTATCAAGGGTCCTGGAAGGTCCTGGAAAAAATAGCTATGCATTGTCTTTGGTTATTGATTTTCTTAATACCTCTGAAATGACAAATTAAACATGGGCCAAATTGTCAAATATATAGAGGCAGAAATTGTGAAAATAGCCGATCTACATGCTCACGCCTCACAACGCGAGGCGTTGTGAGCATGTTGATCTGCTATTTTCACAATAGAACCAACCATGTTATACAAAATTCCTCAACTCTTAGTGCTCGTGCTGGGTCCCCAGTTAAAACATGATTTTTTCTGGGGTCACAGCCTGAAAAGGTTGAGAACCACTGGCATACACTACCTGTCTTTGGGCATTGCGCATAGGAGTAAGCGACCTGTTATTGAGCTGAATTATTGTTATATAGTCCTGGAAATTGGGTTAAATATTCTGGAAACGTTTTGGAAAAGTTTTGGAAATTAATTGGTAAAAATGTGTGGGAACCCTGACTGTAAGATGTGTAAGATGTTTTTGTTTTCTTTTAACAATGAACCTTGACCTATGATGCTGCGGTCCCTGGCCTTCAGAGCTGGAGAGGAAACTGCGTGCCAACGACAGGGAATACAACCTCTCTTTCAAGTACGCGGTAAGTAACCTCACTGTGTGTGTGTGTGTGTGTGTGTGTGTGTGTGTGTGTGTGTGTGTGTGTGTGTGCGTGTGCGTGTGCGTGTGTGTGTGCATTTTGTAGGAATATTGCTATGCCTTATTAAAGGACAACAAGGGTTCATATTTTAGATTCTAATTAGAGAAAAGAAAAGAGGAGTCTTAAAATGTTTCAATTTACTGCTTTCTATAGTTTTAGCGATTTTAACAATTTTGATTTCAGTGGATGGTGGCATGCGTACAAGTGGCTAAATATGTCTTTTCAGACACAATAAGCCCATTCCCAAGATCCGCCACAGTCTTCCATGGACAGATGTGACTTATGGGGGACAGTAGTGTTAGTTGTGCGCCGGTGTCGTGAACCAAGGATGGCAGATATCCAAGTTCTATAACTTTAGGGCTTTAGGGTTTTGTTTAATAAATTGCCAAAAAAGGTCAACGATTTTGTGTGTGTGGGTGTGTGTGTGTGCGTGCGTGTGTGCGTGCGTGCGTGCGTGCGTGTGTGTGCGTGTGTGTGTGTGTCTGGTCATTATCAGTAGACTGGCTCTCAGCCAATAGTAGGAGAACAGTGTACTGCTGATAATGGGAATTCTCCTTAGCAGTGATCTCTATTTTCCATTGTTAAAACTGGTTGCACACTGCTGCGTTTTTGTTGCGTTTTGGACAGCCGAAAACACAGATATTCGGCCGAAAACACAGATATTCGGCCGAATAGCAGTAGCAGTGTGTTGCAGCAAACCGTAAGAAAGCAGCTGCTGATGAAGAAATAATATTACATACCACAGTGTGTAGGGTGGGCGTATAGTCGTATACCCAAGTTATAGACTAGAGAACTCTTGATGACACTGATGATTTCATCCAAAATACCTGTAACTAAGGTTGGTCGATAGGACCATAGCGCGGTGAACATGTTCTCCCATGGTTCTCCCCACCGGGGGAAATGTGCATTGTACATCCAGTTATAGCATTCCTGAACTCGAGTATCCATGACGTGAGTAAGCAATAGGACATTTTTCATTTTGGGAGTGAACTACTCCTGGACATACAAGGTTTCCACCCGACAGCGACGATATGAAAAGGGTTGAGAACCACTGTTCTAGAGCGCACATTTCGGATGTGGTGCTACAGTATATGAGATATTCTTGTTATAGCGCCAGTTCTGGGTTCACTTGAACTGCGTTTGATATCCAGCAGCAGGTCAGTGTGGGTCACCTTGTGATGACAGAACAAGTGCTGACTGGATATTGCCGTCACGTATTATGCGCTCAGTGTGTTGCAGCAGACCGTAAGAAAGCAGCTGCTGATGAAGACATAATATTACATACCACAGGGTGTGTAGGGTGGGCGTATAGTCGTATACCCAAGTTATAGACTAGAGAACTCTTGATGACACTGATGATTTTATCCAAAAGACCTGTAACTAAGGTTGGTCGATAGGACAAACAATATATATATATTTTGGGCAATGCATTTTATATAGCGAATCCTCGAGAATTCAACTCTTCGATTATAGCCAAATTAAATGTGAAGGGCAATACAAAGCGTGCGTAAAATCAAAATGTTTATCAGTTTGGACCATTCTAATGATTATAACTAGGCAGGTTCTTTGAACTGATTTCTGATGAGTCTACTGTACTGAAACTGTATACGCCATACCTACTGTAGAACATGAATATTTCTTGCATTAAAGGGGTATTTCACTTTTAAAAAGAATGTGGGTAATTTTTCGTCTACTCAGGCTTTTGGGAACACCCCAGACAGTTCTTCAGTTGCTTGATTCAGTATTTAGATATTAAATACAATAAAACAATTAAATTAAATAAATGAAAAAAAAGGAATTGGAGTTTGAAGTTACAATGGGTTTGTATAGGAAGGGGGCATGTCTGATGAAATGAATAATGAAATCTCTAAATACAGAAACAAGCAACTTAAAAACTGTCTGGGATGCTAAAATTACTTTTCTTTATGTGAAATATCCCTTTAATCCAGATCTTTCAAGCGTTTGTTCACTCTCGTCTGGTACAACTTGGCTCACTCTGCTCATGACATGAGAGCATAAACGTGAACAGCATACCAAACAGGGAGTACACACGGTATGTAAACAGCAGAGTGTGTTTACATACCGTGTATGTACGTCCAGAAGACGTTTTTAGGACATTTTACTGTGGTTTCACTGTGGCTCGTCAAGAGCTGTTGGCCTCTTGATAAGACACACCTGGTACACAACAAATGCTTCCCAGCGCACAGTGGTTATCAAACATTTTTGTCTCAGGGCACCCCTGTAAATAATGTTTTCATCCACAGCACCCCCTGAATTATATTGTTACTTTACAGTACCTTATTTTTGTGACAAATATGTTGCGTAGAAGTAGTGCGGCAGTTCCGGCGTCGCAGCCGAGAGTGATCTACAAGCTCACAACGGTTGCATCTGCGACGCGACGTGAGCTTGTATGTCTGCTGTTCTCCGGATGTGTCCCACACATAATGCTACAGTAAATTCTCGCGGAAACAGGTTGATATAGGCTGAAAAAGAATGCACCGAGTACAGTGCAACTCAGGTTGCACCACCATGAGGTTTCTTTTTGCAGACAACAAACATAACAACAAGTATAAGTGGTTAAACTGAAGTTATTTTGATAAATTACAAATATTGACAAAATATCCTGCGGCACCCTAGGGTGCCACGGCACCCACTTTGGGAAACCCTGCACTAGACCATGGGTTCCCAAACATTTCCATGCCACATCATGAACCCCCAAATAGCCATAGCCTCTGGCTAAGAAAGAAAGAATAACACAGTAGCCCAAAAATAAAAGTGCTCAGCCTCTTTGGTTGTTAAGTCATTCCTAATTGTATTCATTCGAAAGCGGCCTTATTACCTATTACGTTTAAGCTTACAGTAGGTGCTATATTTTCATGACAAGCACTAAAGTTACTTTGAAATGATGTGCTCAATTTTCAAACTCTGTCTGCATGCTGATGATTGGTTGTCAAACGTAATATCTTGAAACGTGAGCACGTTTCCACCCGACAGCGACGATTATGAAAAGGGTTGAAAACCACTGTTCTTGAGCAAACTTTTCTGATGTGGTGCTACAGTATATGAGATATTCTTGTTATAGCGCCAGTTCTGGGTTCACTTGAACTGCGTTTGATATACAGCAGCAGGTCAGTGTGGGTCACCTTGTGATGACAGAACAAGTGCTGACTGGATATTGCCGTCACGTATTATGCTCTCTAATGGTCCCTGCCCAGGCCACATTTAGAACACGTATTGGCTTACTAACAGGAGTATGAATTATGAATTGTTTGGAGCAGTGCAGAGATTATGTGAGACAAAGGATGTGGCAGTCAGCAGTGGTGTAAAGTAACTAAGTACATTTACTCAAGTACTGTACTTAAATTACACTTCTGAGGATTTTCTTTTACTCTACTGAACTACTTCCAATTTTCAACTTTTACTTTTACTTCTTCTACTACATCTTAGGGACAAATGTTATATTCGCTACAATCATTTGAAAACTTTAGTTGCTTGTTACTTTGTGAATAGTAGCTAGAAAATAGACGATCTTCAAACTCACAATGCGTTGTGTTGCGACACATTGTGTGCTTGTAGATCTGCTATTATCTAAATATTTTAATACATTTATACATTTGAAAACTTGTGAAATGGAACCTTCTGCATTTTGTACTTTTACTGTTGAATTCCGTAGAGTCGAAACGGTACTATTACTTCTAACAGAGTAATTTCTACATTGCAGTATGGATACTTTTACTTAAATGAGAAATGTCATTACTTTTTCCATCACTGGCAGTCAGTCAGGTGGTTGGAGGACAAAGTCGTGTAGGAGAACAAACCAGTGGTGGAAAAGGTACTCAAAATGTATACTTAAGTAAAAGTATCAATACTGTAATGTAGAAATACTCCAAGTACAAGTGCTGAATTCAAAATTTACATTATTAAAAGTACAATAGAATTGATATCAAAATATACTTAACGCTTCCAGTGCCAGCCCCTAGAGGGCACCAAAGAATGCCAGACTTTCTCCCATAGGGGACTGCATTAGCATCCGGGGGCTCACGTTGCAGTGACGCGCGTGCTCACGTTCGTGCACGTCATGGAAAGGTCCCGGATGATAATGCTAACAGAATAGCTATTCCCATTTTGTCTTTTTAAAGATCATTTTTCGGCGATTTCGCCGTAAATAAACCTCGCGCCACATCCCTAAAAACACAATCCAGAGATATGGGCCTCCAAAGATGTGGTTTTTCATTGGATTCGGTGGCGATTCGCGGCGCCGTTCGCGGCTAACGGCCGGCATGGCGGCCCCCAGATTTGGAACACTGGATTTTAAATTTAGGCTCAGGCTTCAGAAGGCCTCGGATCATTTTATTCATTTCATTAAAAAAGCCGAACATGTTCGGGATAGGCACACTGGACGTCGTTCCGGAAGCGGCGCTGAACATTTGGTGAACATTGGGGGGCTCAAAAATGTATTTTAAACCATTTTTAATGGAATATATCGTCGGACCATGTAAAATGGCTAGCTGGCTAGCGTAGGACGAGCCAGGACCACCCACGACTCAACAAGCAGCTCAGGGTAAGTCAATTAATAAAACAAAAATTGTATTTGATTGAAATAAAGCCGAACATGTTCGGGATAGGCACAGAATAGGCTGCGAAAAGTAGAAATTACTCGTTATGCAGAATGTCCCATTTCACATGGTTTCAAATGTATACTGTGGGGTCTGTGTGGCATGGCCACAGTCTCACTGTAATCACACGGGACAAAATCAGCCCAATTAAAATGTTACATGGAGGACACATTCCCATAATTTCCTGCCTTCCTCTGTTTTCATTTAACTCAAATGGGGGGTCTGCTCATAATTCTGACCTCCAAATATTTTGACGTCCCATTAGTCCTACAAATGTTAGGTTAGTGTGGTTGGTTATCGTTATGGCACCGCAAATGGCACCAAGTGGACTCATTAGGGTCATTTTGGTGCCATTTGCGCACGCTCAGAGTTAAGGACCTGTATTGGTCCATCTTACAGCCTACCCCGGAAGCGAGGAGTGGATTCGAGGCAGGGTTATTGTAATAGGTTCACGCCCATCGCGGCTTGGGAGCTTTTGGCTGAGGTGCGCAGTCTCAAGCGGACTTGAGCAACGTGAGACACCGGCGAGCGAGCTAAAGCGATTTCGAAGTCCGCTTGAGCCGAGTCACGGACATTGGACATGGCATTGCAAAGTTCTGCTAACTTTCATCAACTCCTTTCATGCAAGGAGCTGAAGATTATGTTGTTGCCCCTATCCGTGTATTTTTCTATTTAAATTTAATTTTCTCATTTCATTAGTGGTCCTGGAGCTGGAGGCCTGTTGTTAGATGGTCCAGATTCTAGCACGCCCCTGTGCATACATATATTTTGTCCCATATACTACGGCAGTGTCTCAAGGGTAGAGTGGCCGGATGGGAACCGCAAGGTTCCCAGTTCGATCCTGGGCTATACCCCAGAGTTAGTGTCGAAGTGTCCTTGAGCTCCTGATGTGCTGGTCGGTGCCTTGCATGGTTTCCTCTGCCATCAGTGTGTGAATGTGTGTGTGAATGGGTGGATAAAAGCGCTACATAAATGCACCATTTACCATTTATGCATTTTCATAATTAGATTGACTCCAGTGCGATGATGATCAACTCAGCCGAGTTGAAATGAAAGGATCACATCATACAAATAAACAACTCATTTGTTTTCTCTCTTACTGTCTCCTCATCCATCCATCCATCCATCCATCAGACCAATGCCATCAAGACGTCCAAGTACAACGCTCTTTCCTTCCTGCCTCTCAACCTCTTCGAACAGTTCCAGAGGATCGCTAACGCCTACTTCCTGGTTCTGCTGGTGCTACAGGTGAGGCACAGTCACATGTCTTCATGCACGCACACGCACGCACGCACGCACACACGCACACACGCACACACGCACACACGCACATAACTTTAACAGAAAGAAAGATACATACAGTACATGTGTCACAGTTACAATATTTTGAAAAGGAATTCCCAATGCACTGCGGTGTGTGTATGTCATTGTACAAAATGAGCTATGTACACACTGACTATGGTCCCCTTGGTACCAAAGAGTACAAGAAGGTGTTTGTGTATTTGACGATCGTTGATCATGTTTGGCTAGAGCTGGAAACATGTGCAATAGTTTTTCCAAAATAGAATAGTGAACATAATTGCATAAAGGTTTGTAGCCTGCTCAGAAATATTATTCAGATTCTTTCCAGTGGCTTTTATCTGCCATAATACTCCTGTCAACTGTAATTTCCCTGTAAATGAATAGTGCCATTTTACCCATGGCTTCAGCTTACTGAATTATGACACAAGAGAGAAGTACAGTAGTCCAGCTGATATGTTTCTGTTATTCTTTTGTCAGAGGAAGAAGTACTTCAACAGATTTCCTCGCCATGTGGTGGAGTAGAAGTATAAAGTATCAAGAAATGGGAATACTCAAATAAAGTAAAACTAAAAATGTATTTAAGAACTGTACTTGACAAAAAATAACACCCAGTGTATGGACAGACACATGGACAGACAGACCAGATAATGGACAGACCTACACACAAGGTCAGTTGTTGGAGCGGCAGGCAACGCTCAAAAACAAGCCAATAAACCGGATATAGTACGTTAGCTCAGTGAAAAGTGCTCAGATTAAGGAAGTGCGATAGTATCCAGCACAGGAAGTTGCCTCATCACGTCCACACCAGTCTTGCCACTGGAAGCTGGTGTAAGCTTCAGGAAAGCAGTGTTGATGTGTCATTTTGACTTTTGCCAAAGCAGCGGTTCTCAAACTTTTTCATGAGCTCACAATGCTTCGCAACGCTTGTAGATCTGCTATTTTCAAAAGATTTTATAAATTTGGAACTTGTGAAATGGGACATTCTGCATACTGAGTACTTTCTACTTTTAAGAACATTTTGATGCCAATATTTTGTACCTTCAACTTCAAGTACATTTTTAATTCCAGACTTTTACTTTTAACAGAGTATTACTGCATTGCATTATCGATACTTTACTTAAGTATAACGTGAGTACTTTTTCCACCTCTGGCTAGCTCACAAGTTCTGATCTCGTCGTGACATTGGCTAGATTTGCTATTCGAGTACATTGGTGCTTATTGGGTTAAGTGGTTGATGCTAAGCATGTTAGTAGGTCTCTGCTGCACAGCAGTGGTTCCCAAACTCTTTTAGCTCAAGACTCAAAAGAGAAATTAGACGTTTGCCCGGGACCTAAACTTAACCTGCTTAACAATTCTTGTTTTTGAGTGGTGTTCCTGGAAGAAGCTGAGCTCCAACGTCTGACACAAAGTGTGGCCTACATCTGGCCTACATCTGGCCTACATCTGGCCTACACCTGGCCTACATCTGGCCTACATCTGGCCTACACCTGGCCTACATCTGGCCTACACCTGGCCTACACCTGGCCTACATCTGGCCTACACCTGGCCTACATCTGGCCTACATCTGGCCTACACCTGGCCTACATCTGGCCTACACCTGGCCTACACCTGGCCTACATCTGGCCTACACCTGGCCTACATCTGGCCTACACCTGGCCTACATCTGGCCTACACCTGGCCTACACCTGGCCTACATCTGGCCTACACCTGGCCTACACCTGGCCTACATCTGGCCTACACCTGGCCTACATCTGGCCTACACCTGGCCTACATCTGGCCTACACCTGGCCTACACCTGGCCTACATCTGGCCTACACCTGGCCTACACCTGGCCTACATCTGGCCTACACCTGGCCTACATCTGGCCTACACCTGGCCTACACCTGGCCTACATCTGGCCTACACCTGGCCTACATCTGGCCTACACCTGGCCTACATCTGGCCTACACCTGGCCTACACCTGGCCTACATCTGGCCTACACCTGGCCTACATCTGGCCTACACCTGGCCTACATCTGGCCTACATCTGGCCTACACCTGGCCTACATCTGGCCTACATCTGGCCTACATCTGGCCTACACCTGGCCTACATCTGGCCTACAGCACAAAGTGCTCAAATTAAGTTTGTTACGCCCAGGGTCACATTGTCCAAGCTTCGCGGGACGCTCAATAAAATAAACTCATAAATAGCATCGCTCACTTTTTTCTTAGATGTGTTTGTTAGTTTGTTTGTGTTTTATTTTATTATTTTTTTAAAAGGAGGAAAAAGAAATGGGACTTTTACTTGAGTCGTGACCCATAAAAATGCGTCCGTGACCCACAAATGGGTACCGAACCACTGACCGCCACTTACGATGTGCGTTGTGCGTGCTTGCGTGCGTGTGTGTGTGTGTGTGTGTGTGTGTGTGTGTGTGTGTGTGTGTGTGTGTGTGTGTGTGTGTGTGTGTGTGTGTGTGTGTGTGTGTGTGTGTGTGTGTGTGTGTGTTTTGGTCCAGGTGATTCCATGGATCTCCTCTCTGTCGTGGTTCACCACCGTGGTTCCCCTGGTGATGGTGCTGACTGCCACCGCAGCTAAAGACGCCACGGACGACATTGTAAGTCTTTCTTTCTTTCTTTCTTTCTTTCTTTCTTTCTTTCTTTCTTTCTTTCCTTCTTCACTGAAGCGCATACTGTATCTCCGCCAGGCAAGGTGGCCAGTCTATGACATCTGACAACTATGAGCATCCACTTCATTATAAAAAAGATAGAGAGGTGACAGCTGTGGAAAAAAGAAAAAAAAAAAAAACGACCCTGGTCCGAAAAATTATAATAAGCACATGGCAAACATGATTGACATAACGTGAGGTAGTTTTTTTTATTCTCGTGCTCCGAAATTCGCTCCGATATTCGGCCGAAAAAACACAGCAGTGTGCAAAGACCTTTATACTTATACTACATAGACAGAGAAAGGCAGACGCATCCTCCGGCTCTGTATTGCCGCAGCTTCCGCATGCGTCACAGAAGGGGACGTTTGGTAGGCCCAGTGTGATCTAGGCTGGCCAATCAGAGGCAGGTGGGGGCGGGTCTTTTCGCAACCCAGGGTGCGTTCGGATATAGGAACGAACGACCAGAAGGTACTTGCAGGCCCTCTGGTCGTTTGTGTATTCGAACGCATCCTAGAGTCCTGGAAAAAAGCGAGCTGTGATTGGCCGGTAGGTAGTCACTTCGAGTGGAAGTGTGCCTTCCGTACTTCCGCACATTCCACCCTCCCGTTTTCACAGGTCGTTTCAATGAACTGCAGCGGCGAATGTGGTACCTAGGTTTTTATAACGTCACTGTCGGGCAGAAACCATGTATGCCCAAGTTTCAAATTTGTACCTTTCTTCGTAAAGTAAAGCCCTGCTTCATCATACAAGACTGTCGCACAAAACTAATGCAAACAGCAGATCTACAAGCACACTGTGTGCTTGCCTGCTATAGAGCCACACCGTATAAAGTTAAGTTGCTGTGATTGACCAAGTTCTTTTTCAGCATCAGTCACACCTGATAAGGCTAAGTTTGAACAGTATAGTATTCAATCTGCTCTACAAAGTGAAAAGGCTGTAACTGTGTGGTTAGCCTTTTTTTTACCGTGTTATCATGTGCTAATTGTATCATTTAAGAGCAAATATTTGTGCTTGAACTGAAATAGCCCAGCTCCATTGTGTGTAATGTTTTTGTTAAATGAAGCACAGCGATCGCCCCTCGGCACTAATGGAAACATTTTCATTAGAGAGTGCATTTAGAGGTCACAGAAGCGTTCCGTACTGGTGAATCCAGACTTAAGGTTTACACACGAGGCCCATGATGTTTACAGAACTCTTTCTCCACAGTCAGAAGGTAACAACGAACTGTAAAGCGGGGAAACGTTATCGGCTGTGGCAATAGATAACACACTGTCTGCTGTTTGTGTATGAGGCTGGGTTTCGTTGCTGTGACTGTGTACATGTCACCGTGACTAAAGCAGGTGACTTCCCATTTCCCACTACTACGCACAAAGCAACGATGTTGAGTGACTGAGCGAGAATAGCATGAGGAAGAAAGACAATGAAAGGAAAATACTTTTATTTGACCTGTCAGGGACAGGTCACCCAAATACCTTTGTTTCGTCTAGACTCTAAAGAGAGCGCGCGCGCGTGTGTGTGTGTGTGTGTTATGTGTCTGAATATGAGAGACAGTCAGAGATATAGGGAGGTAAGGAGGTTGCGATGCTTTATGGAACTTGGACAGAGCTCATAGATGCATTTCTATGTCCGTGTGCAGTTTGAAGGTCTGTTGAACGGTGAGCTTAGTAATAGTTTAGCTCAAATCCTTAACGTCTCTGGCGATCAACTAGCAGTTATTGTCAAAATTAGCTAAATGCACCATTATGCTTGAAAGTTAAACAATAAAATGTGTATAGCTTACAGGTACCAATTTGTAAGCATCTGGCTATCTACCAGACTTTTTGTTATTTACGTTAACTTGGATGAGGTCAGGTGTGTCAAAATACGTTTTTTTTTATGGAGGGACTACAGAGAGAGACTATTAATCGCAGGTATAGCTTTCCCGCTTTCTGCTTTCTGTCATGCGTGCCACCAGCCTACAACCCAAATCTGCTTTCACATAAAAGCTATGACACCTTATTCCCCTGCACTGACAGCCAATAGTATGTGTTTAGTTTTTGGTCAGAGACGTCCATTATTTGTTGTATAACTCACATGGTCTATTACATTCTGAGAGCACAAACGTGCCTAAGACAATAAAACCGGCAAGAATGTTCACAGGAACCTGTCAAGGTCAAACAAGTACTTCATTCAGCAAAGAGTATACATTTTACACAGGGAAATCCTTAGTGTTCATTCGACACTAGATTGTACGAAAGGATCCCACTCGTAGGCAGGGGTGTCACAAGGGGGGTTAAAGTGGGACTCTGGAGGTGCCTTAATTATTTCATACTTTAGCTATTGAAAAATAGCAGATATACAAACTCACAGCGTGGCACCGAGTGCCGCGCTGCAAGCTTGTAGATCGTATTTTTGAAAAGTCGTGAAAATGCGTGCAAATCTTTGAACATATCTATTTTTTAAACGTACATTTGTAACTCAAATTCTGCTTCTGGGGGGTCCATGGAACTAAATATTTTGAGATGGGGTCACCGTGGCCAAATATGTAATTTCGGGGGTCCTTCACATGAAAAGGTTTGTGCACCACTGACATAGAAACATAGGTTTTTCAAAAAACCTTAGAAGGATTTGAAATATTCAAAGACTTGCACAAATGTTCACGATTTAAAAAAGAAGTGCCGCGCTGTGAGCTTGCAGATCTGCTATTTTTCAATAGTTAAAGCACAAAATAACGTGTAATAATGCGTTCCCGGTCTAAATGGGTTAAACCCCCTCCCCCTATGAAGAACATTCATGGGGGTCCCGCAATGAATCCTTGTACCCAGCAGGGCCCAGAATTTGGTGCGACACCCCTGCTCGTAGGAGTTAAATGAACACCGAGGATGTTGCTGTGTGTAGAGCGGCCCTGCAAAGCTGATGTCATGCGTTAACCATTAACCTCTTATCAGTTCTCGGCCCGCCGGCGGGCCCAACGGCCGTACTTTGACAAACATTCACGTCCACGCAAGCGTGTGTTTCACCTACACGGACATGTCGCATATCTATAGAAAGCCACAAGTCTTGTGATTACAGAGATGCAAACCACGTGTGTGTAGCAAACTCGCGCTACTATCAACGTTGAAGTCCGACATACATAAACAAACAAATGTTGATAAAGTTGTAACTACTCACGTTCAGAGATGGTTTCTAGTCCACCAACATGATCTATTTCCACAATAATGATGTTCTTAGTTCGTGTAAAGTACACATAATCCAAGCCATTGATTGAAAATAGTCCAAACCATGTTTTCCTTCATGCCATCACTGTTCTCCATTGGCAGACATACAAACATGATGACGACGGTGTTTTGCATATAAATCCAGTCCACATTTTCAGTATAACCCCTTATTTGCTCTCAAGATCATAGCTCAAAATGGCCCCCAAACGATTGACACTTCATTTCACCCAATTGGAGCTTCTAGTCCTGCCCATCCCCCCAATAGCAACCAATGGTCTGTGTTCAGAGGCGGTGCATGGCCATGTTTCCTGTGCCATAGATTCAGCCAGTGGCAACAGGTTGTTCTGATGACTGGCACATCTTATAGCCAGTATAGTCTCAGAAAAATGATGCCTAATTTGTTTTGGCTGAAGTGAACTACAATACCCAAAAAACCCTGCGTAACAGCACCACTGGACGTGCGTAAATACGCAGCAGCGCGCCGAATGTCAGACCAAGAGTGTTAGGGCTGTCAGTAAAATAAATAAATAAAATAATAATAATAATAAATAAATAAAAATAATAAAAAATAAAAATAAAAATAAATCCAGTCTATTAGCCCTTTTTTGACCTTTTTATATGATATATAGGCAAATGTCTCCAAATGAAAACGCATAAACATACACTTAGTAAAACATGTGTAAAATATTCATATTCTGTAGTTTTATCATGTCCTTTGAAATTGGGCTAGGTAAGGCTTCAAAATGTGTCCACATTGTGTTTTTCAGCTCCTATATGATAATAACAGTGTTATGCAGGCATCTATTTACTGAAAATATTTAGGCGAGGATTAAAAACCTGCTATTCCAGTAAGTTAAAACTTGCATTACTCAATGTCAGTTGCACACAGAGTGATTATTTATTTCTGGGTAAAACTTCAAAATGTTTCCTTCAAAATGAGACCATGCCCAATGCATTACTCCAAATGGTTTAAAAACAACAATCAATTTACGTTGGGTACGTTGTGTATAGGCGTTTTTTGCAAAGTATACAGGATTGTTAACAGGTTAACCTGGGGAGCACAGGAGCCATTTTGTTTGGTGAGAGCGGTGCTAAACCTTTAGCTGGGTGCCAGCGCCAGTATCATGACCAGTCTAATAGCGCTGGTCTTGGTAGGAATGCCCGGTGTGGCCAATTCTGCCGAAGCTGCCGAAGTAAACTCCACAGTGTTAATTTGACTTTACAAAGTCCTAACCTTTGGTTCAGTTTGTATGCTAAAGTTACAAATGGATAAATGAACCCTGGTGACATTACTGTGTTCAACGTTTTCAGGCCAGGGACCCCTTAGTTGAGAGAGAGATGAAGCAGGGACCCCCACTACCTTATCATAGATTCCATATAGTTTCATCTTTTGGCAGCACAATTATCTGGGTATTTTGGATTCATGTCAGATTTGTGTTTTTCGATATTTAACCACTTGATTTGTCAATACTTAATAAACTTGACCTTTCACTCTGTAATTAATCTGCTCTTTTTCCCCTCTACACCAAAGCTCTTTGCCGAAAACAGCCGATCTACAAGCTCACAACGCCTCGCAGCGCGAGGCGTTGTGAGCTTGTAGATCAGCTATTTTTGGACAAAGTTCTCCCAATATGGACACTAAGGTTCAAGTGGTTAATATAAAAAAGGAGAAAAAAAGTTTCTATCACACAAAGTTTTGGAGGACCCCCTGTAGTAACTCTGAGGACCCCCTAGGGGTCTTGGACGGTCTGGAACCCCTATTGAAGACCCCTGGTGTAGGATAGTTAGACAAAATGAGGCAATATTGTAACTGTTAAGGGCCCTCCACACAAAGCACTCTAACCACGTTCACCACTGTCACTATTATAGCTGCGGCGTGTACTCTGCCATCAATCAACTTGAGTTAAATGCACTTATACTTATAGTTATTTATGTATAGTGCTTGGTGTGGACAGACCTTAAAGCAGATAATGAAACCGTCACTCACTATGCATATAGACATCAGGTGACGTGACATCATAGCGGCGTGTCTCCTATATGCAAACTACACGTGTCCTGTAGTTGTGTAGATTCCACACTGCGCTCTACACCTTTTAGAGCTGTGCGTTAATAGACCAACTGACTGATTGGATACACTTGATGATGTGGCTTTCTTATCACTTCATTAACTCTTTAAAGGGCTGTCAGTCATTCTAGTGAATACATGGTGCAGGGTTGTGATGTGTGGGGTGATTTACAATTTAGGCATTTAGCAGATGCTCTTAACCCAGAGCAACATACAATAAGCAAGGACAGCAAGGTAATACATCAGATTCATAGAAATTTGAATCTAAAAACATCAGTTTAACATTAGAATAACTTGTAAGACGCCCTAAGGGCGAGAAGCAGCCTGGGTGATGGCAGACTGCTGGGCGAGCGCTGGCGCTTTGCTATTGGATCAACTTTGACCCCAAAAAAAAAAATGCACAGACCTGGTTGGTTGTTTAAGTTGGACAAAATGTGGCCATATTTTCCCAAATATGGAGATGACGTCATAGACCACATGAGACTGTCACAATATGTCCATATGGGCTTAATATTGATGACATCAGAGATCTCCATATATGCACATAAAAGGGACAAGGACGTGTATTGATGATATCAGGGATCTCCAATTCTGTCTTGGCCATATATGGAGCGTGACATGAGGCGTGACGGACGGGCGGACGGATGGACATACATGAGCTGCAAGTTTTCACAGTAAATGCGACCTACAGTCGCAACAAATAAAATCAATACTCGAGGCAATACACACTATAGGACAGTAAACAATGACCTGGCACCAGTCTATATAACATGCTATATAAATTACATTTTATTTTTCTGTCGTATCGTTCTTCGAGTTATCTGTACGTCATACGTACTTACCCCTGTACCAACTTTGTGAACACGCTGCCTCAGGAACGTGCATCGCTGAGGTAGACCTATTCGTTTGAAAGAAACACATCCGTTTCTCTGTTTGGGTGAAGAAAAACACGTTATCTAGATGTGAACAGGACATCCATGGGGAATTTCGTGACATTTGGCTCAAGGAAGTAGTGATTAGAAGGTGGCCACGGCGAGTAAAAGAAAATGTCAAGGTCCCTGTGGACTCATGTCTGTCACATTCTTGCGAATGTAATATCGGAGTACCTTATTTGGACTTTTGGATTTCAACTGATAGGAAGTCGGTGGTCAAAGGTCAAAGTCAAGGCACTGTGACCTCACGAAAACACATTCATTAAATTCCTTCAAAGTCTTCGTTCACTATACTACATTAGTCAAAACGGGTTACAATCTGCAACTGGTTAGAGGAGGCAAATAAGACAAATTACAAGTCATTTATAACACGCAGACACATTTTTAAGGGTCCCTTTATTCTTTTTTTCCTACATTTTGTTTTTAATTATTATTATTTCAAAACATTTTCAAAAAACTTCTGCTATATGCTATTTTTATTTTCACTAGTTTGGGTCCTGCTGCAACAAGAGGGCTTTCCAGCCAATAGCTTCGGAAATCAGTTTTACCGATATATGGCGTCCAGGACACTGAATCCATTGCCAGGTTGACAAGGCATCAGTCACGTGCACACATAAACATCAAAGGGGGCTTGAGCCCCTGCTATTTTATCTGTCTGTAAAAAGTGCCCTCTCCAGACTATAAATGCAGTTTTTACAATGGTTAAAGAAATGCAAATATGTCACATGCATGTTCACGTGCACAGCATGATGATGACGACGTGCTCTGTGCTTCTTCTCTTTCAGAATCGCCACAGGAGTGACAACCAAGTGAACAACCGCAAAGTCCAAGTGCTTATTGGTGGCAAGTAAGTGTGCGTGCGTGTGTGCGTGCGTGCGTGCGTGCGTGCACATTTGTGTATGTGTTGTTTGTTTTCGAAGCTGATTGTCTGGTTAAATTCCTGGGTTTGCCATATTGGCTAGGTACACACACACAGGGTGGGCAGTGGACATTTAGTGGCACCGTGTTCTGACCACAGGAAACAGCTGCAGGGTGACAGGAAGTGCTTGGTTGTATTTCCTGTTGACTCTGTGTCTGCTATTTCAAATATGTGAGGGAGCGCTTGATTTATCCTGTTTTGTCTTTTGTTGTCTCTTTGCTCTGTCTAGATAGAGCAGGGGTTCTAAAAGTCTGTCTGTCCGTCCGTACGTCTGTCCGTCCGTCCGTCCGTCCATCGCGTGTATGTGTCTCCCGTAGGAAGTGAGGCCGATCGCCCCCCGCTACCCCCGCCTCCCCGTTCTTTGCTCCCAGACCACGCCCCCGACCGTCGCGATTGGCCGGCTGTACTCTGCTGTACTTCCTGGCCATGTCCAAGGAAGATCAAAGAAGGAACGGACACCAACGTAATTTTCGTCATTTCAGGCTCCATGGGACGCCGCCATGACACTTTGGCCACCCAAAATTAACATTAGCGTCTATGAGCACTTCGTCACTTCCGCCACCCAAAAGTGGCCACCCGGCGTGCCAACTTCCGGGTGTTGTCTGTTCCTTGTAGATATTCCTTGGCCATGTCCTGTTACTGTTGTTGTCGCGTCGCACTAGTGCTGTCACGCGTAGAAGGATGTTTGAGAGAGATGAGATTCAATTTATTGTCAGTGTACAGTACAAGTACAGTACAGTACAGCGAAAAGTATTTTCACATCTCATACGTGGAGACGTTTGAATACGCGGAGACGTTTGGACTTTTGGAAAAATGAAAATGCGCGTGATTTACAACGCTGCCGACCGACCGATGACAATATTGTTGTTGGACCGTCGCTAAATACCATCTAATGATGTAAAGTTCGATTACTGTACCACATGAATAGCGTGGCATTACTGCCCACAGAAAAGCAGTGTGAGTGCAGGTTTGGGAAGAGAGGGAGAGGGGGAAAAACGTCTGGAGACTGATGTTATTTTCTGATGCTATTTTCGAACATTATGTACCTTTACCTTTTGAAGTATATTTGTCTGATCTAATGTAACGCCTCATCAAGCATCTCTACTAACAATGATGTCATGTAGACAATAGGCCTATAGAATAATGTAGGAGGAGGAGGAATGGATGGAATTCTGATGGCTCATATATCTACCTTTCAGGTGGTGTAGAATTAGCATCACTATAACACCTCATTAATCATCTCTATGTATATACTAGGCTACCAATACGTTCAATTACAAGTCTTCTCTCCCAAGCTTGTCAAATAAAAAATGTGTAGGCTATGGTGTGCAATTATTATTATTTTCCCCCCCACAGTCGGTCCTTCATAATAATGATAATAATAACAAAATAACTCAAAATAGCCTGATTCCACGCTGGCTACTCCCCCCCCCTCTCTTCCCAAACATAATAATAATAACAATAACAATAATAAAATGAACTCAAAATAGTCTGATTCCACGCTGGCTACTTTAGACTAAAGCATCAGTCTCCAGACGTTTTCCCCCCTCTCCCTCTCTTCCCAAACCTGCAGTCACACTGCTTTTCTGTGGGCAGTAATGCCACGCTATTCATGTGGTACAGTAATCGAACTTTACATCATTAGATGGTATTTAGCAACGGTCCAACAACAATATTGTCATCGGTCGGTCGGCAGCGTTGTAAATCACGCGCATTTTCATTTTTCCAAAAGTCCAAACGTCTCCGCGTATTCAAACGTCTCCACGTATGAGATGTGAAAATACTTTTCGCTGTACTGTACTGTACTTGTACTGTACACTGACAATAAATTGAATCTCATCTCTCTCAAACATCCTTCTACGCGTGACAGCACTAGTGCGACGCGACAACAACAGTAACAGGACATGGCCAAGATTTTCCTTGGACATGGCCAGGAAGTACAGCAGAGTACAGCCGGCCAATCGCGACGGTCGGGGGCGTGGTCTGGGAGCAAAGAACGGGGAGGCGGGGGTAGCGGGGGGGCGATCGGCCTCACTTCCTACGGGAGACACATACACGCGTCCCATGGAGCCTGAAATGACGAAAATTACGTTGGTGTCCGTTCCTTCTTTGATCTTCCTTGGACATGGCCAGGAAGTACAGCAGAGTACAGCCGGCCAATCGCGACGGTCGGGGGCGTGGTCTGGGAGCAAAGAACGGGGAGGCGGGGGTAGCGGGGGGCGATCGGCCTCACTTCCTACGGGAGACACATACACGCCCCGTCCATCCCCCCTGAGGTCCTTGAAGAGTTTCCAGGGAATTTATTGTATTTGCATATTTATGTATTGTCTTGAATGTATGCATTGACCTGAGCAAAACATTGTGGATAATGAAGACATCTAATATAATATAATCCCCAGCTAAATGATTGGGTATACTGTAGCTGCTCAAATGCTTTAACATTGAGGATCTTTCCCCAACAAAATAAAAATACAAAAAGGCTCATATTACCCCAAGGTGCTTTGGCAAAAAGAAAAAAGAAAACTACTTTTTCTCAACTGAAAAGCATAAATCTGTCTTTTACTCAACCTTTGACCCCCGTTTGTCACTTGACTATCTAGAGGAAGTAGAAGTCGTGACCCGGTTTCCATGTGTGAACCATCGGAAAGGATAATTACTGGTTCTAGTGGTCTCTGGTGACCTGAGTGGCACGTGTTGTGTGTCTTTAACCTCTTTCAACCGGGCGTTCCTGTTTGTTTTGGGGCAAAAATAAAGCTCAAGTGGTTGTCAATGCAGTCAGAAAGACCATCAGCCAGACAGAAATATAGCTGTGCAGATCATCATCATTCGTCGACCACCGTCAAGATAAAAGACAACGCCACTCTGTTTATCACCCGTTCTTCTATGACCAGATCTTCCTTTTGGAGTCCAGTGTCTCGGGCAATAACATCTAGATACGTACAGTTATGGCCTTCTTCCACTATTATAGTTCAGTGGTTCTCAACCAGTAGTCCGGGGACCACCAGTGGTCCGTGAGGGGGTTCCATGTGGTCCCCAGCTATAAATTATGGACAGTTGGTAACCAAATGAACCCTTATTAGATCTTTAACTCTTGAGAGTGTAAAATGAAACCAAATTAACCCTTTTATGCTCTTAAGAGTTAAATTATTGTAAACATTGTTAAAATCTGCATTTCTTCATTTACAAAACGTCTGCACAATTAGAGAATATAGAAGAATTGTTATTTTGATCAAGGTTTGCCTGTTTATCTCTTCTATGGTACCAACATCAATACAACATGGAATTAAAAATCTTATCCAACGCAAACAAAGGTTTTGGGTCTGAGATAAATAATCGTCTCCAGACGAATAAATCACTGACGATCTGAATATTATCTCTGTAACAGTGTCTTTGGGTGTCAGTAGTGGTGGTATGTCTCTGTATATTTTAATTTAGTTGGTTGGTCTGCGCTCTGTGCTTGCATCAGGAACCTTGTGAAGGTGCTTCTCAAGTTCCCTCTCCATATTAGGAAACAAGCTAATCTTGATAGCTTTGGATTGTGGTTCTCAAACTTCTTCATGTCAAGGACCCCCAAATTGACAGGAATTTGGCTCCAATCAGAGGATTGGGACACCCACACAAGATCTGTGTTTCTAAAATATTCCAAAAAATGTTACTAAAATATATGTGTAAATTACGTCAGATTTTGTGCTTTATTGTCAGGAACACTGGAGAGAGCTGTTACTTTTCTCAGTTATTTATAATCCTTTCCTGTCCTGTATTACTAGGAAATAGATACAATGCATGCACGCACGCACGCACGCACACACGCATGCACGCACGCACACACACACACACACACACACACACACACACACACACACACACACACACACACACACACACACACACACACACACACACACACACACACACACACACACACACACACACACACAAATATCTGCAGACACACAATTCGTATGTGTCACCTCTGAACAGTATTAAACTAGCTTTACCCATTTACTGTAGACCTGAGGCCGACAAAAAATGATTTCTGAAAAACATATGTTAATTATATTATGCTACTGTATATCAACACTGATCAAATGTCAAGGACCCACAAAGTTATATGTATTTGGCCGCTGACCCCCATCTCCAAAATGTTAAAAATAGTTAAAGATTATATATAAAAATATTTGCTTAAGAAATATATATAGACCAGTATTCGAAGATTTGCACAAAATGTTCATGATTTTTCAAAACTAGCACATCTACCGTATATAAGCTCATGAGCTTGTATGTCTGCTATTTTTGAAAAGTGACGATATAGCTATTGCCATTCTGTGTGTTGATGTGTGTGTGGTTCCTGTGTGTTTCAGGTTGTGCAGTGAGAGATGGATGGACGTCCAGGTGGGAGACATTATCAAGCTGGAGAACAACCAGTTTGTCACGGTCAGTCTGTTGACACTTTGACCAAGATTCAACTGAAATTAACCCATTTAAATAAATACCATTATTGTATGCTTTAGCTATTGAAAAATAGCAGATATACAAGCTCACAGCGCGGCACTGAGTGCTTGTAGATCTGCTATTCTTGAAAAATTGTGCAAGTCTTTGAATATTTTTTACACGATTCTATAAATGCCTTCTAAATCCTTCTAAGGTTTCTGAAAAACACATGTTTCTACATCAGCGGTTCTCACATTTTCAAGTCAAGGACCCCTAGAATTGTATGTATTTGGCCAACGACCCCCGTCTCAAAATATTATGTATCAGGGACCCCCCAGAAGCAAATATTTGAGTTACAAATGTTCACTTTAAAAATATATATATTTAAAGATTTGCTAACATTTTCATGATTTTTCAAAAATAGCAGATCTACGCGTTGTGAGCTTGTATATCTGCAATCTTTTAATAGCTAAAGTATAAAATAATTCCAGGTCTTAATGGGTTAACTCTGTGTTGATGTGGAGGATAAACGACTGGATCTTTGTGTTGTTGTTTTTATTATTTTTTTCAGGCTGACCTTCTCCTGCTGTCCAGCAGCGAGCCCCTTAACCTGATCTACATCGAGACGGCAGAACTGGACGGGTAACGTTTAATGTTCACCTCAAACACTGCACTCAGTAAAATCAATTGTGGCAATGGTCCACATTCAGTCATTTATGTTTTTTGCTCTGTAGCATTTAAAAAAGAAATTCTATGAGGATTGAATGAATGTGAATGAAAAACTATTGGGTCAATCTCAACAATAAAACCTCACTAGATAGCTCTGACTCAAGTGAAAAAACAAAAGTGACAAAAATGTGAATAATCCCTGTTTGCTGCGCTGGTCTTTCTCAATGGCACACACACACACACACACACACACACACACACACACACACACACACGCACCCCGCACACACGTAGAGAGACGTAGAGAGACACAGAGACAGAGAGAGATTAGATTGATTTTTGTAAGTCATACATCTTTCTTTCTCTCTCTCCTCATCCTCTGCTTTTCCCCATACATTCCTCTCTCATTTCCGTCCTTGTCTTCTTCAGGGAGACCAACCTGAAGGTGAGGCAGGCCTTGACCGTCACAGGAGACATGGGCGACAACATTGAGAGCCTGGCTGCCTTCAACTGTGAGAACAAATATGTATTTTTCCCTCGCTGTTCACTGTCTCTGATGATGTTTTATGTTTCAAACCAAAAAATAAATAAAAAAATTAAATAAAAATAAAAACACTGGAATAACTCTGGAAACTCTTAGGCTTAAGCAGTAAATGAGTTAAACCAGATTGAATCCGTTTACAACAACCCTAGACGAGACCACTTCACTTCACTCTAGATATCAGAGAAGGAAGCCAGAGATATAAAACCAATTACCATTTTTCACAGAGAACAGAGGCTATCAGAGAATTAATGATTCCACATTAGTCATGTGAAGTTGCACAGTAGCTGGCTATAATGGTAGCCGTTGAGAGAGTAATATTTGGGTAAAGAAAATAAATAACTCCACGAGAACAATAGGCTGTCTGGAACCCAAAAAGGTCGGAAATTCCAACAAACTCAAGAGTCCTGACTTTTGCACACTGTTGATTGCAGTGGTGTAAAGTAAATAATTACATTTACTCAAGTACTGTACTTAAATCATTTTTTTTTATTTTACTTTACTTATTATTATAAGAAAATATTATACTTTTATTCCACTACAATTAGTTGAATACTTTTGAATTACTTGGTAGATTTTGAACCATTTGAAAATAGCTGATCTACAAGGTCACAATGTGTCGCGATGTGATGCATTGTGAGCATGTAGATATGCTATTTTCAAAAGATTGTTATTTGAAAAACCTGAAATGGGACATTCTGCATATAATAAGTACTTTCTACTTTTGGTACTTTAAGTACATTTTGATACCAATTCTTTTGTACTTTTACTCAAGTAGTAAACCTTTTTGAATTCCAGACTTTTACTTGTAACGGAGTATTTCTATATTGCGGTATTGACACTTTTACTTAAAGGACGAATTCACCACTTTTCAACCTATCTTCATATAATTCATCCTCATTAATGTTCATGATAAAATAGCACTTTTTTCCCCTTCTACTCGGTCTGTCTCATAGGAGGGCTGTGGGTAGGTCAAAAACCATCATCCAGTGACATCATCAATGTGGAATCCAAGCTAATAGAAAATGCAGACTTTCTATTTGAAATATTATAATGGAAGCCATTGTTCTCACGATAATAAAAATCTAAATATTTAAAAAAAAATATATATATATATAGTTTTTTAAAAGAATCTGTCAAACGATGATGTCACTGGATGATGGGTTTCTGAACTTCCCACGGCTCTCCTAAGAGACACAGATTATTATTTTTTTTGCTATTTACTATGAAGATAGGTTGAAAAGTGGTGAAGTCGTCCTTTAAGTAAAACATGTGAGTACTTTTTTCACCACTGGTTGACTGCTGACAGACACAAATGAGAAACGGGAGCAACGCCTCTCATGGACACAAAAGTCCTAAAAGAATTAGTCCAGTAGTGGTTTGGTTAAATATTCTTGGCAGTGAATGAGTTAAATGTATCTCCAGGTGAAGTTCGCTGCGAGCCTCCCAACAACCGTCTGGACCGCTTCACTGGAACGCTGACCTACGACAACCAGAAGTACTCGCTGGACAATGAAAAGATCCTGCTCCGAGGGTGCACCCTGAGGAACACCGACTGGTGCTTTGGACTGGTGCTGTTCGGAGGTGAGGAGCACTAGTGTTGAATGTCACCTGGAACAACAGCTCCCCTGTGTGTTGAAAAATGTGAATAGCAGGCCCATGTGGTCAGACTTGAGCATTTTGTCCAGTACTATTGGGGTATTTTCACTCCCTGCTCTTCTATTTAGGCTTAGGCATTTAGATCGTTTCAAAGGTCATGTCTCACCTAGACACGAATGTTGACCTGATGGTCAAGAATATCGCCTGAGCAAGCAGGCCAGCTCTATTTGCTCAATGGTATAAAAAAACGAATCAGCATGATTTGCACAGGAAACCGGGTTCAAGAAGGGGTAGAAGAGTAAAGTTACATAATGTGGATTTAAAAATTAGGCTTTACAAAAAATAGACAATAAGTAACTAAAGCTAACTAAAATCATAGAGAACATGTCCTTAGTTTAAAACTTTCAGATCTGCAAGCTCACAACATGGCCTTGTTGACCTTGTTGAATCTTGCCGCTGACTAATCCCATTTACTTAACTAATCCAAACGAAAATTACATTGAAAACAAAAAGTCAAAACAAAAATCTAAACTACTGAAGAAAATGCAAAAATACAATAAGCGTGTAGTCAGGGGATATTACAAAAGAAAATTCCTTAACAAAATGTGTCTTCACCAATGTGTTTTTAAAGGTGTCTAATAACACATCTCACAAGTCACAAAGACTGAAATTCAGTTTCCATAGGCCAGTGGTTCTCAACCTGTGGGTCGGGACCCCCAGGGGGGTCCCCAAATTATGTTGGGGGGTCCCCAGATGATTACCTTAATGTGCAACATTGTTTTCTCACTCAACAGTACACAAACCACCATAAAGTTTAAGTGTATAGAGGGTATAAGCCCATTTCTAAAATGACAATTTAAGGACTTTTAATATGTCTAAAATGACAAATAAAAAATTGGCCAAATTGTCAAATATTAGAGGCAGAAATTGTGAAAATAGCCGATCTACATGCTCACAACGCAATGCGAGGCGTGAGCATGTAGAACAACTCTTATTGCTCGTCAGGGTGGGGGGGGTCCCCAGTTAAAATATGATTATTTTGGCGGTCGTGGCCTGAAAAGGTTGAGAACCATTGCCCTAGGGGAATCTGTGACAGCTGCCGAGATGTGTTACTAGACACCTTTACAAACACATTGGTGAAGAAATGTTTTGGTAAGGAAAATGTTCCCAGATTGGACATTTTTCTGATGATATTCCCTGACTAGTGGCTCATCATCATGTGTGCTGCGTGTGTTGCAGGTCCTGAGACCAAGCTGATGCAGAACTGTGGGAAGAGCACGTTCAAGAGGACCAGCATAGACCGCCTGATGAATGTCCTGGTCCTGTTTGTAAGTCTCTGAGTGTCTCCTGTCTGTTTAAGGCTCTTTATGTTGTGTTATGTTTATATTTATATATTATGTATATATTATTTGACATGGACATCACAATTACATTGGACGAACCAGATGCTTTGATTAAAGTGAATATAGCCTTATTACCTGTCCACAGGATGCTTTTCTAAAATACAATACTAGTCTGAAACCCAATCAAATACAAAAAAATAATATGTATATATGTTTACTAATAATTAACTAACATCACCAATATCTGACCCAATACATTAGCTGGTGAAACAAAAGAAAACTAAAGTAGACAATCATTCAACATTACATTGTACGACGTAGTGAAGCGAGGCTTAACATTTAGACCTATCTTTTTCAGAAAACGTAGGTCAGGATCATAGACTAGAAAAGAAATGGACAGCCACACGCCATTGGTTTCTACAGACATAAATTAAGCGCATTTTTCAGCGACTGCGTATCCGCTATCTTTCCGCCAACACGGAAATGAATCAAATGAATGCTATTGGCTGGAGGGCGGGTCTTCACCCTGTGTAACCAATAGAAATGCTAGAAACATAGCCCACATTCATTTTAAAACCAGTAAGACTCCCTAATCGGGAGATAAGTGACCGCCAGGTCACATGTAAAAAATCGGCCTGATGGTGGCGCTAATTATGGGACAGATCCATGTTCATGACATGACTCTAGACATACTGTGTATCGCTTTGCATGATTTTAGGGCAAAATCTGTAGGAGCAGTGTCCAAAAATGTGTTTGAAAAAATCGGCCTGATGGTGGCGCTATATGGGACAGATTCATGTTGATGACATGAGTGTAGACAGACATACGGTGTACTGTAGTGTGTAACGATTTGCGTGATTTTAGGGCAACATTTGTAGGAGCAGTTCCAAAAAGAGTACTGGAGTGGAGTACTTTCTCTACCACTGTTTAAACAGCTGAGGAGGCCCTCCCTCCATTCAGGATGACATGGTACAAAAATAACTCTGCCACGTGCTGCAGACACAGGGGGTATAGCTCAGTGGTAGAGCATTTGACTGCAGATCAAGAGGTCCCTAGTTCGAATCTGGGTGCCCCCTTCCTTTATGCACGTTTTTTACGTTTGACCTTTTATTTTAACCAGGTTAAAAAAAAAAGAAGAAAAAAACACTTTGAGATCTCAGATTTTATCCTTTTTTAATCTTGACATACTGTTATGTAGTGAGCTCTTTAAAACATAATGGGGGTCATGTTATGATGTCCTCTATGATGTACTTTTGTGAACACCCTAGACAGTTTTTAAGTTGCTCGATTCAATATTTAGATATCTGATATTAATGTTATCAGACACGCCCCCTTCCTATTCAAATCCAACGTCAAACTCATCTCAACTTAACCATGTTAGATTCATTGAAACACAGTTATGTGGGAACGCCTACCGAGTAAAAAAAAAGAAGACTTTCTTGCATCCAAACAGGAAAAGTCCTATTTGATTTGCATTAAACAACGTTAAACTCACTTTGCCACTCACTTTGCCACTCACTTTGCCACTCACTTTGCACTCGTTTTGCCACTCGATTTGCCATTCACTTTATGCATGCCCATTCCCTCTAAATATATATATATATATGTGTGTGTGTACAATCCCCATTTTTAACAGTTTTTATTATATTTTGACACAGCTTTTTGCAATGCTCACGTATGTTTTCTCATGCTAATAAAGCTTCTTTGAGTTGAGTGGTGTGTCCTTGGCTTCCACCCTGCTCCAGATCTTTGTGTTCCTGGGCCTGATGTGCACCATCCTGGCGGTGGGGAACTGGATCTGGGAGATGAACGAGGGCTCCCAGTTCACCGTGTTCCTGCCCCGGCAGGAGGGCACCGACAGCGCCGCACTCTCCGCCTTCCTCACCTTCTGGTCCTACGTCATCATCCTCAACACCGTGGTGCCCATCTCCCTCTACGTCAGGTAACTCAGTGGTTCTCAACTTGTGGGTCGGGACCCCCAGGGGGGTCCACAAATTATTTTGGGGGTCACCAGATGATTAGCTTTTTTTTTTTTTTATAATTTGTATCCCACAATTTTGTAACCCACATTTTCACCCAGTGCCAATTGCCTATGTAATCCTGGGCTCTGCTCTCCCTCTGCCGCGCCTGGGGGAGATGATTAGCTTAATGTGCCACATTGTTTTCTCACTCAACAGTAAACAAACCAGCATAAAGTTTAAGTGTATACAGAGGGTATATTCACATTTCTAAAGTGTCAATTTAAGGTTGTTTTAATACCTCTAAAATGAATTAAACATTGTCCAAATGGACAAATATTAGAGGCAGAAATTGTGAAAATAGACGATCTACATGTAGATGGAGTCTTAACTGTTGCTGAGCATGTAGCTGGCGCCTTAACTGTTGCTGAGCATGTAGATGGCGCCTTAACTGTTGCTGAGCATGTAGATGGCGTGTAGATGGTGACTACGTGTTGCGTTCTGTCGGTGTTGTTTGGTGTTAGTCTGTTTTTAGTTTTTATGTTATATGTGAAAAAATGATTTGAATGCAAAAATGTAGTATGCCAAAGCAAATTCCTATGTGTATTACACAATGGTTAATAAAGTAATCTGAATCTGAATCTGAATCTGAATCTGGCGCCTTAACTGTTGCTGAGCATGTAGATGGCGCCTTAACTGTTGCTGAGCATGTAGATGGCGCCTTAACTGTTGCTGAGCATGTAGATGGCGTCTTAACTGTTGCTGAGCATGTAGATGGCGTCTTAACTGTTGCTGTTTCGACGACTCCTCCGCAGCGTGGAGATCATCCGTCTGGGGAACAGCTTCTACATCGACTGGGACAGGAAGATGTACCACCCACGCAGCGACACCCCCGCCGAGGCGCGCACCACCACCCTGAACGAGGAGCTGGGCCAGATCAAGTACATCTTCAGCGACAAGACGGGCACACTCACCCAGAACATCATGACCTTTAACAAGTGCTCCGTCAACGCGAAATCCTATGGTGAGACTCCAGAAAGCAACATGTGCATGCATGCACGCACGCAAGCAGGCAGGCACACTAGGGATGGGACAATATGAAAATGTCATATCACGATTGTTGTGACCAAAGAAATCGCGATTTACGATATTCAAAATAAATGGGGATATAATCAAAATATCTCCAATGTCCATTATCCTGGGGCTGAACGTTTGCCAAAAAATAGCTGATCTACAAGCTCACAACGTGTCGCAACGCGACGTGTTATGAGCTTGTAAAGTAGCATGTGCACGCACACTCTCACGCAAGCATGCAAACGCACGCATGCACACAACTCTGTATAGCAAGCTGTGTATGAGCTGGGATTTTCCTCCTCCGTTCAAGCTGTGTATGAACTGGTTTGTCCTCCTCCATTCCAGGGGACGTGTATGACTACACCGGCCAGAGAGTAGAGGTCACTGAGGTGAGTTGGATCTAAAAGCTTTATTATTATTATTTTTTTTAGACTACAAGGAGTATAAACCAGAAACCTGGGTTTGGATGCTTTAAAGTAATGAACGACTGTTCTTATAGCACCTTTCATACATGAAAATGCAGCCCAATGTGCTTCACGTTAAAATATCGAATACAAGAAGAAAAAAAAAGTTGGCAAACAGAAACACAACTGCTGTTTGAGCTAAAAGGGCAAGACAAACTTGCATGGTACGCATCCATTTTTTTCATTTTATTAAATGGCATATTTGTGTCTTGGTGTCCAGGATTTCAACTTGGACACCAAGAGAGCGCACCATTTTTTCAAGTACGTGGCAGGGTACTGTAACAGTAAAACCTAGAAATCAGGAAACACAAAAGAATGTCACTTGTTTGAGGGCGAAAAGAGCAAATGTTTGAAAGTGTTCACCTATAATGACATTCCCAAAACAGGCATGCCACTTCGAAAGTGGTTAATAAAATAATGGTTGCATAACAATAAAACGCTTGTCTAAATTATAACACAAGTCACATGTAGATGGACGGACAACAGATTAATCTCCTAAAACAATTCACAGTTGGGGACGATATTATGCATAAAATAGCAGAATTTAAGCTTAAATGTGAACACTAGGTGACTATAGGGGGTGGCTGATGACCCACATGACGCCCCTGTCTCTCTCCAGTACACAGAGAAGGTGGACTTCTCCTTCAACCCCCTGGCGGACCCGCGCTTCGCCTTCCACGACCACTCCCTGGTGGAGGCGGTGAAGCTGGAGAACCCGGAGGTCCACGCCTTCTTCAGGCTGCTGGCGCTGTGCCACACCGTCATGGCGGAGGAGAAGACAGAAGGTGAGGAGAGGAGGACACATTGACAGTGTACAAATGGAACCAAATGGACCCGTTAAGGTTAATTTGGTCCCTGGAATCAACTTTGAGAACCACTGGTCTAAAACGTAGACGGAAAATATTCGTCGACTACCTTTTTTCACAGACGAAAACTAAATAAAAACTAAACAAGACAATTTCTTCAACAAATAAAAACTAGACTAAAATGTTAGGGAGGGACTTGTGGAGAAGAGATCCAGTAGAACTAAAAGACAAGTCATTTTATGTTTGGTTGCGGTCGGATGTTGTTTTTTCCATTTTTGATCGCATGTCCTACCCGGACAGGGCTTCATACAGGACCGCTGAGTTGAATTGTTGATGTGGTTATTATACTGTTACTAACACAACGGATCGATAAAATGTCCAGAGCAGCACCATTATTGTTGTGAAAATGCTGAACTTTAAACTGCCGTTGGAAAACCCGTCTCTCGTGCTACTTCTGTTCTCCAATGCAAGCGAATGGGACCCAGAAGCACGGTGAGACTTGGCGAGAGACAGGATTTCCAATGGGAGCTCAAAGTTCAGAGACTTTTTTGTTCATGTGCTTTGTTGTTGTTGTTGTTTGCCTCCTGGTTCAGGTGAGCTCCACTACCAGGCCCAGTCTCCAGACGAAGGTGCACTGGTGACCGCTGCTCGGAACTTTGGCTTTGTGTTCCGCTTCCGCACGCCGGACAGCGTGACCATCGTGGAGATGGGACAGCAGCGACGCTACCAGCTGCTGGCCATCCTGGACTTTGACAACGTGCGCAAGAGGATGTCTGTCATAGGTAAACTGACACATGGAATACACCTTACAACGTACGCGAGACGATGTCTGTCAGAGGTGAACATGTCACATGTAAAAATAGCGGCCTGTTTGGAATCTAAAGGTTGACGCTTAAATGCAGATTTCGAACCTAAATTGCATTGCCCGGCAGGGCCCTAATAGAAACCCCAGATTTGAGCACGGCAGCTTCCGTGTTTTACCGTGGTTCTGGGGGCTTGGGTTTCCTCCAATGTCCACTCAATGACGTCCTACGATGCATTTGTTGCAGACATTTACCCCCATTTCAGCTGGCAAGCTGGCATTTTTTGCGACACTTGCATCATCTTCTCATATCAGATCAGGTCTTCTGTGCAATAGTGCTTCAAGAGAAGCTAATCAGTTCAGTACAACTTTCACATTCACCTTAGTGTGTGTGTGTGTGTGTGTGTGTGTGTGTGTGTGTGTGTGTGTGTGTGTGTGTGTGTGTGTGTGTGTGTGTGTGTGTGTGTGTGTGTGCCTGCGTGCATGTGTGTGCACAGTGCGGAATCCAGAGGGGAAGCTGTCCTTGTACTGTAAAGGAGCTGACACTATTGTCTATGAGCGACTGCACAAGTCCTGCAGCAAGTTGATGGACGTAACCACCGAACATCTCAATGTCAGTATGCTACACTGTGTGTGTGTGTGTGTGTGTGTGTGTGTGTGTGTGTGTGTGTGTGTGTGTGTGTGTGTGCGCGCGCGCTCGCTCACGTGCGTGTGTGTGTGTGTGTGTGCGTGCGTTCAACTTCAAGCGCACAAGCGGGTATACTTCTAACTTAGGGGTAAACTTTGTTCGCTGTGAATGAAGCCTACTTTCGTGTGCACATGCCGTGTGCACGGAACCATAAAGAAGTGTTTTAAACTACTTTTTTCACTGAAACTTAAAAATATTGAAAAGGTGGTGTGTGTGTGTGTGTGTGTGTGTGTGTGTGTGTGTGTGTGTGTGTGTGTGTGTGTGTGTGTGTGTGTGTGTGTGTGTGTGTGTGTGTGTGTGTGTGTGTGTGTGCGCGCGCGTGTGTGTGTCCTAGGAGTTCGCGGGGGAGGGCCTGCGAACCCTTGCCCTAGCATACAAGGATCTGGATGAGGAGTACTTCAGCCAGTGGAAACAGCGCCACCATGAGGCCAGCACTTGCCTGGAGGACCGCGAGGACAAACTGGACCAGCTGTATGAGGAGATAGAGAAAGACCTGCTGGTACGAAGACCAGAGACATGACACCAGTGGTAAAATACTCTGTTGTTCTGTTGTTGACAACAATTTACTGATTATTTGTCTGTCCCTAATGCGTCAAGCTATTAGGGGCCACAGCCATAGAAGACAAGCTCCAAGATGGAGTGCCACAGACCATCGAACAGTTATCCAAGGCGGACATTAAAATCTGGGTGCTAACAGGAGACAAGCAAGGTAATCCATCTAAAACAGCCTCAGTTGTGTCATCATCACAATACTTCAGTAATATACAGTCTACCTAGAAATGAATGACATTACATGTACATAAAGTCTCCTTCAGTGTTTCACTATATTCACATGCAATGCATTTTATCTTGTTTTGATAAATATGGCTTTTATTCTTCTTGTTCTAGATCTAGAACAATTGGGAGAGCAGAACTCCTCAGTTTCACTGTTTTCAGTTTCAGAGTGATTCATTGTTATAGTTGATGCATTGAAATAAAATGTAATGTATAATTGACTCCCACATTTCACTTAACCACTAAGACCCTATATATACTGTACTTTGTTAACGGTGGCCCCAAGGGTACTAGGCCCTCTGTTTTTCCCCTTCAAAACCAAATCTTTCTATTTTCACCCAGAATAGGGATGCTATGGGTTAACATGCTTAACCAATTAAGACCTGGATTTATTTTATACTTTAACTATTAAAAAATAGCAGATATATAAGCTCACAGAGCGGCATCGAGTGCCACGCTGCGAGCTTGTAGATCTGCTTTTTTTTCTTTCTTTTTTTTGACAATTTTGGCAAATCTTTGAATATATATTATCAAAGCAAACTTTTGTAACTGAAATCTCTGCTTCTGGGGGTCCCTGGATCAACATGACATGAAAAAGTGTGAGAACCACTGATTTAGAAGAAGGATTTAGAAGACGTTTATAGAATCTATGAGCTTGTATAATCTGCTATTTTTGAATAGCCAATGTATACCCTTTTTGAGCCAATTTATAAGATATGGCTAAAATCTTAATGGGTTTAAATCCATTAGTCATCATCTAGAGTTCCTATTCACACGACAGAGACGGCGGAGAACATCGGCTACTCCTGCAACATGCTGCGCGAGGAGATGAACGAGGTCTTCGTCATCTCCGCCCACACGCCGGAGGACGTGAGGCAGGAACTCAGGTCAGAGGTTCAATTTGTTTAGTCCATTTAGGCCTAGAATTATTTAATGCTTTAACTATTGAAAAATAAGTCAATTGAGTTCAATGGACTTTTTCTGTAACCGCGAAACCCCAAAAGTCCATTTAGTTAAATGGACTTTTTCTGTAACCTTTTATGTTGTTATCTTTTTCTTTTTTTAATGTTGTGTCTTTTCTCGTGGAGCAGGAATGCCAGGGCCACTATGAAACCAGACGCAGTGGACGACTCCGTCTTCCTGCCAGAGAGGACTCTGGGTAACAGGAAGGAAGTGCTGAGCGACGAGCTGGTGAATGGAGAATACGGCCTGGTCATAAACGGACACAGTCTGGTACGAGACAAGACAGTATTACATTATCAAATATCATATGCATGCAGGGCGGACCACGTCAGTCGCACGTCTCATTAATCCGACTACGTGGCTACGCGTGCAGTTAGGGTTAGTAATGGGGAGAGTCGGACAAAGTTACTCCAGAGTAATGCGTGTCGGAACAACAACATGCACCCATGCATGCAGTCAACTGATTTGGTATGCTTAGATTTAGGGTTGCAACAGTTAATCGAATCGATTTAACAGATTATACAAAAAAAATATATATATATAGTTTAATAATCTATCCCTATACTCGACATGTCGAGTATAGTGTCATTATAGTCTAAAATAAAATAAAAAGTAAAAAATAAATGATCAACAAGCTCACAATGTGTCAAAGCATAACGTTTTGTGATAAAGTTAGCATGTAATGCAGATATTATTATTATTAATCGCTGGAAATATTTGAGGACGATCAAGCATTTTCAACTTCCTATTGCCACTTGTGTCTTTGGATCGCTCCGGTCCATTTAGTTGTACTGATTCTGCTGTGTGTCAAAGGTCCGTCTGATCTCTGATCCCATCAGCAGTGCTGCCAGTCAGTGAACGTTGTTGTTGTTGTTATTGTGTGATCAGGCGTATGCGCTGGAGCGCAGCATGGAGCTGGAGTTCCTGAGGACAGCGTGCATGTGTAGATCAGTGATCTGCTGCAGGGTCACTCCCCTGCAGAAGGCCCAAGTGGTGGAGCTGGTGAAGAAGTACAAGCAGGCCTGCACGCTGGCCATAGGGGACGGAGCCAACGACGTCAGCATGATCAAAGGTACCGGTGACCGTCAGCTCTGTGCGTACCTCTGCATAGGCCCAGTTTTCATTCAGATTCACTGGATTGTTTTCCTGCTCCCCCTCTAGCGGCCCACATAGAGTTAAGTCAGATTCACTGTATTGCTTTCCTTCTCCCCCTCTAGTGGCCCACATAGGGTTAAGAGTTAAGTCCGGTTCGCTGTATTGTTTTGCTTCTCCACCTCTACATAGTATTGTTTTGTATTGTTTTCGCTCTCTGCGAGGACGTTTTTCCTTCCAGAGCTGAGCCGAGGCCACGCCCAACGTGGAAGTGCTTCTCTCGCTGTTTTGGCAAAGTAGAGTTATTGACAAAACCATGACGAAGGCGCACTCTCAAGCGACCTTGTGCCACTTGAGCCCCGCCGAGCGAGCTAAAGCAAGCGAGTCCCGGGCCGAGCGTTGCAACGGTTGATTGAGACGGCTCTGTGCTTTTCGAGTTACGTACCCAGGGGGACAGCATAGTAAATAATATTTAGACAAGAGCGTTTGTCTACTGACCAATCACAGCGCGTCCTTGCACAAGCTCCTCCCAGCTCCGGTAGGAATAACACACTTGCTCCCTCTCTCCCTCCAGCGGCCCACATAGGCGTGGGCATCTCGGGCCAGGAGGGCATGCAGGCCGTGCTGTCCAGTGACTACTCCTTTGCACAGTTCCGCTTTCTGCAGCGCCTCCTGCTGGTGCACGGCCGCTGGTCCTACCTGCGCATGTGCAAGTTCCTGCGCTACTTCTTCTACAAGAACTTCACCTTCACCCTGGTCCACTTCTGGTACGCCTTCTTCTGCGGCTTCTCCGCTCAGGTGAGACGCGGGACGCTTGACCCCGGCCCACACTTTGTCATTTTGTGTCACCGTTGATTCATTCGATTGAAGTCCCTTTTTCAGCTTAAGACCTGAGGCCGATTCTACACAAATGTCTTCCAAATCCTAACGGTTTTCTGAAAAAATGTTTGGTTCTATATCAGTGGTGCTCAAACCTTTTAATGTCAAGGACCCCTAGAATTATATGTATTTGACCGCGGACCCCCAACACAAAATATTTTGTTCCGGGGACCCCGAGAAAGATTTAAGTTACAAATGTTTGCTTTAAAAAATATATATATAGCCTAATATATATTCATAGAATATAGCGTGGCACTCAGTGCCACGCTATGAGCTTGTTTATCTGCTATTTTTGAATAGCTGAAGTATAAAATAATGGTGAAAGCGTCATTCCCACGGGGCACGATAAAGATAAAGATAAAAATAAAAATATTGTTTTAAAAAGCCGTCAATGTGAACACCGACATAATTATTGTTAACGATAATTATCTTTATAGTTATCTAAAAAGTAGTGGAGTTACAGGTGACTTGGTGATGTGTTTCTCCCAACAACACTTTTCATAGATGTGACCGTCTCTCTCTTCCTCTCCTTACAGACGGTGTATGACGAGTGGTACATAACGCTCTATAACTTGGTGTACACGGCACTTCCTGTACTGGGCATGAGTCTGTTCGATCAGGTAAACCCTGTTGTGTGTGAACGAGACAAAACGTTTGGCCTTTTCAGTGTGGCTCTGCAAAATGCTAGCCGGTCTGTGTGTCTGTGTGCGTGTGTCTGTCCGGAACTAATCTCGCAAACCGCTGGACTGATGTGCATGCTGCACTTTTTTTGATGTTTAATGTTATGTTTAAATATCCTTTAAGTATAAAGTGCTTAAGTGGGTTAAATGGACACCCCTTTGCCGTGACCTTTCCTAGGACGTGAACGACGCGTGGAGCTTCCAGCACCCGGAGCTGTACGTCCCGGGGCAGCTCAACCTGTACTTCAACAAGGCCCTGTTCTTCAAGTGTGCCCTGCACAGCGTCTACAGCTCCCTGGTGCTGTTCTTCATCCCCTACGCCGCCATGCACGACACGCTGCGCCACGACGGCAAGGACATCGCCGACTACCAGTCCTTCGCCCTGCTCGTCCAGACCTGTCTCCTCATCACCGTCTGTGTCCAGGTACAGGGAGAATCATACGTATGTCCACTGCAATGGAGGTGCTCACATATTCCATCTGTTCATGGATATTAACCATTATGCTTAATGCAGTGGTTCTCTGGGGACCACCAGTGGTTCCTGAGGTTCCAGGTGGTCCCCAGCTGAATGATGGAGAGTTGGCAACCAAATGGACCCTTATAGATCATTAACTCTTTTCATTTCACGCTGTCTAGAGTTCAATTATGGTTAAACATCTGCATTACTTTATTTACTTTAAGTCTACACAATTTGAGCATGTAGATTTTTTTTTTTTTTTTTTTTTCAACGTTTGCCTGTTATCTCTCCTATGGCACCACATCAAAACAGCATGGAATTGTGTACAAAATCGTAAATGTTTTTGGTCTGAGAGGCAAAAACCAAACGTGGTCAAAATCCAATCAATGGTCAGAGGTAATGTTTTGCCGACATTAAATAATAGCAAAAGCAGTAGATCTACAAGCGCCGCATTTCGACCCGCAATTCGTGCCACGTTTTGAGCTTGCAGATCTGCTATTTTTGAGACTTTTGTGTGACACTATAGTATGATCAAGTGACGAGAAAAAAAAACACAATAAGTTTTGAGTTTTCTACCCGACAACAATGATATGTACGTTACAAGCAGAAACACCATGCCTCCAGCCGCGGCGCGGACGGCACGGTGGAAGAATAAAAAAATGACTAAAAGTCTAAGTCACGTCAACAGAACATTGTGAGTGGTGAATAAGACGGTGCTTATCTGTTTTCTTGTCCTGTCTCTCGCCTCATCCTGGGCGTGTTAGCTGGGTTTGGACATGGCCTACTGGACGGCGGTCAACACCTTCTTCGTGGTGGGCAGTCTGGCCATGTACTTCGCCGTCACCTTCACCATGTACAGCAACGGCATGTTCCTCATCTTCCCTTCCTCCTTCCCCTTCATAGGTGAGTGAGGAGCTTTTATTTACACTAATACTCGTATTAATAGTGAATGTGGTGTGTTAGCCACTGGCATCCCGATTTTGGGCCTGTCATTCTAGGTGAAAATGTTTGCAAATGAAGAAAGAAAAAGGGACAGCTGCTATACTCACTCTTTTCAAGCGACAAAGTATAACATTTGACTTCTTAAGTGCTTAAAGGCAGCTGGTGCATTTTTAATGTACTGCATTTTCATGGAATCCATTTCCAAGAATTGCTGTACGCCATTTATCCCATTTCTGTGTACGTGCGTGTGTGCCCACGTGCGCATGTGTTGATGTACCCAAATAACATTTTACTGAATTTCATGTTAAAGGTTTGAGTTAGATTAGATGTGGAATGAATGTACTGTAAGTCATTCCAGTTACAGGGAGAATCATGTAAATTCCCCAAAAGTAAAGTAATGTGGGTGTGCATACATATGTGCGTACGTGCTTGTGTGTGTGTGTGTGTGTGTGTGTGTGTGCGCTCCCAGGCACAGTCAGGAACTCTCTGAACCAGCCCAACATACCAACATACCTATAAATGTGTGCATACATATGTGCGTACGTGCTTGTGTGTGTGTGTGTGTGTGTGTGTGTGCGTGTGTGTGTGTGTGTGTGTGTGTGTGTGTGTGTGTGTGTGTGCTCCCAGGCACAGCCAGGAACTCTCTGAACCAGCCCAACATGTGGCTGACCATCCTCCTGACGTCCATACTGTGTGTACTTCCTGTGGTCACCTACCGTTTCCTGTTGATCCAGCTCTGTCCCACCATCAACGACAAGGTGGGTGGGACCACTGTGGCCAATCACAGCGTGGATAGGACCACTGTGGCCAATCACAGCATGGATAGGACCACTGTGGCCAATCACAGAGTGGATAGGACCACTGTGGCCAATCACAGCGTGGATACTGTATTTATTTATTCATTTACATCTCAAACTGAAAGCAAACACAATCTCAGTCCAACGTCCCGTATCCGACCCATCCGACCCATTTGGTATTCAGGATAGACTCTATCCTGATCTGACCGGGTTCTCTATCGGATAGACAGACGAAATTGGAACTGGAGCACTAAGCTGATAAATGGGTACTCTCTCCTGATTGGCTGACATTTGGCACCTTCCTGAAAATTTATTTTGTATTTATTAAAGAGCTGGAGAGACAGGGAGGCCCTGTTACTGAACTGCTTTAACCTTTTTAACAAAAAACCTATTATTTGAACCAAAAAATATCCTACCTTTAACAACGGTTCTTTTCCTGCGGAAGAGGGAGCTCTACAAAATTGTACTTTGACTTTATCTCACATTAACTCTCTGCATTCCCAGGTGATGTTCAAAGTCAGACAGGCCAAAGCCACGCCGCCCCCGCCTCCCCGGCGCGCCCGCCTGCGCCGCACCAGCTCCCGGCGCTCCGGCTACGCCTTCTCGCATACGGGCGGCTACGGCAACCTGGTGACGTCGGCCCGCTACCTGCACCGCCCCAGCGTCGCCGCCGCGGGGGCGTCCAGGACGTCCGCGGGACGCATCACCACCATGGGCTTCAGCCCCATGGGGCGCTCGGCCGGCTACAGCCCCACGGGACGCCCCCAGAACGCCAAGGTGCCGGACGTGGAGGTGACCTCGCTGCAGATGTACCGGACTACGGCAGACCTCTGAGGACGTTTCTTTTATTTAAAGGGCCTATTCTACATGGTCTTACAATGATATGTGCTAAAGATAAAGAACGCGACGCGGAGAGAGCTTGTAGACCCTGCGCTCTTTAGCTACTGAGAAGGACGACCTCTTTCAGCGCGAGTTCAGGAGAGTTTGGAAAAAAGGTCAGTTCTCCTGATGGCTGCCTTCAGGTATGACGTGGAAAGGGCAGCATTTGCATTTCTTTCAGCCTAGTGAAAACTGCATTCACGGTCTGAAGAAGGCAGTTTTTTTTACAGACAGGTAAAAGGGCAGGGCCTCAAGCCCCCTTTTGATGTCTATGTGTTGCAAGTGCCTGGACGCTTGTGAGAAAGACTGGCCAGTCACATCATAAACAGTCAGATTTGTGACTTATTAGGCCTACCGGTATGCCTCTGCAATGAGTCACAGCCTTTTTCATATCATTTATATGTTTGTCCAGTTTTTTTCATCAACTCTCCAAGGCGTTTCCCCTTTTCGCTGCAAGATTTTGTGCGGTTTGAGCCTCATTAATTGGCTATAGCATTACCTGAACTTGTGGGATCGTGGCATTTAAGGCTTTGTGAATGGTCGCTCTCTGAAAAAGGCGCAATAGTCATATCATATAAGGAGGGATTCCAGGAGGGGATTTGGGAATTCATTTTGAATCTGATTTGAGCCTGTGTTCAGTTATTTTTCATTTTTTTTATTTTATCATAAACCTAATCCTGAGTATCATCATCTTTACAGACTCCAGGTTTATGTGGCATTCCTTATCCAGGGAGTCCCAGGAATGAGGTTAAGCTTGATTCTCGGCCTGTAAACGTAGCCACTGATTGGCCCAAGTGGGTCTGGAGGTGTGGCTTATATCAGCAAAATGCCTGTAAGTTCCAGACACGCAATGTTGGAACTTACAGGAGTTACTCAACGCCATGAAGAACTAATTAAACAGGAAGAACTAATTAAACAGGAAGAACGAATTAAATAGCTCATTGACTGCGATTTTGTCCCCCCTTCTTTTGAGACAAACTGCCGGCATTTTGTTTACCTTTAACGTGGGCAAGTGCGTGCACATCGTGCACAACGGTTCAGGATCGCGTTCGCTCTACGATCCAGCCGTGTTAAGCAACAAAAAACAACAGCCCTCCATTATCCATAGCGGCAGTGTATGCATGCCTTGTGTATGTTGCGTAACGAGGAAATGAATGCGTTCGGAGACAGGATACAGGGGGTTGTTGTTGTCCCGCCCCCTGTTTCCGGTCTGGGGACATCCGTATCCGGTTTCCGTGGATAGTGCGGATCGGCGATCATACTTTAATTGTTTTATAGCGATTACAGCATATTGGCAGCTTGTCATACTCGTCATAGGCACAACGGACAAACGTATATAACTTGTCATACTTAGGCAGTAAATTAGTTAAAACAGGAAGAACTAATTAACTTTTTGCACGACTAGGCGTGGCAGGCACGTTATCTCATAAAAAGACCTGTAATTTATCTCAACATCATGCTTCTTTGTAATAAGATTGGTTATGGGGCAAGGCATAAATCATTTACTTGAACCCCTTCATTATACTGTACTTTGTTGTCCGGGGTTGCCCAGAGGTCTTTGCTAGGTCCCCTCCTTTTCTCCCCTCTACACCAAATGCCTTTGCTGAAAATCGAAAATGGCAAATCTACAAGCTCACGACGTGTCACAAGTTCACAACGCAACACGTTGTGAACTGGTAGATGGCCTATGTTGGCCAAATGTACACCTACTACGGCTAACGTTTGGTTGAAAATGTACTGTCCATTGACGGTGGTGCTTCTCACAAAAACCTCACATACCTTCCGAACAGCTTTATGTAAAACCTTGAGATGGCATATATTGGTCTAATCGAGGATACTGCGAGTGCTGCTGGAGGGTTCATCACTGACCACTGAACAAAATAGTGCTAACATCAGGAAATGGCACTAAACTATTAAAACTGTATTCCTTGACTCTTCATTGCTATAACATTAATGACCACTCAAGCGCAGTCTATTGTGAATGTATAACATTCAAACCAAAGAAGTGTCATGGTTTACTTCTGTGGTTCCCAACTGGTCCTTGAAGGTATTACAGGTGGTCCCCAGCTAATTGATGGCGAGTTGGAAACCAAATGGACCCTTACACTCTTGAGAGCGTAAAATTAAACCAAACACGCTCTCAAGAGTTCATCTATTTTTTGTCTACATTACTTAATTTACAAATAAGTCTACACAATTGGAGAACGTGGAAGAATTGTTATTTTGATCAACGTGTGCCTGTTATCTCTCCGATGGTACCACATCAATAAAGCATGGATTACAATAATATTCAAAGTTTTGGGTTTGAGAGGCTAAATCTCATCAAATGGTGGTCCGTGGCTCAAATGCCGAATACATAATGGACCCTTTGATATGAAACAGGTTGAAAACCACAGATTTACTATGAATAAAAAACTAAACAAAACAAAGCAGTACAACAAGTTGTGCCATTGACAGAAGGCATTGTTCTATACATTTGCATTAGAGCTGCAATGCGTAACTTTTAAAGGAGTAGTTCACCCCCAAAATGACTTTTTTTCTATTGATTACTCATGCCATGGAGAGTAGAGTTCAATAATATGTTTTGGTTTTTGTCACATTCCTAAGACAAAAATTTGATTCGAGTAAATGTACCCCCATTGATTCCGGATGGGGGTAAATTTATTGTTTACACATTTTTGTATTAGGAATGCGACAAAAAACTAAAAATATTATTGAACACTCCATGGCGTGACTAATCAATAGAAAAAAAGTCATTTTGGGGGTGAACTACTCCTTTAAGGATTTGATCCTAGGTCTCCCGCATGAAAGAAACTTCCTATTGACCCTTGACGCTTATGACCCTCAGGCAGCGCTACTCGTCAACCAGAAGGTGTCCTACCTGACACCAGGGTCTAAATAGGGAATTTAAGAAAGGACGGCTAAGGCAGTCCACTCCGGTAACCGGAAATGGATCAGTGCTCCATAAATAAACCTGTTTGCCGTCGCAGCCAATCCTACTCCGGCAGAAACTACCTTTCCATGTGGTGTCTACAACGTCTGCTGCATAGACACGTCACCATGGGAACCAAAGAGTTCAGTAAAAGGGGTGTGAACCCGTCGCCGACGGCTGTTTGCTTAACGATTTTGACTGCTATGGCGATTGCGTCATAGCAGCTGTACTTCCGTTTAGCGGAGCCGTGTTGAAAACCGTCCTGGCTTAAATTCCCTACTCGATGGAGGAGAGACCACCTCCAACCACTGCAAATGTTATATTGTATTACACACTATACCTTATAAAATTGATTGTTGAAATTGCTTAAATAAGCCCCGGATTGTAGCTTTAAGTGGGAATGTTACTGTGGTTCTGTGGGTACAGTGGTGCTTTCCAAATAGAATACCTTTCAACCTTTGGGGACGACTTTTATTTTAAACTTTTTATGGTCATTACTTAAAACAGCAACCTACAGCATTGTCCTTACAGATAACCTATTTGTATAATTTTGTACCTTGTAAGAAGATGTATTTTATCTTAATAAAACTATTTAAAAATGACCATTTTGATCGGTTATGTTTATTGTCACTAGTTGTTTGTCAGCAACTATTTAATTTTGTCCTCCCCACTATATCACCAGCAGATGTCAGTGTTGGAGAGATGAAAAAAGAGTTGGTGGGAATAGAAGTTGTAAGACATAATGAGAATGCAATGGAATGAATGACACATGGAGAACTGAGAAACAAGACATTGAAATTCCATTAATTATTGTGGGCTCGCTGAAAGCGGGCACACATTTTGGAGAACATATTATGTTCTCCAAAATCTTTATCTATCAAGTTTATTCTCCTCAAAACTTTGGCACGATGTGATGTATGAAGACAGCATGAAGACAGGCCGTTACCATGGAGGCGAAACCATATCCATAGAAAGATAGACGCTCCCTCCGGCTCATCATTTCTCGGCTTGAAACGAGCCCACACTGTTTCATAGGAACAGAGTATTTCAAGTTAATTCTGTATATTGTACTGATTAGTATTCGGTCCAAGATTTTTTTGCCAGCAAAGTGAACCTGCTTTTTGTAAACTTTTACGACCGATGTTGTACGGTTTGAAAGGCTGGACATCTTGGACAATGTAATGTCCAATCAGACATGATTGGTCATGCTTCACTTGACATCACAAAATGGTTGATATGTCCACAAGTTTCCCAACAATCTTACTGGGGAAAAATGTGTGCTTCACTTCCTCTACACAGTTGATTCAAATCACTGAAGAAGCACCATGTAATCACCATGCAGAGATTCAGGTGTGACAGTAGCGCAGCAACCACAATGAAACAAGGGGAACAGGAAGTGATGCCCACTTTCACTCAAGGGCTCATAGTCCAGGCGTTTCGGGCAGTATTTTGATGGAATCGTGCACTTTATGAAAGAAGCATGAAATTTGGCACACAGTTAGAACATGCCATATGGAACATTTTTGGCTATAGGGGCATCGCAGATTTGTCTTGGGAAACTTGTGGGAGCCAATCAAAGTTGGGCTCTCATAGACTTTACTATACAGTACAATAATACAAAAAATAAATATGCTTTAAGTAGCATGTGAGGGGTCAAACTAGGTGTTTTTCGGGATCCTGTATCCAATGCAAGCATTCGTTTTGCACGAAAAACATTCCTTGGGCTAAAAACGGTCCCCATAAAACTATGCTTTAGTGATGGTTTAGTGATGAGTCATCACTTTTCACAGTTTTGTCACGGACGTTTTTTCAGAAAGAATGTTTTTCGTGCAAAACAAATGCTTGCATTGGATTCAGAATCCCGAAAAACACCTAGTTTGACCCCTCACGTGCTACTTAAAGCATATTTATTTTTTGTATTATTGTACTGTATAGTAAAGTCTATGAGAGCCCAACTTTGATTGGCTCCCACAAGTTTCGAAAGACAAATCTGCGATGCCCCTATAGCCAAAAATGTTCCATATGGCATGTTCTAACTGTGTGCCAAATTTCATGCTTCTTTCATAAAGTGCACGATTTTCGCCTGAAATGCTCGGACTATCATGGGACACAGGAAACTTGTGCATAGGCAACACACGATTGTTCAAGGTCAGAGAGATTTTGAGCGGTCTTAACCACTCCTACGTTTGGCTTTGTGTCTATGTATGTATGAGTGTCCGTATGAGCACAAGACTGACGCCATAGAAAGTACGCAGCACGCGCGCACAGACCGACATCACCTGGAAAGTGTTTTTAGCACAATATATTTAGAGCACTGTAGTGACAAATTAATAGCTGTGCATTGTGTAAATGCAGGCTTTTATCAGTACAAGTTTTAAGATTGTCTTCATGCCTTTATAGTGTGTGCCAGCGGCTACGTCATTGTAGTCCTTAGCGGCCATTTCTTGGGTCAAAACACAGGTGTTTCAATAGAGGCCTATCTGGGCCCGCCCCTTTCCCCCCTCCCCCTGAGCGGCAGCCATGATGGAGTCACTGCTGCAGCAGTGTGTGTCTATGTCTATGTCTATGGAGATGGGACTTTTAATGAAATTAGTCATTACCAGTCCCATCTCCATGATATTTAGATCTAATTCCTTCGCCAGTTCCATCCGCATGATTTGTAGATCTAATTATATGAGTCCCATCCCCATGATTTGTAGGTCTAATACCATCGCCAGTCCCATCATTATGATTCGTAGATCTAATTCTATCTGTTCCATCTCAATTATGTTTAGGTCTAATTCCATCGCCAGTTCCATCCAAATGATTTGTAAATCTAATTCTATGAGTCCCATCTCCATGATTTGTAGGTCTAATTCCATCGCCAGTCCCATCCTTATGATTTGTAGATCTAATTCTATCTGTTCCATCTCAATTATGTTTAGGTCTAATTCCATCGCCAGTTCTATCCGCATGATGTGTTGATCTAATTTTATCAGATCCATCCCAATGATTTTTATGTCTAATTTCACCACCAGTTCTATCCTTATGATTTGTAGATCTAATTCCTCAGTCCCATCTCAATTATGTGTAGGTATAATTCCATCGCCAGTTCCATCCACATGATTTGTTGATCTAATTCTATATAGTTCCATCCTCATGATTTGTAGATCTAATTCTATGAGTCCCATCCCCATGATTTGTAGGTCTAATACCATCGCCAGTCTCATCCTTAAGATTTGTAGATCTAATTCTATCAGTCCCATCTCAATTATGTTTAGGTCTAATTCCATCGCCAGTTCTATCCGCATGATTTGTAGATCTAATTCTATATAGTTCCATCGTCATGATTTGTAGATCTAATTCCATCACCAGTCCCATCCCCATGATGTGTAGGTCCAATTCTATCGCCAGTTTCATCCGCATGATTTGTAGATCTAATTCTATCAGTCACATCTCAATTATGTTTAGATCTAATTCCATCGCCAGTTCCATCCCCATGATTTGTAGGTCTAATTCGATACAGTCCCATCCACATAATTCATCTGCTTACAATAAATGTGACAAATCTCTGTGAGTATGTATGTATGTAATCCACTTATCTCAAGAAACGTTCGTCCCACCGGCTTCAGATTCGGCACATGAATTAGATCTACAAATCATGTGGATGGAACTAGCAATAGAATTAGACATACAAATGATAGGGATGGGACTGGTGACGGAATTAGATCTACAAATCATAAGGATGGGACTGGCGATGGAATTAGACCAACAAATCATGGGGATGGGATTCATAGAATTAGATCTACAAATCATGCAGATGGAACTGGTGATGGAATTAGACCTACAGATGATGGGGATGGGACTGATAGAATTAGATCTACAAATCATAAGGATGGGACTGGCGATGGATTTAGATCTACAAATCATGAGGATGGAACTGTATAGAATTAGATCTACAAATCATGTGGATGGAACTGGCGATGGAATTAGACCTACACATAATTGAGATGGGACTGATGGAATTAGATCTACAAATCATAAGGATAGAACTGGTGGTGAAATTAGATCTAAAAATCATTGGGATGGATCTGATAAAATTAGATCAACAAATCATGCGGATAGAACTGGCGATGGAATTAGACCTAAACATAATTGAGATGGAACAGATAGAATTAGATCTACAAATCATAAGGATGTGACTGGCGATGGAATTAGACCTACAAATCATGGGGATGGGACTCATAGAATTAGATCTACAAATCATGCGGATGGAACTGGCGAAGGAATTAGATCTAAATATCATGGAGATGGGACTGGTAATGACTAATTTCATTAAAAGTCCCATCTCCATAGACATAGACATAGACACACACTGCTGCAGCAGTGACTCCATCATGGCTGCCGCTCAGGGGGAGGGGGGAAAGGGGCGGGCCCAGAAAGGCCTCTATTGTTTGATTGCATAGAACTAATGCCATAGTCTAATCAGAACACCTGTGTAAGGCTGTGTTTACCCAAGAAATGGCCGCTCTTAGAACTACATTTGGCACACCCTATTAGGTCTGACTTTATCCACCCTCCATGTGTCCGGCAAGGATTTCAGCCACTCCTGGAAGTTCTCGCGTTTCCGCAAGGCGGGTCTTAACTCAAACCTGGTGGGTTTAAGAAACACGCGTCACGGACAGAACAGCCCATACAAGGAGATATGCATGTGTGCTGTGTTTGATATTATATTATGCTGTGATTTTGATGATGTACTTGATTTTTACGAAACTCTGCTGCAGTATGGTAGAGGATCATGCACATCTATGGAGATATAAAATTCACTATCATTGGCCAAAAGGTGGTGCTATAGCACTATGCACACTTTAAACCGGTACAACTGACCTCTGACCCTTAGATCTTCCACAATTTTTAATGATATATATAAAAAAACATCTACACATGACATATTGACAAAAAATTTAATGTTTTTAAGTGAAAAGCACGGGTCATCGATATGTCTGTACATGGACGAATGTGTCCGCGTGGCAAAGACTTTGCATTTTGAATGATGGCTATTAGCGCACCCCTTTAAGTAAGATTATCAATACAGCAATAAAAGTCCGGAATTCAAAATGTACTTGAATTAAAAGCTATAATGACTTGTGTGTGTGTGTGTGTGTGTGTGTGTGTGTGTGTGTGTGTGTGTGTGTGTGTGTGTGTGTGTGTGTGTGTGTGTGTGTGTGTGTGTGCGTGCGTGTGCGTGCGTGCGTGCATGTGTGTGTGGGTGTCTGCGCACACACAGCCCGGCCGCTGTTGTCAATCAAACAGCCGGGCACACGCAGGGATGTCATTTGTCAATGCAGTTTAACGACGGAACGCCCACCAAAAACAAAAACAAACCGCGAAACACAGTGAGCCTTTTAGCGACGCGAATATTGTAGTACAGCAAGCAATGGCTGGGAAACTATAGTTTTTCAGTTTTACACGGAGGTGAATATGACAATGTGAAACGACACAGACAATTCGAGAGTCACAAACGTGTTGCTCAAAAGGAGGCTTCACAAAATGGATTGAAGAATTGATTGAAGAATTTATTAGAAGTTTGCAATAGAAAAAAAAGTACAGTTTCATGACAGTACAAATCACTGGTACAAGGTCAACTAAAAGGAGATCCTAGAAAGCCGAGGCTTATTTCCACAGGAACCACACTTTAAGTATCTCATATAACATTGAAAGACAGACGGATAGAACATAGTACTTTATCTAGGATAATATCAGTTTCAAAAGCATAACATCAAATACAAAAGGCAGAATACAAAGAAAAAGGGGGGGGGGGAGCATGGGGGCTTAGTCTATTTACAAGTCACGGGTAGCTGCTGTCTGAAGGTGACTTTTCATACCAATTTTGAAGGAGGCTAGGGATTTGCTCTCCTTTAGGGCTTGTGGAAGGGCGTTCCACATGTTGATGGTATAGCAGGAGAACGAGTTAGCGCCTTGTTTAGTGTTAAATCTACGCTGATGATGATTAGTGGAGCTGCCTCTGGTGTTATGATCGTGAACATCCTTGACCTTTAAGAAGTAGTTTGTCAGGTACATGGGAATCTTGGAGGTGTAGTGTATCTTGTACACCAGGCCCATTGCAAGATGCTGTACTCTGTCAGCTACTTTGAGCCACCCCACGCTTTCGTGGTGATGCTCGGTAAGGTGGGTCAGAGGAGGGAGACCAAGCACAACCCTAATTAGTTTGTTTTGGGCTGTTTGGAGCTTTAGCTTTAAGGCAGCTGGGGCGTCGCGATACCAGACAAGGACTCCGTAATCAATGAGGGGCCCAATAAGAGCACCTCCTAGTGTCTTTCGGGATTTAATATTGATCAGTGGGGCAACTCTTTGCAAGAAGCGAATTCGTTGATTGACTTTATTGATTACCTTGGTGGTCATTTTTTCACTGGATAGGTTAGCCTCCAGGATGCAACCCAGGTAGCAGATGTGGTTTTTTCTTTCTATCACAGTGTCACCTACTTTAATTGTGAAGTTCTCAACTAGGCTAAGTTTCTGACTAGATCCAAAGAGGATACATTCAGTTTTGCCTAGGTGAATTGAGAGTCTGTTGTCATTGAGCCAGGTGCAGATCTTGTTAAGTTCACAGTTAAGGGCCTTTTCAACCTGCAAAATGTCTCTGCCTGAGACTAGGAGAGCCGAGTCATCCGCGAACAGAAACAGATTGCAGTCACAAGCAGATGACATGTCGTTTACGTATATTAAGAACAACAGTGGTCCTAGTATACTCCCTTGAGGTACTCCACAGTTTACTGGGAGGGGGGGGGACAGGGTTCCGTTGACTTCCACCATCTGTTCCCTCCCCACCAAGTAAGAGTGCATCCATCTCACTGCTGTGCTATCAAGACCAATAGCTTTGAGTTTTTCGATCAGAATAGAATGATCGACGGTGTCAAATGCCTTCTGGAGGTCCAGCATGACCATGCCACAATATTTGCCATCGTGAATTTCACGTTTGATGTAATCATTCAAATAGATGAGGCATGTATCTGTGGAATGGGACTCTCTGAAGCCAGACTGGAACTCGTAGATCAGTTTATTCTCTTCAAGATATCTAGCCACCTGTTCATAGACAATTTTTTCCATTACCTTAGAGATGGAACTAAGGATTGAGATTGGCCTGTAGTTGCCAGGGTCAAGTTTACTGCCTTTTTTGTGCAGGGGGGTTACCTTGGCTAATTTGAAGTCCTGGGGGACATAACCCTGCTTGATAGATAGATTAATAATATGGGTAATGATTGGGGCAATGGTGGCAGCTGAGTCTATGAGAAATTTGGGGGCAATTTTATCATGGCCAGCGGCCTTGAATTGAGGTAGGGTGCGCAGTTTTTTAAACACTTCATCAGTTGACACCGTGGCAAGTTTAAAGTTGTCTTTGCATACCCCAAGGTTCCTGTAGAATTTCAAGATGTGCCTAACACCAAACAGCCCAGATGGAGCGGGCAGTTTATTGACCAGATTTTTGGCCATGGAGGTGAAGTAGATGTTGAGATTTTTGGCTACATCAAGACTATCCGTGAGGAGGGTTATGGGAGTTTGGATGGATATGTTGCTGGCTATGGATCTGAGTTTAGCACCACAGCCTAGCTGGGTTTTAAATAGCTTCCATAGGTCTCGTGGTTTGTGGATGTTTTCCTCAACTTTCTCATCCAAGTAGTTTTTTTTGGCAGAAAGGATTAAGGAGGTTGTCCGATTTCTCAGTTTATTAGCCTCTAAACTGACTATTTCTAATTTGGCTTTAAGGTGTTTATTGGGGCCTTTTTTGAGTTTGTGATTATATTTGCGTTTCTCAGAGTATTTTTTGTCTCTGAGTTTCATTGATTCACAGATTTCCGAATTCCACCATGGCTGTGAGCGGGCTTTAACCCTGACCCTACGCAAAGGAGCCACTTCGTCTAGGGTAGTGTTGAAAATGGATTTAAAGCCTAGCCAGGCTTCATCGACCTGAGTGCTAGCTAGTACTGGGGACCAGTCAGATTTCTCCAGTTTGTGGTTAAAGGCTTCGCTAGAGTAGGTTTTGAGGTTTCTAGCTTCAACTGTTTTGTGGCCGTCAGCTTTGGACTTATGTATTTTGCGGGTGCAGTAAATGATATCATGGTCGCTTAGACCACCACATTCAATAGTCCCACTCGCGGAGACTTTAGATTTGTCTGTGGTTACAATGAGATCTATGGTGGTTTGAGAGTTATCTGTAACCCTAGTTGGCTTGGTGATGAGCTGAGTGAAACCCTGTTGATTACATAGCTTATTGAACTTTTTGAATAGAGGAGCTTCTTTACGAAGCATGTCTGTGTTCCAATCGCCAATAATGTATTTTTCAACATTGTCCACCGGTGCAAGGCTCTCCTCCAGTAACTCATAGAAATCATTTTGGTCGGGCGGTCTATAGATGGCACCGATTAGTATGTTTTTAGCTTTCTTAAGAATCACTTCCACCCATACAGTTTCTAAAGAGCTGTGTTGTAGGTCAGGGCGGGGGATATACTTAATACAGTTATGAACATACATGCATACACCACCACCAAATCTGTTTCTATCATTTCGGATGACCGAGTAGTTGTCAATTTCGATCTGAGAGTCAGTGATAGAGTCATCAAGTTTGGTCTCTGAGAAGGTTAGAAAATGGACCTTACCTTCGTGAACCATATGCTTGATTTGTTCAAATTTAGCAAACAAACTGTTAATGTTTAAGTGCATAATATGAATACCTCTTTTCACAGCTGACTGTACGAAACCAAAACAAGATTCCAGCACATAAGGCAACTGAACGTTACCAGTACCACACTGTGAAACACTCGTCATACAGGTCAGAAGAATAAGCTCTCATCAGTTATGTTTCTGTTTTGATGTGCTGCTATTATTGCGTTTCACTCACAGCTGGGTGATCTTCTATGGTGTTGAATGTGCATTGCCATTCATTTCCTGTGTGGACCAGGCCTGTTGTTGTGATGGAGAGAAGAGAACTGAACAACTTAAAGTTGTGATGGATTATCATGGATATAACCTTAAATGTTTCATAGGTGCTTTCCTTGGTACTGGATGTGCATATTGCTGGTGGACAAGTTGGTTTTCATTCATTTGTATTATTATTAAACTGTTGTTACCTCCAGTCCTGATTAGTTTAGATTTTATGGTTTCATTTATTTTATCTATTGTTTTATGTTGGTCCTGTCTAAATTGAAAATAATGCTGTTGGCTTTGTTATGAGAATGATGCTTTAGTTTACATGTAGCCTTGAGACTTGACTATTAAGATGGGCCTATAGACTACAGAGACATGACTGTGACTAATTAAGATGGGCCTACAGACATGACTGTGACTTGGTCACACTACTGTGAAAAGTGAAAACTACAGGCTATATTGTGAGCTCCTTATTGGATGTAATTTATGTCTACCAGATTTACCTCTTTACTACTAGGTTGTATTGTCCAGTACAGATAATTTCAAATGTATTTCTTTCTGTAAAGTTTTCATTTGCATAATAGTTCTATTATAGTTGTTATTATCATAGTTGTTATTATAATTACGTGCTACTGAATTAACCAGATGGCAAGCTGTGCAAAAATGCATTTTGCATGCATTTTCTATGCATTTCAAGGGGTTTGACCCCCCAAAAGTCCCCCAAATTTTGGGGGGACTTTTGTCCCACATTGTCCCCCACAAACATAGTCTTTGTCCCACATCTGGTGACTTGGGATCTGGTCACCCTAGCCATGAATCCAGCCTGGCATAAGCCAGACTGATTCACTCACACATTTCCCACAGTATCTATTTTTGGGCACTAGACGCATTTCTGGTCCACGTTACACTTATAAGAACTAGATGCGTGCGCAGGTCGGTACCAAAATTAGCCAATGAAACCAGCGCTCCCCAAAACAACAGGTTTGGGGATTGGACGGAATTGATTACATGATACAGTCAGCTGTGCATTTAGTCTCAATGTTTGTAAACAAGAAACCTGTCTATAAGGAGGATGGCCCATATGAGGGCATACAGTATACTGTGACATCATGGATCTCCATATATGGGCATAAAAGGACAAGGACTAGTAATAGATACAGATATATGCCCATAAATGGCATATAGGCTACTGAGTGATGACATCTGCGATCGTGACTACTAATTGAAGCCGAGGCCGAATTGCACGAAAGAGCCCTGACAGCACATGGTTGGTTCTACAGACTCCAAATTTCGCACGCAGATAGCTCAGACCTTTGCCTACGTTCTTAGCTATGCCTCGACCCGACCCGATATGCGGTTTTCCGGAACCAACAGGAAAGGTTCGGAATCTCCATATGCGGAGTCCTGACTACTAATTGAAGTCAATGGACGCGAATCCGAATTGGCCCGAATCGCATGAAAGAGCCCTGACAGCACATGGTTGGTTCTACAGACTCCAAATTTCGCACGCAGATAGCTCAGACCTTTGCCTACGTTCTTAGCTAGGCCTCGACCCGACCCGATACACAGTTTTTCGGATCTGGCACGAAAGGTTTGGAATCTCCATATGCGGAGATGACTGACATCGGGCCGTTCCGGAGCAAGCGCTGACTCATTGTGACATCACTTCATAAAAGGCTCTGACATCACATACGCCACATGAGTCAACAAAAAATCTCTGTGAGTGTGTATGTATGTAAGTATATATACCGGTATGTATGTATGTATTGTATGTAATCCGCGTATCTTGAAAACCGTTCGTCCCACCAACTTCAAATTCAGCACGCGTGTTCCCTGCCGCAGCAGGTAGTGCAGTGCCCGGCCTCGACCCGACCCGATACGCGATTTTTCGGAACCCAGCGCAAAAAGTTTGGATTCTCCGTATGCAGAGCTGTTGTCTGACATCAGGGTCTTCCGGAATCGGCACTGTGTCTGCAGAGATCTCCACAGAAAAAGAAACAGATATATCCATATATGGGCATAAATGGACTCAGGCAAAAAGATGGTCAAAATGGATCCTATGACAACAGGTATAATGGGGTTTGCATTACACAGAATTCGGCACACGCGTTCCCCGCCGCAGCAGGGAGTGCAGTGCCCGGCGTCGACCTGACCTGATATGCGTTTATCCGGAACCAGCGCGAAAGGTCCGGAATCTCCGTATGCGGAGCTAATGTCTGACATTAGTGTTTTCCAGAACCGGCACTGTGTCTGCAGAGATCCCCATATGGGCATAAATGGACGCAGGCAGACAGATACAGATATCTACATATATGGGCATAAATGGACACAGGCAAACAGATGGTCAAAACAGGTTATGACAACAGGTATAATGGAGTTTGCATTAAAGGGTGGGGCATTCATTCCGTATTTACATCGTTCCCGAGTAGGCCGGTCCTCGACTAGACGCTCGGCCGACTGTCAGGCACTGGCAGATACAGAGATCTCCATATATGGGCATAACTTGGACGCAGTCAGACAGATATCTCCATATATGGGCATACATGGACACAGTCAAACAGATGGTCAACACGGGTTCTATGACAACAGGTATAATGGGGATTGCATTAAAGGGCGGGGCATTCATTCTCTATTTACATCGTTCCCGGGTTGGCCAGGTGGCCGACTAGACGCTCGGCCGAGCTTCTAGTCTCCATAATGGCCATAAAAGGGATAACTTAACTAAATACTGACAGATACAACAGAGATCTTCATACTGTATATGGACATATTGGTCAGATCTGCAGTGCAACGTAGATGTATCAAGCAATCATCAGGTCACACACTTTGACACAACATTGGCAACCTGGGAAGCAGTTAATACCAGACTAGCTTGTTATTATACATGTATATCAAATATAAATTCACTCAATCACTTAATCCGCAAAATGTTTGGTTAGGACATGTTTATTTATTTTCTCGGTTGAACCGGAACAGAACATATATTGTACAAATAGGAAACAAGATGTCCTTTGATTGCAGGGACTAAAACTGACTCAAAACGGAGTAAATGAGAAATAACAAACAAATAATTTTTTTTACCCAGGTAGGATGTGTAAATGATGTCAGACTTCGGTGCTCTATGATGCCATACTGACGCTAGTCTTCTTCTAAAGCAAAAATCGCATGTACGACCGCACGGCGCACGCACACGCACATCTTATTCAGACTGCCCAGACAGATACAGAACAGTATTTAGCCAACCTTTTTGCATTTATCTAGCCACACGCACACCCACACACACACTCAGGCGATGTCTGTGGCCTCTATGAGCGTGGTGTAGTTTCCTTCATTGGCCTCCTTGCTGTAGACCACTGTAGGGACATCTGCCTTTCTTCTCATCTGGCACAGGATGACAACACCCAGCCCTGTAGGCACCATCTAGAGGGAGTGGAGAGATACATAAATATACTGTATATCAGGGGTAGGCAACCTTAGGCGGCTTTGGCAATGTAAACGTCTTTTTTCTCATGCCAATAAAGCTCATTTGAATTGAAATTTTCTTAGTTCGAACTGATTACTCTGACTGGGGACAGAGTCTGGGAGATGGAGGGTGGGTTATGCTCTGAGTCTAATGATCACTCATTACATCCTGAAAGAAAGGGTTAGGGTTAAAATAATAATAATAATAATTCTAGGCTTAAATCAAAGGTTTCATGGTTGTGATTCACCAGAATCCTGGATGGCTTGATGCTAGGCTTAAAATAATTGACATGAATATTTTTGTAAATCTCTATGGGAAAAATGAATGGCCGATTTGTTGGTGGCGCCAGTAAACCACAGTACCACACCCGCTGCTATAATGCCCTGTATCGATCGATTGCTGCCTGCCGTCACTAACCTCGTTCCCAGGCTTTTCTCCTCTCGGGAATAGAAACGTCTGAGGGTGAGCTCCCAAACGTCTGGTAAAGCAGCTGCACCTGATACATGCGTCATGAGAACCACGTATGACTTAAGCCCAGTCAACATGGAGCACGGTGTTAGCCATAGACTCACTGATATGGTCTTTCTAATGTGTGAGGAGACCTTCATTTTTCAATGAGAAATAAATCAATCAATCCAGCAACGGCTACAGATAATTGTGACTAGGGGGGCTATGGGGGGCTGGCCTTTTTATAGCGGGGGAATTTTGGCAACTAACAATAATGAATAATGCTAATATGAAAAACGCGATTCTCTCGCTTAGGGTATTGATAACTGAACAGACCAGATCATTGGCAGATGCCAGCTCCAAATCTGTGGACTGTAGGTGATCGGATAGGGTTTGTGTGAGGCTGAAGACGCTTTCCAGCATAGTGACATGCAGAAACAAAATGTCCATAGTATGGTTTACATAGAAGTTAGTCAGTTGTCTTTCACATATTCATATATATTGCATTCATTTATTCCATAAATATTTTTCATCACAATTGTGCTTGTGGGGAGGGGGGCTTAGGGGGGGGGGCTAGTCCTTCACTAACTTATCTGTTAGGTTAAAATGACCAGTGTCCACCTGTAAGTGCACTGTGCATTTAATCCAGTAAGCCTACTTGGTTTTAATAAATGAACCCAGTACATTTTACTGGGTTCAAACTGACACAAAATATTGATTTATACATTCTGATCTTTTTGAAAAATAGGAATATAGGCCTTCTCTCTTATACAGGCTTCCTTCCAATAAAAGCCTGGTGCCCGCTACTCTTGAGACAAATAAAAGCCCGGGTTTCTATAAGAGAATAAATTCCAAATGATTATCAAAGTATTCTGACTGAGGCACCCCTGGACTTGTGTCACTGGACCAACCACTTTGAGAAACACTGATGTAGACAGACACATTTGTGCATTCCATACCCAGAGCAGCATGATTCCCAGTAATATTGCTATGGTAATATTAAAGACCAGAGCCACGGTTGAGATCAGGATCGGAAGGCATGGCTGAAAAAAGAAGAAAGACATTACAATGACACTTGGGCGTTCAGCAGTGATGGGCAAGCTACTTGTAAAATGTATTAAGCTACACTGCTAGTTAATCTTCATTAAATATAGCTCAACTAAATGGAAGCTATCCCCTGAGAAATGTAGCAAGCTACACTACAAGCTACACAGCAAAAGCAACTAACAACATTGACACTATTTCTTTTTTAACCAACTTCGTGATCAAGAACAACTTTCCACCAAATAAATAGGCAGGCAAGAAATGCTCAGTTCAAATGTTTATTATAAAACAAACAGGACACATGACTGCTGTCTTTTTATGTCGTCCTTTGTGTCAAATTAAATGTGTACCTTTTCAGGTGGTGACCCCCAAAAATAATCGTATTTGAACTGGGGACCCCCTACCCTGAGAAGCACTTGGAATGTAGGAGTTGAGGCATTACATTTTGTTTGACTCTGTTCCACCAATAAATATTGTAAAAATGGCAGATCTACAAGCTCAAAATGCCTCGCAATGCAAGGCGTTGTGATCTTGTAGATTTCCTTTTTTTCTCTTTCCGATATTATTTGTCAATTTGAACACCAGTTTTTATAGTATAGTTTGTTGATAACTTTTGATGCAGTAATAGTCCTTTTCTTTTCTTACTTGTAGTTAGTGACAAATAAAACCTTCTTGATTGTCGAGTAGCCTACAGCAAGTATGTAAGCCTACATGTAGGCTTTTAGCCTGAGAAAGGGAGAGATAAGGGAGTGGATCTCCCCAGCCCACTGGGTGGGGGAGTTAGTGTGGTTTTGGTGATGTGGAAAGAAGATGTTTATTATGACACTTCTCAGGAACTGCAAGCAGTGTCAGTTTTGGTTCCTACTGTAGCTGGTTGGTTTTGTGGTTTCATGAAAAAGAAGAATAAAAAATTGAAGTGAAACATTCTCTCACACCAGGCAGGGAGAAGGATAAATGGAGAAAAAGCATGCATGAACTTTTCTTGTACCTTGTGCTGTTATTTTTTTCATTGACATCTACTGCCATTGGTCTGGGCTATGTGGACAAACTCAAATGACACTGTATTTTTGACCGAATACCTAGAGACGACAATATTTTATGTTGTGATAACTTTTGTTTTAAATAGCGAATAGCTATATTCACTATACTCACATATTATTTCAATGATATCATGATTTTCATATATATATAATTTTCTCAGCCTTACTTATTAAAAGCCTTGTTCCTCAGTGTTTGTGTACGGCCGGATAGTTCACCCCCAAAATGACTTTTTTCTACTCACCCCATGGCGACTTGAATTCATGGATATTCTTTTGTTTTTGTTTGCTTACAAATTTGGATCCCTGCTTGTAGACTGTAGTATATTTTAACTATTTGTTTCTATTTGAAAAGCGGTATCTCGTCAAAAAGTCCATGTGTTTTTCCTGTACCTCCTTATAAATCATGATGGGCTGGTGATATGTACCCTGCTGAGACAGGCTGCTGTACTTAGGGGCCACCACCTGCAACCAAGCAGAAAGAAAGAAAGAAAGAAAGAAAGATTACTTAATCAAAACACAAAAAAGCTAAAGAAATAGCCTTCTTTATCACTTCACTTCTTAGTCTGGCCAAGCAGTGGTTCTTAAACATTTTTTACGCTTGTTATTATTTCTTTTTTTACATTTATGTCAAATATGTAAATCCTTCCTCCTAAAAGATGCCGAAAACTTAAGAGAATATCTTTTTCCATTAGGACAGATTGAAAATAACCTTTATACCTTAACTTAAACCCCAGCATCGCATGGCGCCGCATGGCCTAAACCAGCAAACAGCAGAAGAAGAGGTGTCGCTTAGTTTTGGTCCCCCCTGTTTGTTTCCCCAATCCCTATTTAAATGCTCGAGAAGTGTAGTCTTGCCAGTCGCTGCGAGTTGGACTAAAAGATGGATATATCAAACAAAATTTAATGTTCAAAAAATAAGCAAAACTACGTCGCATCAAGGGTTTTATTGGGTAGGCCCTAAGATTATCTCCTTGAGCTCTGAGAATTGTTTTGGGTTAAAACTGATACAAGTGAAGTCTGTCTGATGACTACAAAATTACGTAGGCTGATTCCGCTCCTGACCGGTTCAGAAACCTGAAATTGGAAGTGATCCCAGGCTATAGACTGAGAAGTAGAGAGATAAAAAAAAAAGGTCCACTGAATGGGGCAAATCAGTCTGGATTCCAGGCTACAAAAGGAAGGGACATCAAGGTGCATTTTCCGTGTGGTTAGAGTGTCTGCCCTGAGACTGGGAGTACGGGTTCGATCCCTGGCCGGTTCATACCAAAGACTCTGAAAAATGGGACCCATTGCCTCCCTGCTTGGCACTCAGCATCAAGGGTTGGACTGGGGGTAAGACCCTGCAACATCATGTCCAGGGGATGTACAGTACTTGTACAAGCTGCCTCACGCTACTGAAACAGGAGATAGACTCCTGCCCTATGGGCCTCATGGCTTGGCAAGGCTTACTGCACTTTTTGTGGATTGGTGTTGGACACTCACACATTGGCTCAGGTCCCCCTCGGTGCAGTGGCAGGACGTAGGGATGTCGTAGCCCCAGTCCTCGTAACCCCTCACCAGTCCACAGCACCTAAACTGAGTGGCACACAGGGACAAAGTAGAATGTCAAGAATCAGGACAGATATAGGCCTACTATCATATAATGTGGCCACATTAATCAAAGAATCAAGAAGCTTACTCAGTCGCACAACTGAGCTGTGCAAAACAGTGAAAGGACATCTACTGTACTAAGCAACACGTTTGTAGATCTGCTATTTTAACAATTTTGTGAATCTTCTTCATGAAATCTTTTGGGAAAGGTTTCATATAATGGCTACATCATAATGTCATTCACATTGGTTAAAGTACATGGCCAAAATATCAGTTGATTATCTCATAAAATTATTTGCACCCAAATGCCAACCTACATTCTGCTGCCAGGGATCCATTACAGCTCGGCTGGCTTCACTGAGCGGCATCATGTCCTCAAGTGCCCTTTTGAAATGCTCATTGAACTGCGGGGGGGAATATTTCAAAGTTTACCGTATTCACCGAATCCTTAAGGCCCAACAATACATTGAGGCACAATCAAAATTGTGTGTGTGTGTGTGTGTGTGTGTGTGTGTGTGTGTGTGTGTGTGTGTGTGTGTGTGTGTGTGTGTGTGTGTGTGTGTGTGTGTGTGTGTGTGTGTGTGTGTGTGTCAAGTATGTATTGTACCTGGTGTCCTTCTGCAAGCAGTATCATGAGTATCACAAACCAGATGAAACTGATCAGGGCCATTACGACTGTAAACTATTGCATGCATGCACACGCACGCAGGCAGGCAGGCAGGCAGGCAGGCACGTACGCACGCACGCACGCACGCACGCACGCACGCACGCACGCACGCACGCACGCACGCACACACACACACACACACACACACACACACACACACACACACACACACACAGACAAAAGTATTGAAAATTGGAAATACTCAAGTAAAGTGAAATTGCCTAGAATTGTACTTCCACCACTGAGAAAACGTATGTTTGTTACTTACAAGTACAAGAGCCCATTTCTTGTCTTTGCAGACACCATACAAGCCGAGGATGGACAACAGAAGGGCTATGATGCCCAGGGCGTAGAAAATTGATATCCCGAAGATGAGTTCCAACTCGTCCATCTGGGGGAGAGAGGTGGAATTTAATTTTCTTTAATCTAACTTAACCCTCGCTTGCTCAGCGAAGTGTTAGGGTTATTTTTTGATTTCTTGGCTTGCCAACCGTAGATCATTGTTACATCATTGGCAAAGGTAACTACACAACCCAAACCTCTACCAAAGTGTGAGACAACCAGGTGTAAATAAATAAACAGAGTTAAAATAGTAAAAGGTGCTACTGGATCAGACAGGATAAGACATCAGATAAAAATAATTAGAGATCCGGGCACTTGAGTTAAAATGTGGTTGACACCAAAATGTTTCGACCAAAGTGGTCTTCTTCATCAGGGCTCAGCCTTTTTTTTCCCTCTAGGCCAAAGGTCTTCAACAGGGGTAACAAGAACTCTTCACACTTTCAGAAGTTGCCTCCAGTTGTTGAGTGGGAGGTGGGCCGACTACTGAGTCGATAGCCTGGAATAGGACCCTGGGATATGTGACTATTGGATGTGACTAACGAAAAATAAGACCTTCTTGCGCCTTGAAAGCATTCTGATAGGCAGCCATGCTCTCTCTGAGTGTTTTTTTTTTTTTATATATATATATATTTTTTATATATAATTTTTATACCTTTATTGACAGACAGGAAGTGCGGGGAGAGACATGCAGCAAACCTGGGTTGGGCTAGGGAATTGAACCAGCGACCTGCCGCAGGCCACACAAAACCTTATGTATACTGTATGTGCCTAGACCAGTCAGGGCACACAGAGTATGTTTTAACTCTAGTGCCGGGATCTACCTTTCTCTACTAAAGTGTTCTTGCCCTTTAAGGGTTTTGCTGGTTGTGGTCGGAGGTTGGTCAAGGGATGGAGAGAAGCAGAAACATCCAGTTGAGATTCTCAGTTATAGTAGCCAGTAGTCAGTTCCACTTATGTACAATATGTCTTATGGCAGTTCCTTGAGAAACCCATAGAAATATTAAGGAAGTGAAAGTTCGCTTTGACGAATGCTCTGCTCAACTGTTTGGCTCAGCCAAGGTGTTTTCTTTTTTTCCCCCTTTGTGTGTGCATGCGTGCGTGCGCACGTGTTTTTGTGGCCTGCCTTTTTTGCGTGTGTGCGCTGTGCGTGCGTGTTTTTGTGGCCTGCCTTTTCGAGAGAAGAAAAGAAAAAGGAACAATGTGCCATGTACGACAGAGTTCTGTTTTCACTATCACCAGGACAAATGTGTAGACACACATGTGGTTGGGCACCACTCCCTCGGTGACTGGTGATTGCTGATGTCAATGCTTTTCCTGTTTAATATCTCTACAGCAGTGGCTTTCAAAACCGTTTCACATCTAGGACCGCCAAATTAATGGGCATTTGGCCTCAGAACCCCATTCTGAAAAGATGTTTGTGCCAGGGACCCCCACACAAGATTTGTGTAAAATAAACAGAAATATATACTGTATTTCAACCTTTTAAAGCCAACAGTTACAGTATGAGCTTGTAGATTGTCTATTTTCAAATAGGCTTAGCTGATGTATGGCTAAAATGGTTGAACTGATTTTGGTTATGAACAAATGTTGCTGGGGACCTCTGACTGATGGTAGGTGTGGCGCTCCACCTCAGCAATCCATCTCCCAGGGTTTTAGTGCATTGTAATGGGGACAGATTTCTGTGTGTTACTGTCTGATACAGATTATAAGCCACTCCTGACCTACTTGTTATACACCGCTGTTTCTGGCTATTAGGGGGAGCTTTAATTCAGAATTCATTCTAAACTTCGCTGAAAACACTTTACTGCAACTTCACACGTGATGACTGCTGATCAATATTAAGGGTATATTTGAAGCAGTCTAGCTCATAATCTGAGAGAGAGAGAGAGAGAGAGAGAGAGAGAGAGAGAGAGAGAGAGAGAGAGACTTATACCTTTCCAGCACTGTGGTGGTATCCATGTGTAAACAAAGTGTATGCCAACAGCAAAACGCTGATAACCTGCAATAACAACAACAACAAAAATGGTTTTAGGTGTCAGGTGGTCTTATCCTATAGGCCAGGGGTTTTCAAAGTGGGTGACGGGGCACCTTTGGGGTGCCGCGACAGCAGTCCAGGGGTGCTGCGAGATCATTTGATAATATTTGAAATGTATTTGGACATTTAAAATATATTTAGTATCATTTTAAACTTGAAGTACAAAGTTATTTTCAGTCAGTTCTAACCAAAATTGCTATTATCACAAAGTTTTCTTCACAACATAATCACTAAAATATCGTCACTGTCGGGCAGAAACCTTGTATTTCCAAGTTACAAGACCGTCGCACAAAACTAGTGAAAACAGCCGATCTACAAGCACACAACGCCTTGCGATTAGTACATATTTTAGATGATAAATACAAAATGAACGGTTTTGGACATACAAGGTTTCCACCCGACAACGACGATATGCTATAAATATAAGGTGCTGAGGGTGAAAATACTGTAATGACTTATTAGTCAGGCAGACATTTTCTTTATCACTATATAAAGCCAATTCTGGTCTAGTCCAGAGGGTTTAAAGGACAACTTAGTTTTTTTTCAACAAGGATTCATATTTTAGAGATTTCGATTTCAGTGGGTGGGGGCATGCGTAGGCTGCAAGTGGCTAAATATGTATTTTTAGACACAATAAGCTGGCGATTTCTTTATTACTATCTACAGTAACACCTGCCCCCATAAGTCACATCTGACCATGAAAGATTGTGGTGCATCTTAGGAATGGGCTTATTGTGTCTAAAAAGACATATTTAGCCACTTGTACGCATGCCTCCATGCACCCACTGAAATCAAAATCATTAAAATCGCTAAAATGATAGAAAGCAGTAAATGAAAACATTTTAACACTCATCTTTTCTTTTCTCTAATTAAAATCTAAAATATGAACCCTTGTTGTAAAAAAAAACTAAATTGTCCTTGATTCAATTGTTAAATTGTGATATATTATCAAACATATTATCGTGTCAGTCAGTCGTGTTGAAACCTCATGATATTTGAATCCTGAAAATTATATTCAAAAATATAGCAAAATGAGCAGATCTACAAGCTCAAAAGTAGTAGTAGGAGTTGAAATGTGGATGAAATATCAGATATAGATCTGCTGTCCGAAAATTCTGCCCAATGAGTACTTTTATATATATATTATGTATATAATATTGATGCTAATACTTTTGTACTTTGACTTAAGTAAGAATTTGAATACAGGATTTTACTTGTAACCAAGTATTTTGAGGTATTACTACTTTTAATTAAAATACTCCACCATTGGTGGCGCACAACAAACTACAGAAGACCACTTACCCCGAATAAACCTGTGAAGATAATAAAGCCTCTTTTCAGACAGGCGTTCACTTTCCCCATGATTTCTTTCACACACTCAGGACAACAGTTTACAACAACTTGATATCCTCAGTAAAATAATCAATTCTGACTATGAAAATGTGATGCTTTATAAGGAATGGCCTCTGCTTCCTGGCAGAGGGAGGGGGGGAGGGAGGAGGTTTGTAGAAAGAGGGAAGGAACCCAGTCTGCCCTGTGTTTGGGGGCGTGTGAGTGATGTGCCTGGACGTGGCCTTTCAATAGGCTCTATGTGGGCCACGTTCATTCTAAGTGGGGACCCTGAGGTGTTACTTAAGCCCCTTTTCGACTGCAGTTTTAGCACCACACCACACCGCACCGCACCACATAAAAATATCTACATTTTCCATTACAAAAAAGTACCCCTATCGGTAAGAAACAAATTGACCCTTTTAACTGTGATTATAATACAATATAAATTTGTATTACAACTATGCTAATTATAATGCACTGTAATGGATTATAACTGTGATTATAATACATTATAAAGTATTAATGTATTACTATGATAATTATAATACACTATAATAGATTATAATAGTGGTTATAACACAATAGAATCTATTATCATGTATTACAACTATATCCTGGTGGTCTAAATGAAAAGTCAGTGAGTGATCAGTCATTATGAAGTGTTTGGCCCTGTTTGGCCTAGCTCAGACCTACTCTAGAGTGGATACTTTTTAGTACCCTGTTTAGTACCACTTTCACACCACTCTACGCAGGTCCTTGTAGTGGAAAACCTGGCACAAGTGGGCGGTGTGGTGTGGAGTGGTGTGGAGTTGGGCCAGTGGAAAATGGGGTGGTGCCATAGTTTTGTACTTTTTCTGTTTTGTATGTGTCTATGGAGTTAACATTACTCTAATAGACCCCAGGTGTGGTTATAATGAGCAAATATGTCTTCACTGTGTATTTTTGGTTACTTCCTGAAAGCTGAAAGCCTCCGAGTCAAAAGGCCTGATTGAAATGCACTGATATTTAAATGATATCATAATATCATCCCCTCCCCTTTTCACCATCCAGCAACAGCTGTGGGCATGGCTTCAGCTGCGTCACCACTAGGGGTGTAACGATATAGTAACTGAATCGAAGAATTGTTTTTAATTTGCAATGATCTACTATATTGATATGCAAAAGCAAATATCGTACCTTTTGGCTCTGTATATTGTATCGTATCGTTTTACAATGCAAATAATGGATTGTATGGAAGCTAAGTATTTGTGCCTTGTATTTAGCAATTTTAAGAGGCACTCCATCTTTAAAGGAGTAGTTCATCCAAAAGAAGACTTTTCTTTCTATGGATTACTCAAAGTGCGTGTGTGCGTACGTGAGATGTGGGTTAACAGGGGGCACATCACGGAGAGGAGAGGAAGCCACACGTCTCAGCCCAGCTGGGGTAGGGTTCCATCGATCACCGGACCCGATAGTTCTGTGACTTGGCAATATCCAAGCAGTATATAGGCTAGGTGTCTAACGAATCCCGTTGGATCCTCTCAAAGGCTTGCAGGTTAAGTAACCAGTGTCTGAGCTCTCTATTTCAATTATCATGAGCATTAGTGAAGGCCAATTATACGAAGATATGTTGAAAATGGGGGAAGTCGTCCTTTAAGCCCCTTAAGGTACTTCTCTCAGCAAAAATATCCAATATGCAAGCTCACAATGCCTCACGACTTGCACGATGCAAACTTGTAGATCTGCAATGTGTGTTGTTTGTAAATGAACAAATACAGTTTTAATAAATCTTTACATTTTGTTATTACTAAACATACTGTAAATATCAAACATACCAGCCAGCCTACATTTCCCAAAAGGAAAGGCGTGTATTTAATTCAGTCCTAGAAGCAGAGGTAAAACATATCGTCACCTGTAGAGGCATGGATCTCCCTACCTCTTATTTTAAGAGCTAACAACACGTCCCGATGACACATGTTGTGATTCTCAGCAGATTCTCAGCTGTGTGTGTGTGTGTGTGTGTGTGTGTGTGTGTGTGTGTGTGTGTGTGTGTGCGTGTGTGCGTGTGTGCGTGCGTGTGTGCGTGTGTGCGTGCGTGCGTGCGTGCGTGCGTGCGTGCGTGCGTGCGTGCGTGCGTGTTTGCGCACGTTTGTTGGATGATGGTGTGGGTCAAATGATTATGTGAACACCACAGCTGTGAGCCTATAGATTAATGATCAACTACCCTACTAGATATGATAGGTTCTGTTCTCAGCTACAGAGTTCAGACCAGCTCCAGGAGTCCCTTCAAAAAGACCCCAATCCAAGCTCCTTTGACAGAGAGACAACCTCAGGTGGACATGCTGCTGATCCCTCATCTCCTCTGCTTGCTGGGCCTGGCTCTAGGCACCGTGCACACTGCTGCCATGGCTGAGATGAAGTTGCTGCGTGGAAACTGTCCAATGTTCTGGTTCAGCTTCAATGACCGCTGCTACAAGTATGTAGCTACAGACATGACCTGGGCCGACGCCGAGCTGTACTGCGTGTCTCAAGATGCCAACCTGGTGTCCATCCACAGTGATGGTGAGCACAACTTTGTCCGAGACCTGATCAAGAACTTTGACCCAGCAGAGGGCCGGACCTGGATTGGCCTGAGTGACCTTCACAAGGAACGTGCGTGGATGTGGTCGGATGGGTCCAAAGTGAGCTACACTTTGTGGAGTGAGAATGAGCCAAGCCCTCCTGAAGGAAATGAACACTGTGCACATACAAACTATGGAACTAAATGGAATGACTGGCTCTGTTCAGTGACTATACCTTCTGTTTGTAAATCTCGTACAGTCAGTATCTAAATTCTAAAGGCTGGATAGTCTGATTCAACCCACTGACTTGTAAACACATTTAATGGATTTGATTTAATGGAAACCCAGTGCAAGTGTTTACTGACGCAAATCTGTGTCCAATGTAAACAACATTGGACTTTCACATTCTGTAATAAACGACTATAGAACTTATTCTACAGCGTCATGACATTTCTTCTGGGCTATTTGAGTGTTTCTGTTTGTTCTATTCACGGCCCTATGTGCCTGTACAACAGTTGTCCTCAAACGCTTTCCTGTCAAGGATTCTGAAATCAAAATATAAATGTGGCCTTAAACCCCGATAAGAGAATATTTTTGTGTGTTTGTTTCCTAATACCTCATACCCTGCCAAAAAAGACGTTTTCTATAATAAAAACGTATTTTTAACTATGGACCTCCCTGCCAGACGTCTTCTGGACGTCTTTTTAAAAAAAAAATATTTATTTTTATTTTTTTATTTTTTGAAAAAAAAAAAAAAAAAAATGGACCTCCAACAGTGTACTAGCCATGATCGCGATCGCGAAATTGCATGTTTAACCCCCATACCAACCCCATCTTTCAAGCGGATTTTTTTGTTTGAAAGCTGTGAAAAGCATGCACATGCATAGTGCATGATCTGTGCACGAATGTGTGCACCAGCGTGCACACTATTTTTTTAACCCTTTGTTGGCGAACCGGCAATATAAGAGGTCCCACTTTAAATATGGCACTGAAGAAGATACTAATCTTTCAATTTAATCTTCGTAACCACTTAAACCCTATATATATGTAGGCTACTTCACTCTGCAGCCTGTTTTGAGAACCCGTGGGATGCTTTTAACCTCCACCTTCCCAAAACCAGAGAAAGACACAACGGTCTGAAATGGGACTTTGTGAGGATAGAAGGTGCTAGTGGGGCCCCAAAAAAAGCTTTTAAAATAGGAAAAGTGAATTTTCATCGTGTATCACCTTTAACAAATAAAGTATTTTTCAAAATGTTATGAAGTTGCACAACATAGGTTAACATACATTCTTTATAAATTGTTAATTTGTGATATTATCAAACATACTGCAAATATCAAGCATAACCACCAGTCTCCATTTCCTAAAAGGAAAAGTATGTATTTAATCCAGTATTTAATGTATTTAAACACAGGGATAAAACACGTTTGAACGCACGTGCGCGTGTGTGCATGCACATGTTGGGTGGTGGGGTTAAAATGATTAAGTGAACTGAACCCCACAACTGCTAGACTATATATCAATGAACATACTAGAAAAATAAGATGTGTTTCTTTATTCACCTGCACAGTTATTCACACACAAACCACACATCATGTAGGCCTATCCATGTATCAAACACTGACTGCTGACACTCAGTCTCAGACTACTGTGAGTTGGAGCATTCATGCTAAACAATAAACAGATACTGTATAGTCTGTAAGTGTGAGGCCCTGTCTTTTGACAGTATGACTCCTTTATTGTGTTTAAGACACTGACATGAAATATGATGACTTTTCGGCTATCAGCTGGCCTTCATCAGGTGGTAGTCATTAGTCACTGTCATCACGTGACCATAATAGTTATCAAGATACCATAGAGTGAATAAAAAATAGAAAAATATACCATGGTAAAAAACACATTACATTTTTTGAATATGTTTTAGAACAACCTTTTGCAATTTTTTAAGATACTTTTAAGGTTACACTTTTATTAAGTTTTACATTTTAAAAACAAGTTTTTAGACATAATTAAATTAGTACTTGGGGCTTAGGGCCAAGTGTTCAGCTCAAAAGTGTATTCAATGAAGTACATGAACATATAAATGGACCAAATGTGTGGAGAGACATACAGATATTAGAGATATTAAAGAGTTCAACGAGATACTCAGAGGGCAATCGGGGTGACAATCCATATGAATGTTTGAGGTGTCCATAGGGTCGTCCGATGATGGGACAATATGGCCATTACTGCAACGAGAGAAACATAAAATTAGTTCAGACATAGGACTATAAGAGGTCCTTTTGTGGGTTTCAAAGGAAGGCTGACAGTGTGCAAGGTGTAGATCCAAAAAGCGTCATGTCTATTAAGGAGGTTGTGTATATCACCTCCTCTTTGAGGCAGTGTGACCCTCCCACATACCTCAGTTGGGCAACGGAGTGTCCCATCTTACTGAAATGCTGTGCTTTACTAATTCCATGAATTCAGGCAATATGAGTAAAGACCCATTCCCACTGGGCCAGATAACAGATAAAAAAATCTCTTTCTCCAGATATTTTTCCATTCAAAGAGGATGGTAGATACAGATAAAAAAAATATCTACTACAGATATTTGCCACAGATACTTTTATCTGTGGCCTAAAGATAAGCCTAGATTTGTCTTTCATGTCGCACGCACACACACACGCGCGCGCACACGCACATCCACACACACACACACACACACACACACACACACACACACACACACAAACGTGAAAAAATGACTACCAAGGTAATCATTAAAGTCAACCAACGAATTAGTTTATTGCAAAGGGTTGCCCCGCTGATCAACATTAAATCTCGAAAGACACTAGGAGGTGCTCTTATTGGGCCCCTCATTGATTACGGAGTCCTTGTCTGGTATTGCGATGCCCCAGTTGCCTTAAAGTTAAAGCTCCAAACAGCCCAGAACAAACTTATTAGGGTCGTGCTTGGTCTTCCTCCTCGGGCCCACCTTACCGATCATCACCACGAAAGCGTGGGGTGGCTCAAAGTAGCTGACAGAGTACAGCATCTTGCAATGGGCCTGGTGTACAAGATACACTACACCTCCAAGATACCCATGTACCGGGCCACAACGGCCAGCGGTCCAGGCCCAAAAAATTTCCTCTTAATGTCACATGACAGATGAAGGAGTCTTGTCTGATCCCTTCTTACATAATTTATTATGTTTATCAGAAATCAGTAACACTTTATTGTCTATAAGCAGGTGGACACTAAAGCTGGATGCACACTGCTGCGTTTTTTCGTTGCGAATTGAGTTTTTCAGGGCAAGGAGAGAGAGAGAGCAATTAAAGGACCCAGTGGTCCGAAAATAAATATGAAACGGGCGGCAGTGTGAAAACGTTATTGACATAACGTGAGGTTGATTTCTTTATTTACGTGCTCCGAAATTCGCTTCTATATTCGTCCGAGAAAACACAGCAGTTGTACAACAACCTTAAGTCCATAGACACGATACCAAGCATTGTAGAGCAGCAGACAGTGGTTTTAGTAGGCCAGCATTGTAGACAGAGGAATGATCAATACTTTGTCCTTGTTTTTCACATCTCACTTCAGCCCACAGATCAATATCCTGCTGCAATATAGTGCTTCCAGTATATACTGTATGTGTGTGTGTGTGTGTGTGTGTGTGTGTGTGTGTGTGTGTGTGTGTGTGTGTGTGTGTGTGTGTGTGTGTGTGTGTGTGTGTGTGTGTGTGTGTGTGTGTGTGTGTGTGTGTGTGTGTGCGCACGCGTGTGTGTGTGTGTGTGTGCGCACGCGTGTGTGTGTGTGCGCGCACGCGTGTGTGTGAGCAGTTACAATACATAATCCATGTGAAGAGAATTTTAAAGTTTGAATGAAGTTCTAGTTAAAAGTATGACTGAGCTAGAGTGAAAAATGTTTTTTCTTTCTTTTTTTTCTCGTGTTTAAACCTTAGAGACATGCCAAAATATATAAAACTTGAAATTGCATTTTCCCAGCAGACTCCAAGTGTAACACAATTATAAACTCTCTGGTGTCCACAATCCACAATTTCATTTTGAAATACAAAGATGTTATGGTATTTAGTAGATCATACTAAATGTACTGTATGTGTCTTCACTATGAGATTCTGAACTTGCTAGTAAGATGCCTCAGGGTGACATACGACCTTGCCCCCAAAAAGGGAGAGGTCGCGCCAATTCTTGGCCATCTGGCCAGTGATGTATATCGGACCAGTTACCCATATATGGAGATCCAGGTACTGTATATAGTACATCCCTTTTATGCCCATACATGGAGATCCCTGTCTGAACCAGCCGCACAGATAATGGCTGTCTTCCTCCTTATATGGGCATTCCCATATGAAGTCCTGTTAGATATAGGCTTAACATCTGGCCAGTGATATATATCGATGACATCAGGGATCTTCATATATGGGCATAAAATGGATTCTGGGGAATACCCATACAGGTATATGGACTTTTTACGACCAAAGGTCGCAGTTTACCATAAGAAATGTCACAGCTTGCCCAAAGATGTTATGGTATTTAGTAGATCATACTACTAAATGTACTGTATGTGTCTTCATTTTGAGATTCTGAACTTATAACCTTTTGTTCTGTGTGTTCTAACAGTCACACCCCTGGCCAGTCCATTTGGCACAAGGAAGATCTGATAAAGGGTATTTACGGGAAGATCTGTGTACAGCCAGGTCTAACCCGGAAAAAGGGGGAACAAGTTCCCCCACCTCTTTGATTGAATCCGGCACCTACAGTATTTGATTGGATCCGGTGGATCCGGCACCTATTTGATTGGATCTTCTGCTCAGTGTCACCCAATCCCTGGAAACGGAGGACGTGAAAATTCCTTTAAAAAGTCCTGCCTTCACTTCTCTTGGCTCAGACTTCTACGTTTTCAGCCACACAGAGAAAACCCTGCTCCCAAACGAGGAGACAAGATCTACACCAGGTTGGTCCTCATCCAAATATTACTACACTATTTCTGGGGCAATATAGCCTAGGCTTACTGTATGCTATGCTGTGATTCTTTCTTTTTCTTCCTCAGTCATCCAGAATTTTGTGTCCATAATATATGCTGCATATCTACACTATAGTGTTTTATTACTTTTATAAAATTACTTTGCTTGGTTATTTTTGTACTTAATTTAGTTAGTGACTCAGGTGGTTGGAGTTTAACTGTTGACTGTTTACTGCCTTTTATCAGTTGCCCAGTGCCTATGCCTTAAATAACATTGTTTGCCTGAGATCTTTTTAACGATAAATCATACATTTGGCATTTACTTTTTTAACTAAAGGTTTATGTGACATATTTTGCATGTTTATGGATATTTATTGATCATAATATATATTGTTTTGTCTCAAAGTGTTCCCTGCTACACCACTGACGACATGCAGCTGATCCCTCATCTCCTCTGCTTGCTGGGCCTGACGCTAGGCAGTGCTGCCTTGGCTGATGCCTGTCCATTGTTCTGGTCCAGCTGGTATGGCAGCTGCTACAAGTATGTTCCTACAGCTTTGACCTGGGCCGATGCTGAGCTGAACTGCGTGTCTCAAGGCGCCAACCTGGTGTCCATCCACAGTGTTGGTGAGCACAACTTTGTACGAGACCTGATCAAGAACTCTGACCCAGCAGAGGGAGCGACCTGGATTGGACTGAATGATGTTCATAAGGACCGTGCATGGATGTGGTCTGATGGGTCCAAAGTGAGCTACACCTTGTGGAGCGAGAATGAGCCAAACGGTCCTTTTACAAATGAACACTGTGTGCATACAAACTATTATACAAAATGGAATGATAACAGATGTTCTAAAACGTTTCAATCTGTTTGTAAATCTCGTTAGTGCAGTCCAGTACAGACATTAGTAGGTACTGTGCAGTATGTACTCATGACTGGATTGTCTAATTCATTGAATATGTTTGTGTTTGATGCAAATCACTTTAACACTCGCATGACTGAGCCTGATTTTGAGATTTTGAGGTGGAATGGGTTTGCTCAGGAAACTCTCAGAAATTTGCCCTTTCATGACTTTTCCTTAACATAGAAGCCAAGTCTTGTTTTTTTTCTACCATTTCAGATGTTTTGTAAATATTAAATAAATATTTTTGAGTGTTTCCTGAGCAATCTAATTCCATTTCTAAATCTCAAAAAAGGTCAAAATGACCTGTTCAGTCATGCGTGTGTAGAACTAGGATATTCACATACTAGACTAGACTATAGATTAATTAACAACTAGTTAGTATATAGATGTTTCTGTTCACCTGGACCGTTACACACCACACATCATGTTTCCATGTATTAAACACTGAACAGCTGAAAAGTCAGACTACTGTGAGTTAGAGCCATAATGTTAAACAGTAAACATTATAGTGTATTTTGTCTGTCTCCTTTAAAACGCTAACAACAGGTTCAGATCTATTGAACAGGTTGGTTTGGTGAGGGAAATGGGTCATGTAGGTAACTTACTTATCCCCCAAAAAAAAACTGAGGAAGGCCTGTGGGCCGACACGTCCTTATGATCTGAGGCTGGGGATGAGCCTGTAATAAACAAGAAAACTAAATGGATCTAAGTGAGTGCTGGTATTCCTTTCTAAAAAAAGAGAAAACGAATCCGCTAATGTCACATCTAGTACATCTTTCCCTAATTTATTTTTATAACAATGTCCATAAAACTCTGATTTCCACTTCCTGGGAGTACACATGAATGATAAACTGAGACAGAGTATCATGTTGTTTCTGAGGGGCTCAGGCTCTGTGTGTGTTGTGTTAAGTGGGTAACATCTACACAAGGGATGCAACACACTGAACAAGCTGATCATGAGGGAGGCTAGCTCCATAGTTGGAGTTAAACTGGACAGACAGACAGACAGACAGACAGACAGACAGACAGACAGACAGACAGACAGACAGACAGACAGACAGACAGACAGACAGACAGACAGAGAGGAGAGATTTATTGCCATTCAATCAACATGTACATGAAATGCATAAATTATCAAAAGATTGTTTCACTATGATGTAGAACAAGTCCTAGTTAAAGGGATGCTAAAATACTATCGGTATGGATGTGGTCTGATGGGTCCAAAGTGAGCAAGACCTTGTGCCAAGCAATGATGGTGGAAAGGAACACTGCGTGATTACAAACTTTTGTACCAATTGGAATGACAGCCAATGTTCTGATACTTTTAAATCATTTTTTAAATCTGGTAGTCCAGCACAGACAGTACACTATACTCGTGACTGGATTGTCTGATTCAACCCTCTGACCTGTACTGTGTCTGAGTCATTATGACAGATCATGTATTGTAGCCGATCAACTACTCTACTGTACCTCTAACAGTTATGTAAAGAAAACACTAAAAGACAGAACACATGCAGCATTATTTGCAGTCATATCATGCAAGCTTTGTAGAACCACTATGTGGAGCTGAAAAAAGAGACAAGCAGAATGGCAGCTTTGTGGGGGTGATCTGGAGTGTGCAACGTGAGCTTCACTGTGAGGACAAGTGTCCGTCTCTTTTGGGCAATTTGAGTGTTTCTGTTTGGCTTATTCACGGCCCTGTGCTGTGTCTGTACAGTGGTCGTCAAACTCTTTCCTGTCCCCCTACATTGATATGCATGTAGTTAAAGTGGTTCAACTGATTTCAATGCGCTGGCTCCTGTGAATTGTTTTATTTTTATTTTTGTTTATTTTCTTTTTATTTCGTTCATATTTCGTCCCCCTCAAGGACCCCATGAGGATCCCAAACCCCACTTTGAGAACCAGCACTTAGCCTAGTACACATCATCTGTTCTCATCTTGACCAGGCAGCAAAACTATGCATTGTCTGATGTTAGAGCGTCTGCAAATAGAATACCGTCATGTCAATCAACCAGACTTCTATAATGTGTAGTCAGTGTTATGAGGTTTTGTGTGTAACTGATGCAGCACTGCCACCTACTGGGCAGGTTTTAGGTTTAGTTTAGTTTATTAAGGATCCCCATTAGTCTACACCCTAGTGGAGTCTATATTCTTCCTGTGGTCCAAGCATAAAACAACATCACAATACAAGACAAGACAAGACAAGACATAAAATGCAGTACAGTGTGATTCAAATATTATACAGTATTTCTGCTTGCCTTGGGCCTATTGCACCTTCCAGGTGCCCATGATGGACTGCGTCTAGTGGATACCCAAGCTTGTACAAGTTCCTGCCCCCCCCCCCCCCCCCCCCCCCGAGCCCCCTGTGATTGGCTGAACCGGAGGTAGGGAGCGCTCCATTGTAGTCACTTGGACCGCGCAGAGGAGGTGAATAGAATGCATTTATGGGCATAAATATAACAATTGCATTCACCACGGCTTCGTAACTCGCGCGGCGCTCCGCCGGCCAAGCGGCCCTGGCTCGCTCTTCGCGGGCACTCGCGCCTGCGGCGCTCGGGCGCGAAGAGCAGGACCAAGGTCCGCTGGCCTTCGCGCCGCTTGCAATGTCGTGGACAATAACTGAATGTTGTGGACAATAACTGTGACATCTAACCATAAAACGAGCGCTCCCTTCCTAAACACGCTTGGTAATCTGCTAGACGCTGATGGACTCTACATGGCAGGGGCGTCCTCTTCCCTGAGCCAGACCTAAGCCTGACCACATACCAAAAGAAAAAAAAAAAAGGATTTTATTTTTTGACATAAACAAAATAATAACAATTGAAAAATAAAACAGGTTTGTCTGTACGAAAATGCCAAAAATAATCAGAGCCAATCTAATATAATGTCCTTTTTGATTATTGCTTAACTCACTCACAGCCATTTACAATATGCTTTTGCGCCTATACTGCCAGGAATATTATTAATTTTTCAGAGTCACAGTAGATCTCCCTCATATGCATGACATTTTGGTAGGCTGTAGTCTATATAGTGTACACTAGATGTCGCCAACGATTAAGGTCTCTGGCGATTGCTAGAAGGCCTCAAATTAGCAACCAGTCCATCCACTTAGCATTAGCGTTAGCATGGAACGGCGCGGGACCCGTGCACGCCATACGCGCGCTTGATGGTCTAAAAAATGTTGCGACTATGTGCCTTAGATGCCCAATAGATCAAAATCCGACGTTTTGATCGTGAGATAGAGCGGAGTTGCTGTAATGGCTTCCAATGTAAAAAATTATGCTTGTTTACTTGGTAGACACGCTCGATTTCCGGGTTCCGGCGATGACGTCATTTCCATCCCAATATCATTGCTGAAGCTTATATGAACCTAGAATGGTCATTTATAGCTCTAAAAATGTAAAAAAAAAATACCCAAAAAATCAAAAAATGATCAGAAAGGCGACGTTTGGCGATCTGGCTGCCTCAGCCCTCCCCAAAATGGCGATTTTTGGCGATTTGGCTGTGAATCAGTTTTAAAGGGGCATTCCACCACTTTTCAACCTATGTTCATATAGGTCCTCACTCAAAAATTCATTTTTTTTTTCTCAGAGGAGGGCTGTAGGCAGGTCAGAAACCCATCGTCTTGTGACATCATCGATTGCCAATCCAGTTTATAGAAACTGCAGGCTTTCTATTCCTGAAAAGTTGCAATTTTAAAGTGGAAGCCATTGTTCTCGCGATAATAAAAATCTAAATATTTTTTTCAAAAATATTGTTTTTTTTTTTTGGGGGGGGAAAATGATGATGTCACAAGACGATGGATTCTGAACTTCCCACAGCTCTCCTAATAAAAGGCAGTAAACTGTTAAACTTCACTCACTGGAGTCACTAAATAAATGAACTACAAAAATAACCAAGCAAATAATAGTACAATTTTATAAAACACACCATTACAGTATTATGTGAGGAAATAACCACAATAAGCCAAGGCAATAACCCTGGTGTTATATTTTGTGTACATCAGCAAAAAAATGCAATAAATACATAAACTAAAACAATTTTTTTTTTTTTTTTTACAAAAATAGCAGATGTAAAAGTGAACAATGTGTTACATAGTGAGCATGTACTTGGATATTATTTCTTTATAGCCAAGTCTAAAATGTGCTATATCTAGAGAGAAAATAGAGGAAAAAGCAGCAGTTGGCAAAACTCCAGGACATGACTGGAAAGGGAAGGACTTTCGTGTGAATCGTGTCACTGGTGTGAGACTGTGACATATGTGTGTTTTTTTGCTGGAATTGCTTTTCTCACAGTTCTCACAGGACAAGATATAACAGTGACATTCATCTGAGGAGGGAAACAAACAGCTACTGATAAACATGTATTGATGCAAAAATATTTGCCTGCATGCGTGCATATATTATATATATTGCTTAGCATTGATTACTTAGCATTGTTCCTACAGTAGCTTGAGTTTGAGAGCTGAGAATATGGGCCTAAAACACCAGCTGCTGATAAGCCCAGGATGCAGGGAGTTCCGGTCAGCAGGTCACAGTTACCAGCAGTGGCCTCTATTTTATGGTGGTATAGAGCAGGGTTTCCCAAAGTGCTGTGATGCCTGTCCAGGGGTGCCTCAGAGTACTTTGATGATATTTGGAATTCATCAATATCACTTCACTATGCTTAGTAAAACAGACCTGATTTGCACTGTACTTGATGAGTTCCTTTTCCATCTACAGCCAACTCTTTCACCAAAAACAGCGGATCTTTCAGGTAGGCAGTAAGGACCCAAAACCCCTACAGGCGCTTTTTTCTAGTTAAACGATTTGTTTTGGGGCTTTTGTTGATAGGATAGTAGACTGACAGGAAATGGGGGGAGAGATGGGGAGTGACATGCGGCAAAGGTCGTCCGGATCGTGAAGAACCAAACGTCAGAACACATCCACATCCAATCACACTATGCCAGCTTTGCAAACACCCTCTGTGGAACAGATAAAAAGGCAAGTCACCTAGCAGCTGTCTATAACGGTCCTGTTCTCAGCAACATTCAGACCAGCTCCACGTACCCTATCAAGAAGACACCAATCCAACCTCCAAGAGACAATCCCAGGTGGACATGCTGCTGATCCCTCATCTTCTCTGCTTGCTGGGCCTGGCTCTAGGCACCGTGCACACCACAGCCTCGGCTGAGATAAAGCTACAACGTGGAAACTGTCCAATGTTCTGGTACAGCTTCAATGACCGCTGCTACAAGTATGTAGCTACAGGTATGTACTCTGTTGTGGTGCAAAGTATATAAGCAATTATTTGGTATTTTTACTTTACTTCTTCTCCACCACATCTCAGAGGCAAATATTGTACTTTTCACTCCACTACAATTATATGAAAAGTTGAGAACTATAGTTACTTTGCGGATTTCGATTATTACAAAACATATCCAATTGAGCATTATTTTCCATGTGGACATTTGAAAACAGTTAAATCGATGCACTGTAAGCTTGTAGATCTGCAATTTTAGATTTCTTTTATATAGATTTTAAAGAAATATGTGAAATGGACCATTCTGCATAATGAGTACTTAAATGTTTAGTAGGCCTACTGTAAGTACGGTATATTTTCAATTCACTGATTGCACTGTTGCTCAAGTAACATTTTGAATGGGACTATTTCTACATTGTTGTATATTGCTATTTTTATTTAAGTAAAACATTTTCTTCCTCCACTGCAGCTATGACCTGGGGTGATGCTGAGCTGAACTGCGTGTCTCAAGATGCCAACCTGGTGTCCATCCACAGTGCTGGTGAGCACAACTTTGTCCGAGCCATGATCAAGAACTACGACCCGGCAGAGAAATGGATCTGGATTGGCCTGACAGACTGTCAGAGGGAGGGAGGATGGATGTGGTCTGATGGGTCCAGAGTGAGCTACACCTTGTGGCGTGAGGGAGAGCCAAACAATCATGGTGGAAATGAACACTGTGGAATTACACGCATTATTTGGAATGACGCACAATGTTCTGATACTTATCACTTTGTTTGTAAATCTCGTACAGTCAGCTCCAACGACTGGTAGGATGCCGTTCTCAGGATTCTTATGTGCAGTTTTATGATGAGGTTGAATGACTCAAATTATGATGACTCTAACCATGCCTAAGAATAACAGCATATAGGTACTCCTCTTGTCTCTGACAAGAATGTCTTTGACACTTGCTTTGGCAATGTAAACGGATGTTTTCTCATGCCAATAAAGCTCCTTTGGATTGACAAATTGTCTCTGGAGACATTGGAGAGTGTCTTTTATGTGTAAAAGCATATTGTTTAAAAACGAAAACATATCACTTACCCTACCCTTGATGTATTAGGTTATGACATTACTAAACTAATAACCTCACATTCATAGTTTAGTTAGAATGGCCAGAGAAATCAAGGGAATGCCCAACCCCCCCTAAACCCTCAAAGCATCTGTACTAACATAGACTAACATAAATTAGACTAACAGACTGACAAACCTTTATTCAACTAATACTTATTGCCTGATGTCTGTTCTATACTTGGTCTGCTCCTTCTTCCCCTTTTCACAACATCTCTTGGTCTCTATAAGCTTCACAATGCCTCTCAAAGTGACGCATTGTGAGTTTATAGAGCTTACAGAGCTACTTACATGAAAGTTAGATCGTATTTTTTAGGTTTTATATAAAGCTTTTACTGAATAGGTGCTTGGTCTACCTTCTTTTTCTTAGATTATACTATTTCTATACATTTGATGTATTGATGTTGATTACCTTGTAAATCGCTCTGGATTAAGAGCGTCTGTTAAATACCTAAATTGTAAATTGTACATTTTCACCAAATGTTTGCCCCCAGAATAGGGATACATATTGATCCCACAGGGATAATTCAGGCACCTTGACAGCACAGCAGTAAAAAGTTACAGATGTGATGTTGGGCATAGGAGTACAGTAGGTACAGAAGAATAACATCACAATAAGCATCCTCAAACTTAATATCAATAAAAGTGTCAGCTTGCCTGAGACAGAACCAGACAGATAATATCAAGGTAATCCTAGTCATGACATCATCAGCCCACAGAAATGCATATACAACAGTATAATAACAATAATACTTATCTTAAAGGAGTCGTTCAGACCAAAACACATATAGGGTTAAATCTGCCTTTTATCATACCCCTTCATACCTGCTTTAGTCGATTTTTTTCATAGCTTCCCCTGTTGCTAGATTTCGGCTGCCCCTGTTGCTAGATTTCGTGGGCCCTCTCATAACTAACAGAGTAGATAGACTTTATTCTAGTGCGGTTATTTCTTTAGCTTCAAAGTTAGTATTTTTATTTTTTTTGTGTGTCTACACAACGTCCTGAGACCAACCAAACCGCTGTTTTGACCTCACAGGCACCCTTACTTGTCAAACGGCTTTTGCTCTGCACCAGAGCAGGGAGAGGAGAGCCTAGAAAGGGAGGGGAGGAGCAGAGGATCTTCTCGTCTGTTTCTTTTAGTTGACCTTGTACCAGTGAACTGTACCGTCATGAAACTGTACCTTTTCCTATGCAAACTTCTAATAAAGTCTTCAATCAATCAATGAAAAGCCTAATCAAATGGAAAAGTGCTAAAGCCTGACACTCTCCTTTTACGTAAATGTTGACATAATGGAACTCATGTTTTCATTTGGTACCGTACACATGACATATTTTCAAATGACACACATACCATGCGTTGAGTACACACAACTAAGCATTTGCTGCACACTACCAAGCATTTACAGCGCACTGCAGTGCAAAACTGAATACACAATCATAGAAATGGAACACACCATATGAACTGGAGAATGAGACATTTCCCCATTTGTAAAATGACTCAGTGTAGGTCTACTTTTTTCATAGTCAAACATTAAAAAAGCACACAAATATGCAGACAAAAAAAGCATGATTTTGGTACATGATTTAGGCATCACACCTCATGTTCCTGTCTGGCCACAGGGCCTCGTCTACATCAGGGGTTTTCAAAGTGGGTGACGGGGCACCCTGGGGTGCCGTGACGGCAGTCCAGGGGTGCCGCGAGATGGTTTTTGACATACAAGGTTTCCACGCGACAACGACGATATGCTATAAATATAAGGTGCTGGGAGTGAAAATTATAATGTAGGGGTGCCTCGTAAAGTTTGGGAACCCCTGGTCTACATCACAGGCGATGTTCTCCCTGTCCAAGCAGTGTTGGAAGAAACGCCTCGAGTGGCGCATGAAGCCCTGACAGGCCTCAACGCTGACGTCGCCACAAGCCCCCTCCGTGGCCTGGAGCAGTGGGACACGGCTCACCAGACCTGAATGTTTTGAGATTTGAGATATTTGTATGTTGTATGTAGGTTGATGCTTTGAGATTTTACTTGAGAAGTGTGTGCAACAACTGAACATTGTGTGTATTATTTTGACAACAAGGTGATGTGTAATTGACATCAGTGTGTAAAGAAGGGGGGCAAGGTGGCTGTCGGTAGGGCTGTCGCCTCACAGCTAGAAGGTCCTGGGTTCGCGTGTGTGTATAAACCTTTTTTTTTACTATGTTGCTTCCATTGACTTGATTGATTGATTGATTGATCATTAAAATAAACATGCTCTGGGCTGACCTATGTGAGCAGTTAGGTGGTCAGATGGGTGGGCCATAAACATGATCAAGCATACCACATACTGTAGGCTCTGATGCCTGACAGCATGTCGCAGGCTCGAAGCCCGATCCCGGCGACTTTTGCCGCATGTCATCTCTCTCCCTGTTTCCTGTCTACCTACTGTACTATAAATAAAGGCAGAAAAGCCCAACACATATCTTCAAGTGGGCCCTGAACCACCAAAGCCCTAGATCAGTGGTTCTCAACCTGTGGGTGGGGACTATGGTCCCCATAAGATAGTAAAGTCACAATTTAAGGACTTTTAAGACCTTTTTGCAACCGTCAGGTCGCATTTACTATCAAAACCTCCACCGCCTGTCTGTCTGTCCGTCAGTCAGTCAGTCACGTCACACTTTTACCTGACAGACCCGTCGGGGACTCGAGATTGTCGGCCCCTCCGAGCGCTCAACATCAGTCAAAATAAACAAAACTGTTTCACTACTCACCAAACCAAAGGTAGTTTTGCGTTGTTGAAAGTCTATTCTCCGCGGTGGTGAACCCCTCAGCACCCCACCTACTCTGTAAAATACATTATTTTTGGCATGAAATAAAGTGCATCCAAATCGACCGCCGCTTATTTCCGGGTTGTGAACCATTGTATCTGCGGTGGCCGCTAGGTGGCCTGAGGTGTGTGCGTTTTATTTCATGACAAAAATAATGTATTTTACAGAGTAGGTGGGGTGCTGAGAGGTTTACCACCGCGGAGAATAGACTTTCAACAACGCAAAACTACCTTTGGTTTGGTGAGTAGTGAAGTAGTTTAGTTTATTTTGACTGATGTTGAGCGCTCGGAGGGGCCTACAATCTCGAGTCTAGCCATTTCCCGACGGGTCTGTCAGAGCGTCTCCGGGAGGAGACGCGATGGACCAGAGCTAACTTTTACCCTGCTCATATCTCCGCAACCGTTGCCCCGATCCATGCCAGATTTTGCACACACAGTCCTTGCCTGGCAAACCAGAACCTCAATTCTCACATGGCCCTCTTCTAGCGCCACCATGAGGCCGATTCTTGCGAAACATTTTTTGACACTGCTCCTACAATTTTTGCCCTAAAATCACGCAAATCGATACACAGTATGTCTACACTCATCTCATCAACATGGATCTGTCCCATTTAGCGCCACCTTCAGGCCGGTTTTTAAAACACATTTTTGGACACTACTCCTACAGATTTTGCCCTAAAATCACGCAAATCGGTCCACACTTGCTCTACTACACTCATGTCATCAACATGGATCTGTTCCATGTAGCGCCACCTTCAGGCCGATTTTTTCAAACACATTTTTGGACACTGCTCCTACACATTTTGGCCTAAAATCACGATGCGACCTGACGGTCGCTCATCTCCCGATTAGGGAGTCTTACTGGTTAATACAATACTTTAAAAATAAAAAGACCATTACTGCATCAAAAGTAATCATTATACACATATACATATACATATACATACATACACACATATATATAAACTGGTCAAACATTGGCCAAATTGTCAAATAATAAGAAAGAGGCAGTTGTGAGCATGTAGCTCGGCTATTTTGACTATATTTATCTGTGGAACCGAGTCAAACAAATGTAATGCCTCAACTCATACATTCTGGAATAGGTCTGAAGTCAGCTGAAGTATAGAACGTTTTCCTGAGCAGTGCCTTGTAGATGGCGCAGCCATGGGTGTGGGTGTAACATCGAGAAGGGCCCTTAAACTTTGACTATATGTGAGGAAATAACCACAATAAGCCAAGGCAATAACCCTATGGTGTTCTATTTTGTGTACGTCATTATTGGCAAAAATCAAATAAATACATAAAAACTAAAACAAAATGACCCCCTTTTTTTTTTTTTTTTTTTTTTTTTACAAAAATAGCAGATGTGTTACATAGTGAGCATGTACTTGGATATTATTTCTTTATAGCCAAGTCTAAAATGTGCTATCTCTAAAGAGAAAATAGAGGGAAAAGCAGCAGTTGGTGGAATTGGCAAAACTCCAGTACATGACTGGAAAGGGAAGGACTTTCGTGTGAATCGTGTCACTGGTGTGAGACTGTGAACATATGTTTTTTTGCTGGAATTGCTGCATCTCGTTTTGTTTGTATTCCGTAAGAGATGGAAAATCTAGTTTAAAGAAAAAGGCAAACGTCAGAACACATCCACATCCAATCACACTATGCCAGCTTTGCAGACACCCTCTGTGGAACAGATAAAAAGGCACCTATCAGCTGTCTATAACAGTTCTGTTCTCAGCAACATTCAGACCAGATCCACTACCCTATCAAGAAGACACCAATCCAAGCTCCAAGAGTCAACCTCAGCTGGACATGCTGCTGATCCCTCATCTCCTCTGCTTGCTGGGCCTGGCTCTAGGCACTGTGCCCACTGCTCCCATGGCTGAGATGAAGCTACAACGGGGAAACTGTCCAATGTTCTGGTACAGCTTCAATGACCGCTGCTACAAGTATGTAGCTACAGGTATGTACAGTACTGTAGTGGTGCAAAGTAACTAAGTATGTGCAATCAAGTGTTGTGTTTAAGTATAAGTTTGAGGTACAGTATGTCTACTTTACTCGACCATATACATACTTCAACACTTTATAATTTACTAAATCTCAGGCAAATATTGTACTTTGTACTCCACTACAAATTATTTGAAAACACTAAATACTTTGCAGATTATTATTAGCTAAATTGTCACATATGTGAGTTTATAGACCTTCTTTTTAATCTAGATACATTTTGAAGAAATTAGCAAAATGGGCCATTCTGCATAATGAGTATTGCATGTTTGTTACTGTAAGTATATTTTGATGCCAATTGTTATGTTATGTTATAGCATACTGTATGTATGTACTTGTGCAAGTTGTGCATATTGTGGTGTATGCTACTTTTACGTAAAACAAGAACTTGTTCCTCCACTGCAGCTATGACCTGGGCCGACGCTGAACTGAACTGCGTGTCTCAAGATGCCAACCTGGTGTCCATCCACAGTGCTGGTGAGCACAACTTTGTCCGAGCCATGATCAAGAACTACGACCCAGCAGAGGAATGGACCTGGACAGGCCTGAGTGACACTCAGAAGGAGGGCGGGTGGATGTGGTCCGATGGGTCCAAAGTGAGCTACACCTTGTGGAGTGAGGGACAGCCAGACAATGCTGGTGGTGTAGAAGACTGTGTGCATATTAACTTTCCTACTAGATGGAATGATATACCATGTCATTGGACTCACCCTTCTGTTTGTAAATCTCGTGCAGTCAGTATTTAATGGCTGAATTGTCTGATTTAACCCACTGACTTGTGCTGGGTCTACATAATAAATGTACATGCGATATCGTTGTGTTTTTTTGTGGCTCCATTGTGAAGAACACTGTACTTTAACATGTAGTTTACTTAACACCATAAATGATGTGTTATTAAGGTGTAACCAAACCATCTGACCAGGACATTTTCAGTCACAAGGAAACACAGCAGGAAATGCTAGTGCTACAGTACTATAGCGCCATCTCCTGGACCCAAACGTTCACAACTTTTCAACCCTGTTTGAATGGATACAATTTAGATTTTTGGGGTGTTAGAGGTATTATTTGACTAATCAAACATATTATTTCTTATTGGCATACTGTCACAGGCAATTTGGCCTGGCATGCAGGGCCTGTATTGTGTTGTGTAGGCCTACTGCCATGTCCTGTAGTCCTGTAGGCTGGGCCAACTGTTCTATGCACAGCAGCCATTTTGGAGAGAAGTTGGATGGTCTTCCCTCTTCCTTCAAAGGTGTTAACAATGATACTAATGAAGGCTCTGTTCCATTTCATGTTGCACAGTGGTTCTCAAACCTTTTACGCCTGCATTTGGTTCCATTTGAACACTCTCAGAGTAACACCTTTTAAGGGGTCATTTGAAACCCCCAAGGATGCACAAGGATCCCTGGACCACACTTTGAGACCAGCACAAGGATCCCTGGACCACACTTTGAGACCCCCTGGTGTAGCAGAGTGTTTCCAGTGAGCCAACATGCACAATATCAGCACCCTGAGCAGAATGGAACAGAGCCTTCAATAGTATTATGGTAACACCTCCGAAGGAAGTGAGAAGACCATCCAACTTCTCTCCAAAATGGCTGCTGTGCATAGAGCCTAAGGGGCATTGTGACTGGGAGCAGCATGCATTCATTTTGACAGATTGACAGACACATTCTTTTATTTTTCCTTTAGTTTTAGTTGACTAAACATCATAATATTCTATCAATTAAATCTTCAGATGATAAGTATTGTTCAAAAATTGTCAGTATATTTAGTACATTTTTTGCACATTTTTTGTCATAGTCATAATAGACGAGATTACCACTGATTGGGAGCACCTGGCCAATGCTCCCAGGGGCCCTGTAAAATAATGGGTGCCAGCCATTTTACCCTCTCTCTCTCTCTCTCCTCCATGACATCCTACCATGTCAGTTTGTCATGGTCCTATGGGTCGGGTTATGACACTGTTTGCTTAGATAATTGCAATTGAAGTGATCCCAATTCAGTTTTGTTTTTGAGCTATCCAAAATCCAAATCGGATCCATTTGGATTAAATGTTTTGAACTCTTGAGCTTGGCAATATAATTATTGTGCATGGGCGGATAAATCAACTCTGAGATTTTGAACATTTATATAGCATTATAGTGAACGTGCCTATCTTTGGGCAATAACCTGTTGAGTTTTGTCTCTTATTGTATCATATGATATGTTAGCTATGGTATATTGTAGCGTCATTTTAAGCAACAGCCACTTGAATAAAATGGTGGTTGATGATGATGATGATGATGATGATGATGAAAAAGCTGTAATGTGTGTTTGAAAAGGCCAGGGCTGAAGGATAGGAATTTGAATGGCTGCTCATACTTCATGTACTTCCCTCTTTGATCTACTGAGCATTTTAGTAAATACCTCTCGACTCTCAATCTGAGTTCCCAGAGGTCTTTTTTCCACCACTAGGGGGCGAAGACGCTACTACAGAGAGTAGAGAGTATACCACAATGGTGTGATTGATTGATTGATTGATTGATTAATCGAAGACTTTATTAGAAGAAGTTTGCATAGGAAAAAAGTACAGTTTCATGACGGTACAGTTCACTGGTACAGTGGTACACGGTCTACTAAAAGGAGATCCTAGAAAAGACTACGCTTATTTCCATAGGAAACCATTGAAGTATCTCATATAACATTGAGTGACAGTACTATGCAGTAGATATGTCATACCAGCATCGTCTTATTTGAACCTTACATTGTGTTCTACCACCATGGTGTCATACCATGATTTTGTTTTGATGTGGGCGGCAGTGGCTCAGGGGTTGAGTAGCCGCTTGGAAGGAACCGGAAGGTTCACAGTTGTTTATCCCGGGCTCCCCAAGAGCCAGGGGCGTCACAAGGGGTAGGAAAGTGGGACTGAGTTACTAGGGCCCAAGGTGGAGGGGCCCTAGAAACTTTAGCTATTAAAAAATAGCAGATATACAAGCTGCACCGAGTGCCCCGCTGCGAGCTTGTAGATCTGCTATTTTTGAAAAGTCGTGAAAATGTGTGCAAATCTTTGAATATGTATTTTTTAAGCGGACATTTGTAACTAAAATTTTGCTTCCGGGGGGGTCCCTGGAACTAAATATTTTGAGATGGGGGTCCGTGGCCAAATTCATATCATTTTGGGGGTCCTTCACATGAAAAAGTTTGAGCATCACTGACATGGAAACATGGGTTTCTTGCACACTTTTTCACAATTTTTTAAAAATAGCAGATCTACAAGCTTGCAGCGCGGCACTCGGTGCTGCGCTGTGAGCTTGTATATCTGCTATTTTTCAATAGTTAACATCCATGGGGGGCCGGCAGTGAGTCCTTGTACCCAGGGCCCAGAATTTGGTGTGACGCCCCTGCCAAGAGCTGTTGAAGTGATCTTGAGCAAGACGCTGAACCCCTAATTGCATGGTTTCCTCTGCCATTGTTATGTGAATGGGTGAATGTAATGCACAGTCGCTGTAAAGCGGCTTGGACAAAGGCGCTATATACATTTGCCATAAATGCAACATTTATGTACATAGGCTAGGCTAGGGAGATGGGAATCCATGTCTCTGCTTTTGAAATCCCCCCTCTGGTCTGATTCTGACAGGTTTATTTTTAGTCTATTTTATCCCTGCTTCTGGCCAGACTGAATTAAATATCTTGATAGGCCTATTCTGTTTGATCATTTCACAATTTAACTATTGAATTAAAAATGTATGTTAACCACTAACCCTTAGCTTACAACATGTCACATTGTGAGTCATGACATGTTTGTGAGATTGTAGATCGCCATTGGCTTAATTTCTTGTGCACAAATGTCCAAAATTCTGGATTCAAAATAGCAAAAGTAGCAGATCTACAAGCTCCAGGGACGGACTGGGACTAAAATTCAGCCCTGGCATCTTGGCCAGACCAGCCTCCACAACCAGCGCGCACGAAGATACTCTACACATATAAATACACAAGCGTTTAATACCACAACTTTTACAGACAACATAAATGACAACTACACAACTACACAATCCATGAATTGTATAAGTTAACGTACAGTTCTCACCACCAACAAGCGGAGTATGAACATGATTAGTGCCAAAATGTGTCCGAACTTTGGCTAGTTAGCTAATGAATGGAAAATAAGCATATTGATCAGAGAATTGGACAAACAAGTTGTATTTGATTGCTCAATATACAGTAGGCTATTACTGTATGTTATATACTAGAGCATGACACACAGACACCAAACTGAGACGCTGCACACAGAACTCTGCTAATCTATACTCCACACCCAATGGAAAACAACAAACATTGCTTGCGGGGCAGCATTCGGACGATACCACTCATTTAATTATAAAAGTATTTTGACCGATATTTTTACAGTTTTCTTTTTTTTTGCCACCGTCCCCCCCAGCCCCCTAGCCTATACCAGCCCAACGGGCAAATGCCTTGTATGCCAGATGGCCAGCCCACCCCTGACAAGCTCTAAACTTCGAGCTTGTGGGATCTTTACTTTTGATGCTTTTGTGTGAGCACTGTTGAATGGTCATTACTTTACAAAAAACTAAAAATTACGAAAAGCACATAACAAATATGAAGAGAAGAGGTTTCTGCAACAGCGACAATATACAGTAGTCTTAATATTCTCATTTAAACAGGAGATATTTCTGAAGCTGAATTATCTTGTAGGTTGTCACAGTATATGAACTAAGCAGCTAAAGTGAAACAAGAGACAACTCTTGCAATTTCTAAAAAACAAAAAGTTCTTGTCTGACAGCTTTCAGACATTCTTCAATATGCTCCCCACACACACACGCACGACCACACGCCCCACATACTACATCAATGCTGTCAGTCTGAACTATTGCCTCACTAGCATATTTTGATAAGATAATGTGAATGCAGAGTTCAGAGAAAAAAAGGTTATTACAGTGCAATGCTTTCACCACAACTGAAATGACATTACAAAATGTTCCTCAACTGAGTGGAGCATGAACATGGACATGACGTGTGTTTCAAGGTTTCAAGGAGCACTATTAAAGGAGTAGTTCACCCCCAAAATGTTTTTGAGCGGTGGTCACGCCGCTCCTATACGTGGCCGTGTGTGTAGACGTACGTGTATGTATGTGGGTGGGTGGGTGGGTGGGTGCGTCCGTATGTAGCCTCAAGCCTGTGGTGTAGTACCTTTTCTGACCACACATGTTAAGGGAGGGGCGCTGTTTTCAGGCCAGGCCAGACCAGGCACACACACACACACACACACACACACACACACACACACACACACACACACACACAGGGGGGAAGGGGGGGGGGGGGGGTAAACCACCGCTCAGTTCACACGGGTGTGATTTTTTTTTCTATTGATTATGATTACTCATGCCATAGAGACTTGAATTCGATGATATTCTTTGTTTTTCGTCGCATTCCTAGGACAATAATTTGATTACAATAAATGTAAGGTCCCCATCTGGAATCAAAGGGGGTAAATTTACTATAATCACATTTTCTATAATCAAAGTCCAAGGAATGCAACAAATAGAGTGGGGGTTTAACAACTCAAACCATAGCATCTCTATTCTGGGGGCGAACATAGCTGATCTACAAGCTCATATATCTGCTATTCTCTATGTACAGTGGTTCCCAAACCAAGGTCGAGACCCAAAAGAAATGTTTTAAATTACAACATGCAGTTGAATTTGAGATGTTGAATTAGTTGAATAGTAAATGAATGCTCTATTCAGACATGCTTTACTGTCCTTTATCATCTTGATTGTGATCTGGATTTCATTTTTGAGGTGGTGTCAGTAGGCTGATTGTGTCTGAGATTAGGCCTATACTGTCGTGACCGTGGACCTTATTACTTTCACATGTGTAACATGACTTACAAACGTGGCACTGAGTCACTGACTGGTGTCTGGGTCATTTGTGGCCCTGATGAAAGCGTTTGTCTGAACTGTGAATGTTGATGTAACTAAAGTGCTTTGAAATGCATCCATGACGCGATGTGTCATATGATACGGTCAATGACATATCAACAGCGTCTATTTTAGCCCCACTTGTGGCCCTAAAATTGGTGATGCAATGTGGCCTTCTGTCTGTCTGTCCCTACGTCCAACCAATGCGTTGGTCCTAAACAAGATACTGTATCTTGAAAACAAACGGCTGGATTATGGAACGTCCTCCGCAGCTTCATGCTCCCGTAGGCCTGTACCTCTCCACCAGAGCAGTGGTTTTTAGCCCTTTTCATATCATATCATTATTTATTCTGCATCTGAGCCGTGGACCACCATTTGATTAGATTTAGCCTCTCAGACCCAAGACTTATATTTTGTTGTAAGATTTTGTCCACAATTCCATGAAGTATTGATGTGGTACCATAGGAGAGATAACAGACACACGTTGATCAAAATATCAAATGTTCTACATCCTCTAATTGTGTAGAATTCTTTAAAATTAGGTAATGCAGATGTTTAACGATAAGTTAACTCTTGAGAGCGTAACATGAAACCAAATGGACCCATAAGGCCATCTGGTTTCAATGTACACTCTCAAGAGTTTAACGCCAACTCTCCAGCATTTAGCTGGGGACCACCTGGAGCCCCCTCAAGGACCACTGGTGGTCCCCGGACCACTGGTTGAAAACCACTAGAGCCCCAAAATGTTCACTTTTTTTTTATTATTATTATTATTATTATTTTTTTTTTAATCAGGATGGCAATAGTCTGAGTTGGTTCAAACCACTTTCAGTGTAGGGAGCAGAACGGCCTCTAGGGGCTGCTAGAAGACAGGGCCTCTTGTCTTCCCATGACCATGTGAGTACAGCTCCTGGGTAATTATGCAGTTATGTTTCCTCATTGCGACCGTAGGTCGCATTTACTACCAAAACCTCCACCGGCTGTCTGTGAGTGAGTGAGTGAGTGAGTGAGTCAGTGAGTCCGTCACACTTTTGCCCTGCTCATATCTCCACAACCGTTGCCCCCATCCATGACAAATTTTGCACACACACTCCTTGACTGCCAAACTACAGCCCCGGAGCCCCAGGGACCCCCAGGTCCCTGGGGGACCCCCAGATGTAAAAAATGACCAAATGTGCAAAGATGGCCAAATGACCACCCCAACGGGGCTGCTCACGGGGAATTCCCGGGGACCACCGACTCCTGGTGCTCCAGAACGGATGCAAAAGTGGTGGCGCCCCCAGTGGAGGACCCCCTGCCACTGCAGCGCACATAAAATGCCGTAACTCGGGCTAGGAGCGTCCGGGAGAGCCGGGGCCGGTACCTATTCGTCCGCCAAGGCAACGCAGAGACCCCACCCCTCATTTCTCACATGGCCCTATTCTAGCACCACCTTCAGGCCGATTTTTAAAACACATTTTTGGACACTGCTCCTACAGTTTTTGCCCTAAAATCACGAATATCACTACACAGCATGTCTACACTCATGTCATCAACATGGATCAGGAAGATTTTGGAAAAACACATTTTTGCCCTATTTGTGGAGATAAGCCACCTACGGTCGCTTATCTCCCGATTAGGGAGTCTTACTGGTGTCATTCAAATAAATCACCATCCCATCAAACTGTGTTAGATTTCTGCTGCAATATTCCTGTAATTACTTACCAATGTACTTTATTCCTGATTTCAGTGCTGAGCAAAGAGACATGTTGCACATCGATCATTGTGAAATACCTGCTGCAGAGCCAGCTGCTTTCGAAAGGTAACAGAACTTGCATGATCCGATGGGCACAAGTCCTGCTTTCTCTACATTACCACACCAGTGGCTGACGAAGCTGAACCCAATATCATTGTTGGATAGATAAGCTGTATGAATGGACAGTAGAATGAACCCTATTCGCTGCTTTGCACTGCTGAAGACCTTAGAAATTGGCATGAGAAAACATACGTTTAAGTTGTCAAAACATTAAAAAAAAGTTGAAAATGGGGAATGTATATACAGTTGGAGGGGGTACAGCATTGTGTAAACAGAGTTACATTGTGTCGTTATATACATATTATACAGTGTATAAAGCTTTTTGAAACAAATAGCAGCAATCTTTTGCAGTCGCTTTGGGACAAAAAAAAAACATCTTAAAAAATGATTTAAATAGTATACAAAAAAGCCTCAGATTTAAAACGCGTTCTAGAGGTCACCCAATTGTTTGTGGTCTTTAGGGTGGTTGTATTTCAATCGCTAGCCTTCTTTTATCACAACAGTTCTCAAATCCATAGCACTTATCTTTGAAGAATGCTGAGGGCACAGTAGATTTACTGCTACCCTCAGTGTCCGTCTGGCACAGTGGTCTATGTCGAAGTAGGCCTATTGACTGATATTCTGATATACTGATATAACCTCAAAATTGTACAGTAGGCTACTTTGAGTGCAGAGTACATGTTAGGCTATACTTTACACCACTGGTCTGGCATTACGAGACCATATCCCTCCATTTGTTATATCTACTGGCTACCTTCCCTGTCAAATAATTGGTTTCCAAATTAAACTGTAATTTATCAAGCATTACTACATTATCAACCAATGACATAAAAGTATTGTGCCTCACATATCAGCAACAAACTCTCAAGTTCATTTAAATCAAATCTGGGGTTTTGATTCTTGTGATGCAGTGACATGTTACTCTTATTTTTAACCATTAGGCCTACTTGTTTTCTATTCTTTAAAACTGTTATTTAATAACTGTTTTAAATGTCCTTTTATGTTGTGTTTCAGAGTCCATAGATTTGACACACAGGGGGTCTTTATGGTTGCAATGGTAACTCTTTAACTTTTTTGGACAAAAATAGGGCCCATATGGTTTTTAAGGACACTGATACTGTATTACACAACATGATGAGACATATTGATGTTACCTTGACGCTTCACATATCCTTACCCTGGATTGGTCTATATGTCTGTCTGTCTGTCTGTCTGTCTGTCTGTCTGTCTGTCTGTCTGTCTGTCTGTCTGTCTGTCTGTCTCTATCTCTCTCATGCGCTCTAAAAAACTGAGTGCTCATTTTATTTAGCCTAATCAAATGGAAGCAAAGCATCTAATTGGTTCAACTGTATTATGATGATATTTTCTGCATAGCTGTGTTCTATTTGTCTATCATTTAATGTTGCATGATATGAGTTGTAAAAGGGACCCCAAATTAAACAAGCCAAAGCAAAATCTTTCTTGTGGTTTTTATTCTTTTAGTTGTGAACTGTAGCCTACTGTCCTGTTGGCCTACCCTTTCCTATGCAAACCTCGAATAAAATCTTCAATCAATTAATCATTATAGAATAGAATAGAATAGAATAGAATAGAATAGAATAGGGCGGCATAGGCTAGTTAGTTTTCAGTTTACTTTGGCTACTTTAGAAAGCACCGCCAGACAGGGAGGAGGGTCGCTGTTGCCGTTCTCCGATTGGGCACACCCCTAAAACGTTCTCACCTTCCGCCTCTCCCATTGGCTGGAGTGCCTGCCTCGACGCGCAGACTCCTCTTCTCATTGGCCAGGTGGAAAGCCAGTCCGGCGCGAAGGTCCCGCCCCGCGCATAGACAGATCCGTCGGCTGATGTGGGACCAGAGCACTGCTGGCCAATCACAGGCCGTCCTTTTGACAGGCTAGTTCGCCTCGCGCGCCCTCCATCTGTTGCACGTATGCATCCAAGACAGTTGAAGACACGTTCAAGACCATGTCAAACAAACAGCTAATTATGTTTTAAATTCCTGTTCTAACTCTTCATACAATTCAAACAGTATCTAAATGTATAGTTTGAACTGCCCTTCATAACCATTTTAAACCACTTTTTGAAACATGGCTTAAGTGGCTAATGATTTTATTTATATGTTATGATGACCACATACAATGCTAGGAGATTTACAAGCTCAAAGAAATCGGTCAGTGATCCCTGACCTAAAATAAAAATACATCCTGTTGTTGTATAACCAAATTATAATATTATAAACAAATAAATAATATTTAAAGTATATCTGCTGTGTATTTCATTCACACAATTTGCAGGTAGAAATATAACAAACAATCGTCAGTCTAATGATAACACAATAACCGAACCAGATCCATCTAAAAAATGATTGTGTAAAAGAAAAAAAATCTTGAAACTTTCATATATTTTTTGACATTTTCATATATTCTAGAAACATTGCACATTCAGTAAATTATTCCAAACCTTTTTTGTTAAAATGTTGCATTTTTATGGCATACAGGTCATGAACATCAGAACTCCATATTTCAAAATATTGCAATATTACACGAGTTCAAAAGATGGATTTACAATATAAGAGAAATGTCAACCTTCTGAAGTCAGAGTTGCTTGAAGTCCAGTGTGTGAAGTTTCCGCAGTCAGTTATGATTTGGGTTCCTGTGGCATCTGCAATGCTTATTTTTTTTTAACACAATATTCTAATTTTCTGAGATGGATCTAGGCCTATCTACATTTTTAGGGACACATGTTAGTTAGTCAAAGCGCTCTTGAACGCAGCTCTGCTCCCATTTGGGGCGGGGCGGGGCCTGCACGCATCCACAGGATCCCATGGCCCGGCGGTACCTCCCGCGCCGCGATTGGCCGACGGCTCGTCAGGCGGACGCCTCGTTGGTCAGCCTCGCGACAGACGGCCGGCCGACCGGCCAATGAGAGCCGGGGGCGGTCCCCTCGGGACATGGGATGTTGTTTACCTTATTATCCACTGTCAGTCAGTAGGCTCTCCACGCTTAGGAACAGACACGACAAGACAGACAGATAGATAGTAGTCACCTAGCTGTCACTGTCACTGTGTGTCACCATAACCTCAACTGCCACTGAGCCGTCTGGAGGTGACACTGTGTGTGTGTAACTGCCTGCCTCTGTGGACTCTCTCTGAAATAAAGACAACCGTATAAACACACACACAGCGACACAATGTCTAAGGACAAGAGCGACACCATCATGGACATGGAGGAGAACAGGGTGATGTGGTACCCGGACTCCAAGAAGAACACGCAGATGGACAAGTTCAGGAGCCAGGTGAACAGGGACTACGGGCTTAATCTGGGTGAGTGACACTGACAGAGAGAGAGAGAGAGAGAGAGAGAGAGAGAGAGAGAGAGAGAGGGAGACTGGGAGAGGGAGAGAGTCAGAGATATACAGAGAGATACAGAAATAGCAGAAAGACAATGAATTAGAGACAGACAGACAGACAGACAGACAGACAGACAGACAGACAGACAGACAGACAGACAGACAGAGACATACATCAATAGCTGAAAGAATGAATGAGAGACAGACACAGAGAGAAGAGACAATTAATGAGAGAGAGAGAGAGATGTGTGTGTGTGTGTGTGTGTGTGTGTGTGTGTGTGTGTGTGTGTGTGTGTGTGTGTGTGTGTGTGTGTGTGAGAGAGAGAGTGAGTTGTCTTGGATTAAATGGAGAGGCAGTCTATGCATTATAGCCTTTCAGTCATTCAACACCAGACATGTAACTAACACTGTGTGTGTGTGTGTGTGTGTGTGTGTGTGTGTGTGTGTGTGTGTGTGTGTGTGTGTGTGTGTGTGTGTGTGTGTGTGTCTGGCTGACTGATTGAGTGTGCAGCTATATCTGCTTTCTAGTAGAATTTCATTTGCAATGCCCATACACACAGAAGAAGAAAACAAGTCCCCAGTGGATTTAACTCTGAGAGTGTACAAACACGGGTCCATTTGGTTCCGTTTCTACACTCTCAAACTCAGAGTTACAAATGAATAAATGAACACACTACTGGCTACTGTGTGCACTGCCACCCTGGCCTGTTGTCTAGGTTTACAGCCTTGATCGGTATTTCCACTATGCCATGGAGTAGCACTAGCCATCTGCCATGCCTCCTTGCTGGCTAAACATATATAATAATGTAGTAATAAACATGCCATTCATGCACCCACCAAGTATTTCATATAAATCTCAAAGCATGCAGCTCCCAATTGTGTTGTGTTATTTTATTTTTCTATTTTTGCATGCAAACTGCTGCCAGCCAAACCCCGTCCGTTGCAGGTCTGCACTTTCATCATGCAGTGAGTGCAGACAATGCAAGCCAGCCAGCCTCTATATGACTGTGTAATGCTACACGTAGTCAGGCTACTTGAGCTGGGGGACGGAATGCGTAAAAAAACCTTGGTTACTCGAGCATGAATAGATGCCCCTGGCTGGCATACAGACAGACAGAGTGAGGCAATATTATGTAATCGTGGAGTAAATGGAGGGGAGGCGGGGGGGTGAGAGGGGAGTGAGAGAGAGAGAGTGTAGATTGGGAGAACATAGTGTTCATCCTTAATGTTTCTTCTTTAATTCGCTGTTGTTTGTACTCTTCTCTTCTCTTCTCTTCTCTTCTCTTCTCTTCTCTTCTCTTCTCTTCTCTTCTCTTCTCTTCTCTTCTCTTTGATTGAGCCATTTGTAGACCCTGGTGTCAGGTAGGACACCTAATGTACTGGTTGTTGACAATCAGTAATGCCTGAAGACCACAAGCATTCATAAGTTAAGGCCTAGTGGGGACTGTAGCAATTAGGTATCTTATGTGTGAGACCCTGGTTCAAATTCCTGGTAGGACGTACATGTACAAGGGCAGCTTTAATATAATGTGTAACAGTTCAGTCGTTGACACTAAGTGTTGCCCACCTGCCCCTGGCAGGTAAATAAAACTTTCAGGCAGGTGGAGTTTGCTTTCAGTTTGCCCGAATGGGCAAGTGCTTGTTTGAGAGGGGACGCAACAGTCTATAAACACAACACGAGATGCAGTATCTGACTATTAAACACCTGAACATCTTTCTGGTCTGTGGAATGTAAAATAAGAGCACTGTGTATATAATGCGCTGTTTTCACTGTTGCTGCACGTACAAATATAAAATAACGTAAGTGTAAACCCATCGTCATATTCATATCTATGTAAGTATCTGGCATACAAATGTAGGCATGATTGTTTTTATAGCACAGACCCTGAAAGTAGAAATGTAACGGTAATTCAAAATGTACCTATCTTTTTTAATGGGTAACTTACTGTTTGGGCAAGTGGGCATGACCTTTGGGTAAATAGGACATGACCTGTACTTGCCTGATGGGCAAGTGCCTCTGAGACCTTAGTGTCAACCCCTGCTTGTTTTTGTCTGTTTAGTTCATTATGTCAAACATTACTTCTGGCCTCCTCCTTAAACGTACTCTGTCATGGACCCCGCGGTGGTCCACAGACTCAGACCTCCTCTCTGTCCCCCACAGAGCTTTCAGTGTGGCAGGCAGCCCCCTCACACCCTGTGGAACTCTCTCCAAATGGAGATTTGCCATGCTCCTCCAACACTGGACTCTTTTAAAGGCTGCCTTGAAAAGACACCTATTCTCTCAGGCTTATGGCAAATAGTTGTTTGCTGTTTTGTTTGGCTGTTTGTTCGTTGTTTTGATGTAATGTAAGGCGTTATTGGGTTCATGAACGGAGCTATATCTTGTTATCATTATTTACTTCAGGTGAGCTGCAAAGAGGGAAATGCAAATTTATAGTAATTAATGAATCATCCCTTCCTGCTACTCCTATTGCCAAATTGAACAAAAACACTTCCTCTTCAAGACAGCAGTATAATGTACTGTGTGACAGTGGTTCTCTAAGTGGGGTCCGGGGACCTCCAGGGGTCGTTTGGGGAGAGTTTTTTTTTTAACATAAATCTTCTCTTCTGGGGGTCCCTGGCACAAAACATTTTCAGATGGGGTGGGTCAAATACATATCATTTTGTGGGTCCTTGACATGAAAAAGTTTGCTGTATTGAGACAGATAATTTATGACTTTATTATCATTATTAATCGGTAGTAACAACAAGCGATTTCTCTCTTCTTTCTAGCAAACTACAATGACCTGTACCAGTGGTCGGTGGAGAGTTACCCGGAGTTCTGGGCTGAGGTGTGGCGGTTCTGTGGCGTGGTCAGCTCCACCACGTACAAAGAGGCAGGTGCAACACGCTGAATGTGAACCTTCTGTTGGTGTTACGCTGCATACTTCCACTTCACACACAGACAGTCAGCTGATATCTTATCGGAAGACCAGAGCGTCTGATTTCCATGCTAGTCAAACCACCCAGTGACCTTTCAATACCCTCTCCCTGGAAAACGTCTATTTGTCCCCCCTGTACTAACATTTCAGTGTTGGAGGTTTGTCTTGCCTAAATCATGTCATGAAAAAACAATAAACACCACACGAAAGTTCCCTATTTTAACTTTTCAGTATAATGTGTGTCCCTATTGCGTTCCCTGTTGGTGCCACAACTCAAAAAGTTCGCTCTCGCATAACACAGTAAAATAGCACCCAGGCCAAGTTAAATGTGTCATTGTGTGTCACAACTGTCAAACCTGGAGTTCAGATATGTAACAATAATTGTAAGCTTGTAGATCAGCTATTTTATGTAGTTCTGGGGGGAACAAAAAATGGTTATTATAATAAAATAAATGCATTTTATTAACTGTTGTACCCCTACACTGGACACGGCACAGACAGACAGACATTATAGTACTATAATACCATACCACTATAGGGCATGTGGTCCCTGAAAGTGATGCTTGCAGCATTCTAAAGTAACATTCCCTTGAACTTCACCTGTTCAATACGCCCACCAAGTGTGAAGTCGATCGGTTCTCGAGATATGCTTGCGCACGCACGCACGCACGCACGCACGCACGCACGCACGCACGCACGCACGCACACACGTAGATTCCTGGCATAGATGGATACCTTCAGGTAGGGTCAATCAGCCAGCCTTGAGAGTGACCCAAGGAAAGCACAACCCCAACAACAACAACAACAACAACACAGTGAATCACCACAGCTAGTTTCATCTTACACATGCTGTCGTGTGAGATGAAGTCAGCAAACACCCTCACAGTCTGACACCATGCAGTGTATCTGTGACCGTGGTTATTATTTAAAGGCACATGAAGGCGTTGCCCTGACACTTTAGGCGACTTTACTTATTATCACACAAACACCTCAAGGATCTTATTTATGCATTCCACGAGAAGATCATTTCGATTTTTTGTGTTGCTTTTGTCTAGAACTGGGTGATACTGTATATCGATATGATATTGGTGATATGATTCAGGATAGCATTAGTGATTTTGCTTATAATATTGTGATATATGGTTACATTAAAGTGATGTAATCTGGATTTATTAGGCTGTTCTACCTGAATGACACAATCATATCCACATTTACTAATAATAATAATTTCTAAAAAAAAAATAAAGAAATGCTGTTATGTTTTACTGTAGTTTCTGGAAGCAGCAATAAAGGCCCAAGCAACAGGGAATGCCATTTAAGGCATTTTAAGTGATAATCTTATCATCCTGACCTCCATGACATTACCATATTAATATCAATATCAAGTATTTTTAACTCAGCTGTTTGCATTACAATACAACAGCATGTATTCATCCAAAGAGAAACCATTGCATTCCTGCATAAATTGCAACACCGGACGCAAGGCAAACCTTCCAGATTCTTTCCTTCAATATCCTCCCTGGTCCAGGATATACAGTAGCTACAGTACACAGTACCAAATCCTCAGTGTTAATTGATCCATTTGCAACTCGGGTGCGAACAAAGTAGAACCAAATGGACCCTTACTTACGGGTCCATTTTGCACCCTCCCAGCACCCTCCCAGAGTGTGTTCCACTGGCTGTGAAGCTGCCACTCCCCTAATGTACACACGGTGGGGAATGAATGCTCCGATGTTTTACTTCAGTAAAAGAAATTAACTTAAAAAGGCCTGTTTTCAAAATCTTATTATATTCTAGATACATTGCACATTCATTGAATTATTCCAAACATTTTTTGTTAAAACTTTGAATTTGTATGGCATTCATGTCATGAATATCAAAAGTCCATATTTCAAAATATTACACTATTACACACTCAAAACTAGGATTTATAATGTCAACCTTCTTAAGTCAGAGTTGCTTGAAGTCCAGTGGGAAGTTTCCGCAGTCAGAATTGATTTGTGGTGCTATGGCATCTGCAATGCTTTATTACACATTATTCAATTTTTTTGGGATAGACTGTTACTTTTAAGTACCAAAAAAGGGCAGAGATAAAAATAGGGCTGAAGCTAATGTATGTTTTATCATATAATAATGTATATCTTCAAATTAAGTAACTAGTAACTGAAGTTAAGTAAAACAAAATAATACCTCAAATTGTACTTAAAGGAGTAGTTCACCACTTTTCAACCTGTCTTCATATAATAGGTCCTCACTAATGTTCATGATAAAATATCACAGTTTTTTTCTACTCAGTCCATGTCTCCTAGGAGAGCTGTGGGAAGTTCAGAATCCATCGTCTTGTGACATCATTCCCCCCCCCCCCCCCCCCCCAAAAAATGTAATCAATATTTTAGAAAAAAATATTTAGATTTTTATTATCGCGAGAACAATGGCTTCCACTTTAAAATTGCAATTTTTCAGGAATAGAAAGCCTGCAGTTTCTATAAGCTGGATTGGCAATCGATGATGTCACAAGACGATGGGTTTCTGACCTGCCCACAGCCCTCCTCTGAGAAAAGAAAAAAAAAAAGCTATTTTTGAGTGAGGACCAATTATATGAACATAGGTTGAAAAGTGGTGGAGTGCCCCTTTAAGTATTGCTTAGATGTACTTAGTTACTTTACACCGTTGACGTGTACACTCAGACAAAGCATATGATGATGTCACATGTTGGCACTCCTTCTGTCCCCGGGACACTGAAGACATTGTGTACAAGAAGGCACAGACAGCGTCAGCTGACTGCATACAGTATGTGTCCTGCCTGTTACACAGTGCAGTGGAGGGAAAAGTACTCACATTCCTTACTTAAGTAAAAGTATCAATACCCAATGTAGATGTACTCTGTTACAAGTAGATGTCCGATATTCAAAATGTACTCGGGTAAAAGTACAAAAGTATTGTCATCAAAATGTACTTAAAGTACCAAAAGTAAAAGTGCTCATTGTGCAGAATGTCCCATTTCAATTTCAATATTTTTTTTAAATAGCAGATCTACAAGCTCGCAATGCGTCGCATCGCGAACATTGATATATGGCTGAAGTTGTTAAGGTATGTTTTGCAATAATAATCAATATCTACATAGTAACTACCGTAGTAACTAAAGTTTTAAAATAAATGCAGTGGAGTACAATATTTGAATCTGAGAGATGTAGTGGAGTAGAAGTAAAAGCATTGGAAATTGGAAAGACTCAAGTAAAGTACAAATACCTCAAAATTGCACTTAAGTACAGTACTTAAGTAAATGTACTTATTTTCTTTACGCCACTGACACAGTGTCAGAGTGACTTGTCTTTGTCTTGCCAAGGAAAACATTCACACAGAGTCAGTCCTGGGGCGGAAGTGTCCTCCTTGGCAAGGCGCTTTAACCGGCCGGCCACCTGCTGGCGTGTTGCAAAACTACTGTTCCTTCCTTGGAATATTGCATATTTTTGTCTGTGTAACATTCTTAACTATGCGTTTTCAGTCACTGCTCAGGTCGTACTATAGGCCTACTAGTGACAGTTTAGGACGAAATTTGATCAAGTTAAAAAAAAAATAATAATAATCCCCATAGAATGTTATTTATACTGGGCTTGGGGTAACACTTTACTATAAGGTACAAAGTAATACACTCAGTTAATGCTTAACTAACACTTTATTCCTGATTAACTAATACATCAGTTAATCATGAATTCATCATAAAAAATCATCAAGTAATGTTGGAATAGCTATTATTTAACTAACTTAATCTATCAGTAGTTAAGACTATGTTAGTTAATAGTTAGTTAACATCAACCATATTATGGATGGTTTGTAGATCTGTTTTTTCTGGTCAATTCTATGCCCAGGATGAGTGCTTCATAGGCGGGTAGGATTAGTGTGTTGACCCGGTGATACTGGTTGGTCTAAAACTTCCAGGGGTCTCTCATATTGGACCAGAAAAGACAGATCTACAAACCATCCATAATATGATTGATGTTAACTAACTATTAACTAACATAGTCTTAACTACTGATAGATTAAGTTAGTTAAGTAATAGCTATTCCAACATTACTTGATGATTTTTCATGATGAATTCATGATTAACTGATGTATTAGTTAATGAGGAATAAAGTGTTAGTTAAGCATTAACTGAGTGTATTACTTTGTACCTTATAGTAAAGTGTTACCCTTATGGGTAATGCAGTCGGAAGCACTGTCGCCTCACAGCTAGAAGGTCCTGGGTTCGATTCCCGCTGGGGGATGCTGTTGGCGCTGGGGGCGTGTTCTCTCCTCTGCGTCATCAGCGCCCACACCCTGGGAGGGGTAGGCGCCAAAATCGTGGGATAAAAATATAATATATTGTAAAAATGTCAACTTCTTGTTGGTTTTACTATTTTACACTCTCAGAGCTAAATGAACACTGATGATTTTAGTGCACTTCAGTACACTAATGCCTTTTTGTGGTCATGACAATCTGATTAGTTAAACTGGAAGCCAAGAAGAAAGAGCCAAATAAGTGTGTTTTGGTCTGCGATCAGGTCTATGTGTATGCAACACTTTTCTTCACAGCATAGTATGTAGAAGACTGTACTGTCTTTGGACAGTAGCTGCAGTGAGTAACTCCCACATCTTGTCCTGTATGTCTGTCTTGTGTGTGTGTGTGTGTGTGTGTGTGTGTGTGTGTGTGTGTGTGTGTGTGTGTGTGTGTGTGTGTGTGTGTGTGTGTGTGTGTGTGTGTGTGTGTGTGTGTGTGTGTGTGTGTGTGTGTGTGTGTGTGTGTGTGTGTGTGTGTGTGTGTGTGTGTGTGTGTGTCCAGGTGGTGGATGCTAACAAGCGTATCTCAGATGTTCCTGAGTGGTTTAAAGGGGCCCGATTAAACTATGCGGAAAACCTGCTGAAACACGCAGACCAGGACAAAGTGGCCCTGTACGCAGCCAGTGAGTACACACACACACACACACACACACACACACACACACACACACACACACACACACACACACACACACACACACACACACACACACACACACACACACATATATGTTATATATGTATATATGTTACTATGGCAACAGATGCCATGCGTTGGATGTTTTTATCATCTTAAGTAGGATCATTAGGATCGTGGTCTGCCGTGAGTCTTACTGAAACTAGGTAGGAAACACCTGTGCGCGGGCTGGACTTCATGCCTGCCCTGAACTACTCCATGGGTCCTATGAGCTGCACGCAAAGTCCCTGGAAACCCTTGTCTAGCTAGCTGCAGACTCTAATCAAACATTTACTCTAAGGCCCAATCTTACTACAGAATCAGACACTCTGTGTCAAGAGGAAAACCATTTATTGCAATGATATGACAGTGTGGCTGTGCCAGGGACCAGGGTTATCACCATGTTGGCTTGTGATGGAACATCTTTGTCAAAATGTTATTTTGAGTCAATATAATATTTGCTTTGAACTTGAACTAATTGACTCCAGATCTGTTCCCCGAGGAGGGAGAATACATGACTTTTCTGCATTCACCCAGCAGATGTCTAGTGCTAAGTTAGAGGTCAAGTGTCTTGCTCAGGGACCCCTCGACACGCAGACTGCTCGTTGGCGAGGGTCAAACCGGGAACGTTACGATTCCCAGACGGCCTCTCTGCTACTTTTGCTAGTTTTTAACTTGGATCCTGAAAAGTAACAGTTTTGGACATAATGAGAGACGATATTTTAGGAGCAGAACGATTGGCAAACAGGATCCATGAAATACAAAGGAGCTAGAATTCGCATCAGAATTGTTATCGTCTGTAACTGTCTATTCTTCTTAGCCAATTTAAATTAAGTCCAGTCTACGGTCTTTAAAGGCTATCGAGTCAATCCAAAATGACCTTTTACGTCTTGTAAACGGTTGGCTGTCTCAAAGCAGTTCTTTCCCGATTCTATCTCTCTCTGGTCTCAGAGCAGGAGTAAAAAGGCAGTGTTTTCTGTTCTTCTCTAAAGATAAAGGTCAATTCTCTCCAGATCTATAGAGCACTTAGTCTTGCATAGCCAGACAACTATTCCACAATCTCCGAATGCTATATAGAGTCTGGAACTATACCTCCTGAAATCCGAGTAACGGAAGCTGGCATTTCCGTTAATAACGAAAATATATTTTAAAATGTAATTTCTGATAAGCAGCAATATATATGCTTCGATGATTTTGGCACCACAGGTTTTTTGGCGTCTAGACAGGAGACAGGGTTGTAGGTGAGTCTGCGTCCATATGGCTTGTGTCCAGCTAGCTTCTTTTTTACTCATTTTTTCTCCCATTCTCATTCATCACCAGGTGAAAAAATGGTTTACAAAAAAGCCATGGGATATATATATATTTTATATATATAGTTTTTTGAAAGAAAAGGATAGGAAGATACAAATAAAGGAAGGAAGGAAGGAAGGAATGAAGGAACAAACGAACGAACGAGGGAAGAAGAAAGGAGGATTAAAGATAGATGCGAGTACAGAGCTACATGCGTGCGTCAGGTTATTAGTTTAACTCCCGATGCCTGCTCTGTCTCTCATATAGTAATGGATAGGCACTTCTAAAGAGTGTGTGTGTGTGTGTGTGTGTCTAACAGATCTAATAGTACACACACATACACATGCTCACAGAGGAGCTGTAATGTAATTGCACGGAGGGTCCATCAGTCACAGCGATGCAATGAACGTCAGCGAGCGTTTACTTAGAGATGCGAGGATCCTGGCCACAGCCTGTGGCTCCTCTCTGCCTCATGTCTCTCCAGTCTCCACGTCGCTCTCTGACACATGAGACGTGACGTCATGTTCTGCCCGTCGACCTGCCTTTTCAACGACTTTGTACGTCCACTGCGATCTGTCGAACCACTCAGAGATTAATTGGCCCTCTGGGCCCCCAGCCCCAAACCCCACCCCGCTCTTCTCCTCTGATTTACGTTGACATTATGCTGTGACGTTATTGGAGTGGATGAGTCAGCAGCAGTGGTGGTACTCAAGTTTTTTACTTAAGTGAAAGTATAGATAGATCAAATTGTGATGTACTTACTAGAAAATCTACAAGCTCACAATGCCTCGCATTACGATACATTGTGAGCTTGTAGGCCGGCTATGAAAAAAATAAATAAAGTACAATACCAGTAAAGCAAAATAAATACCTTAAAATTGTACAGCCTTTGGCCTCCTTATACTTAGTTACTTTACACCACTGGTCAGCAGTATGTGTCTCTGTGGGAGCAGCGTTGTGCAGAAGTAGCGAAAATAGCCAATCTACTGCACACGTTCACAAGCTAATAGGTCTGCTATTGTAGGTACTTTTTGGAAGTGGTTGGGGGACCAGTCCTGTCTCTGGATTTTATAAATATTTAACTGATGAAAAGCATTAAAAAGAGCTTGAGACTGAGCTAAATGTAGAACACATGCAGGTTCCATTTTTGATTAGGACTGACGCGTCACACACATCCACCTGGACGGACCGTGTATCAGAACGGAGAACAAAATTATCATTGTAATTATTATTCTTACTAACTTTTATTACTCCTAATTGTCCCTTCAGTGACTCTTACAGGGTCCATTTGGTTACATTGCATTACACACTCTCTGAGATATTAGGACAGGATAGGAGGAATTAACACTGAGGATTTCTTTACTTTGTACTCCGTTCTGACATTCTGAGCTGGTGTTTACCAGGGACGTGCAAATTATGTTAGAGAGGCAGGGGCTGAACTTTCTAAAAGGGCCTTTTGGTGAAAATATCAAAAATAGCAGACTCTCAAGCTCACAAACTGCCACGCTGAGACTCCTTGTGAGCTTGGAGGTCGGCTATTTCCGGTGCTTGATACCACACTGAACTAAGCAATGCATAATCATAAACCTTGGACACAGCAATTCTCTTGAAAGCTGCCTTCAGATATGGCATGGAAAGGGGGGCATTTGCATTTCATTCACCATAGTAAAAACTGCATTCATGGTCTGGAGAGGGTACTTTTTGCAGACAGGTAAAAGGGAAGGTGCTCAAGCCCCCTTTGATGTTTATGTGTGCACGTGCCTGGTGTTTTCAAGTACATGAAAGTGTCTGCCTGTCCTTCTGTCTCTCCCCCCCTCCCCCCCCCCCCCCCCCCAGCGGAGGCCAATGAAGAGATACAGAAGGTGACGTATGGAGAGCTGAGGAGAGACGTGGCGTTGTTCGCCGCCGCCATGCGGAAGATGGGCGTTCAGACAGGAGACAGGGTTGTAGGTGAGTCTGCGTCCATATGGCTTGTGTCCAGCTAGCTTCTTTTTTTACTCCTTTTTCTCCCCAATGTAGTCATTCATTATGCCAATGAATTCCTCCCCACACAAAATGTGTGTGTGTGTGTTGGCACTGCTGTTGTAAACTGACTCACCTGCCAGTGAGAAGCCCTCACCGGGAGGAGTCCTTAGTCCTACTCTCCCTGCTGACAGGTTCTGCCCCATGTGTAGTGACAAATAGTTATTACATGCACCTAACTTTACATTACAATACATTACATTACACATAACAAGTAGTGACAGCTAAACACGTAGAATGAACATAGAATAGAGGACTGCTTAAATCAAATGCCTGGGATGCACTGTGGTTAAGAGGGCATACAGTATGCGAGTTAGCTTGTAGTGAATGAGAATGAACGAGAAGTAACAGACTGAACATGAAAGTCTGCAATATTGATGGGAGAAGGACAGAGCTCGAGCAATGGAGATGAGAGAGAGAGTGTGAGGAACTTTGACACAGGGGTCAAAGGTGAGGCGCGACAGGCCAAAAGAGTGGAATGTTTTATCCAAACAGGAGGTCAGTTTGAACCCTGCCGTCCTGTACATCAAACAGCAGAGCAGGGGAGTACACACACGCACGCACGCACGCGCACGCACACACGCACGCACGCACGCACGCACGCACGCACGCACGCACGCACGCACACACACACACACACACACACACACACACACACACACACACACACACACTGTGTTGCATGCTTTTATTACTGTAGGACAGGGACAGTTTTCTTTTTTTTTCAGCCCAATGACCCCTTAGCTGAGAGAGATGAAGCAATTGGGAGGCTCTCTCCATTCCGACATGTCGCCACTCCGAAATTGACTTCTTATTGTCGGAGTGGCGACACTCCCATGGGGGTTCGGTTTAGGGTTAGGGTTAGAGATAGGGTTAGTGTCGGAATGGAGACATGTCGGAAAGGAGACATGTCGGAGTGGAGAGATGCACTCGAAGCAATTTTACACATATTGTGTTTGTAGATTCAACTTCTCCTACTTTTTCGTGGATCTGCTTGTAGATCTGCTATTTTCAGCCAATGTTCCCCTCAGAATAGGGATGCAAGGGTTCAAGTGGTTAATATAAAATATTTGACGGCCCCCTGTTGGTAACTTTGAGGACCCCCGTTGCATGTTGAAGACCCCTGTTGTAGGAGGTTAGAGGTTAGTGCATGCTGGAGAGCTGTGTACTGTATTGAGGGAAGAGGAATGACATTCCTCAGAGCAATTACGAGAATGCACTCGTGCAACAACGATGTCAGGTTTAGTAGGCTCTACTCTGTCAACGAAACATTTAGACAGGCCTCTACAATGGCACGCCCAAAATAGGAAGACCAGGTTGAAATACGTTTTTATTTGTTGAATATTTTATTAGACAGAAATGCAAAACGGCAGTACAGTCAGAAAAAAAAAAGTACTTGGGGGTCTTGGAGGACACCATGCAAGAAGGCACCAACCTGCTCATCGGATTGGAAGGAAGGGAGTCTGCCCTGGCTTCATGTTCCCATCTATCCGTCTCTCAATCCCTCCCTCCTTCGCTTTATTCTTTCATCTCTCCATCTTTTCCCTCCCTCCCTCTTTCCTTCCATCCCACCTGGCACTGTCCCATCTTTCCTCTGTGTGTGTGTGTGTGTGTGTGTGTGTGTGTGTGTGTGTTTAATGTGTGTGGTTGGAGGTACAGTACAGAGGGCAGGCACACGCGAGGCTCATTCTGAATGACACCATTCATTCATACACCATTTAACCCCTCCCCTCCACCCCCACACTAGTGTTGATTTTGACAGCAAAATATTTAGTTTGAATATTTAGTCTTTTTGCGACCGTAGGGAGCTACTTACTATGGAAACCTGCAGCAGTTGTGTCTGAAACGCTACCCTGAAACTCCTTCCCTGTGACTCTTGTCTACACATTTTTCATGGTAAACTGCAACCTCCGGTCGCAATAATATTCATCATAGTTTTAGTCGAAGAAAATACTACCACACAAGTGTGGGTCTTTTTACCTCCTAGTCATAGAGTGGTGTCATTGATATCGCCACTGTGTGCCTCACTCTATTGCTGATACCGGTACTGATAGAGCGTTGTAAACGTGGCTGTGGCTCTGTGGTGCAGTGGGACAGGGGTGCATCCTGACGTCACTTAACACTCATTTTCAACATTGAACCATGTCATCATAATATACCTTATACTGTTGTGTGGAAATAAGAAAAACGTAGCCTCACTCCTTCTCCCTCCTTCGGGGTCATGTGATCAGTGACAAATGGAAGGTGTACTATTTGGCTCCGCCCTCTAGGCTGCCTCATTCACTAGAAAGGTGAAACTCACTTCCAGCTGAAACAGTGCGACTTGTGTTTGTGTGTCCGTCTATCATGCTTCCTTCAATGCATGAAGAGTGAGCAGGCCGCTACTTTTGTATTTATTTTATCCCACAATTTTGTAAACCCATTTTTTCACCCAGTGTCAATTCTCTAATGTGATCTTGGGCGCTACACTCCCTCTGCCAACCTGGGGACTGACCTCATGCTTCCTTCTATGCATGAGGAGTCCAAGTTGCTTCTTTTCATGTGACAGGGGGAAGTTTCCCCGGTTGGACGTTGCACGTGGAAGGAACATGTTATTCCAACCAGTTCCTTTCTCCTCAATCAGGCGCCGTGGCTGGCCAGGTAGGGCCGGAAAAAAGACTAGGATTACTGCATGTTTTTTGTGAGGATACCACTACCTACCCGATAGGGACACGTATAGAACATGCAAACTCCACACAGCAAGGCCCTTTCGCCAATGGAGGGGAGAACACGCCTCTAGCGTCCCTGGCGGTAATCGAACCCGGGACCTTCTAGGTGTGAGGCGCTACAAAATACATTGTAAACAAATAAATAAATAAACACAAATCCAGTAAATCCAGCTGTAGCAAGTCTACTACTAGTAATGTACATATAAAGCGCTAATGAGCTGTATCCTGGGTGTTGAATGCGCACCATTATTGTCGGTCACTGACTGCAATCATCCCGAGGTCTGTGGTTTTGGTCAAATTCCCCTTCGGCCCGTTGCCAGCTGTGAGTCAGAACCTAAATCGCATTGGGTTTCTGTTGGGACTGCTTGCCTGTAGGTGTGTGTGTGGGCGCGCGCACCTGTTACGTGGGCGTGTGTACACCTGTACAGTATGTACTGAGCTGTTTGGACTGGGTTGGCGTCCAGGGTTTTCACTTACAACGAGGCTGTACAACACCGGTCTCAGTTCTCTCAACCACAGCCACCCGATGCACAGACTAGTTGCAACGACAAGACAACAAATATCGTTATCTCCATATTTTCTTTGCTTGCGCTGTGTTTTTTCGTAAATTAACTGCATTTTATTCCTGAAACGTAGCAGTTTTTTTAATTGTGAGGTTTCCAATCGACAGAGACGATATAGGGCTTAATAGGTTAAATGTCCTTTTTGCGTTTCAACAATAAATGTACTGTATGTTCACTTCAAATGAATCCTGCCCAGACCTTTTTTTTAGAATGCACCTTTCATATTCATCTTTAATAGTTGCACAGAAGTGTTTCAGGTGCACAGATGCAATGAAAATAAGATCCATTTTCGAAGTTGGATTATCACTTCCACAAACATCACATTTGTATATATTATCAAGAAACATACTGTGGTTTATTAAGTCTTGGTTGAATGCTTGATTCTGAATGGTCAATCGTTGAATTCAGCTGTGTATTATTTCTGGATAATGACCGCTCTGCTCTATAACAGACCTAAATAAAGGCTCAGAGCTCAAAGGCTCAGAGCACCTGGCTGTGCTGCTTGAATTCTGTGCTGTATCCGCCTTGACAGCCGTGTAAACGAACACACAGTGTCATTTACAACTAAACTTTGCTCTCAAGAAAGTGTTTTTTTTTTTTACATTTGAAGCGAGAAATAATAACTGAAAATTGATTATTTTTAACCGACACTTCCTTTTTTTCCGAAGCGACCGTGTTTCGCTGGGCAGATGGCCAGCGCAACACTTATGGAATTCTTTCATTACCATAAAGCTAAGGAAATAATAAGTTCATTTTGTTGTTACGTTTGGGTCAATTTATTATTTATTAAGTATCCATGTAGTAAGTGGTATAATTGACTTTGCACTGGTTGTTGTTAAAAAATATACCCCTTCACCCAGTTCAACAGGGGAAGCGCTCACTATCCCGACTATCCGCTGTTCCGACATGGTCGGCAGGTTAGTTACTTAGCGTCGGCAGGTTAGTTACAAGGCAGGTTAGTTACTTAGCGTAAGGCAGGTTAGTTACTTACTGAGGTTAGGTTTAGGGTTGGGGGTAGAGTTAGGTTTAGTTTTAGTGTCGGAATACCGGCCCGTCGGAACACTGATGCGGACTTGGCTTATTTCTTTACAGCTTCAGAATAAAACGCAGGGCTGTGCAATATGCAATGAATTAATTGACAGCGCACTGGTCGTTGTTGAGAAATAATTCCTGACAGCATGATTAAACACAGGCAAAGCAGAGCCTAGCGACACGCACTCTCACTTACCGACCCCTTCCCAGATGCTTCACTTGACCACACCAAAGGCATAAAGCTAACCTGACCTTAACCACACCGAAGGCAAAAACGTAACCGCGGACATGCGTTTGTGTAATGCAGCATGAGCATTGTCCCGCAAATCGATCCATTCTAAGTGCTTTAAGAGTGGATGTGAGTTCAAATGAAGGTCCACTCTCCAGGAAGAACCATGAACGGTAGGTTCCGTACGGAACCATTGTTTACTTAGATATGGAAGGATGACCTCCCACTTGGGTAATGACGCCCCCTGGCGATCATTCAGAGAAACTACTTCAGCTCCCGTACTAACGTAGGTAGGAAGGGCCTGTCACTCAAACCGGAGTGACCCGCCTCCAGGCTATATAAGCCCCCGGAGGCGGAAGTAACATCCTCTTAATACCACTCTCTGCCACATTCAGTGAAACAGAGGGGCATTACGTGGGAGGTCATCCTTCCATATCTAAGTAAACAATGGTTCCGTACGGAACCTACCGTTTACTGTCAATATTCCAGGATGACCTCCCACTTGGGATTCTTAAACTCCCCTCTAAGCCACAACCTACTCTCATACCCCCACACACCCCTCATACGGGTGAGCACAGCCCAAACGGGCTTGACCCATCACCCAGAAGGTCCCAGGCCCACCGGACCTGGGTGTGAAGGCATGAGAAAATAAAGAGAGACCCTGACAGACCGAAGTCCGCCTCATTCAACTAAATGAAAAGGACAAGTCCGCCTTATAAGTAAGACACACTATATAAGGAAAACACAGGGTCCCCCCAAAATACCCCAGGTGGCTACATGCCCACCTGTGGGAGGGGAAGATCCGACTCCTCTATGACGTAGAGGAGGCAACTGCACCCAGAACCGAATGCGCTAGCGAAGAGGATTCGATATCCAGGTGATAGTAGGCTGCAAAGGTAGAAGGCGAAGACCAATTCGCCGAAACACAAATCTCCTGAACGGAGACTCCCTTTGCCAGTGCCCACGAAGTAGCCACACCTCTAGTGCTATGGGCTTTAAGTGCCGCCGGCACTTCCACACCCGCACTAGAGTAAGCCAGCCTAATAGCATCCACAATCCACCTCGAAAGAGTGGGTCTAGACACCGGCTTTCTGACAAGAACATTGCCCATTTCCACGAAGAGCTGAGAAGAAGCTCTAGAACCAGCAGTCCTGTCACAGTAGGCCTTCAATGCCCTGACAGGACAAAGGCAATTCAGCCGTTCATCCTCCACCGAGACAAACGGAGGAGGATGAAAAGCCAGAAGAACAACAGGCTCCTTAGGAACCACCATGTTCTTAGGAACAAACTTAAGATGAGGCTTGAGCAACACCTTGAGATCATTGTTCATAAACTGCATGCACTCCGCAGACACCGAGAGAGCTTGCAGGTCACCAACTCTTTTAGCCGTGGCCAAAGCCAGCAAAAGAGCCGTCTTGAAACTCAAAAGTTTCAAAGGCATCCCTACAAGCGGCTCAAAGGGAGCCCGACAAAGGCCCCCTAGAACCACCTGCAGATCCCAAACTGGGAACAAAGACCTAGTCACCGGCCTCAAACGTTCAACTCCTTGCATGAACTTGATGACCTCCGGGACTTTAGAAGGTGCCTTGCCCGCCACCCCCAGGTGACAGGCATTAATAGCCGCCAAATACCCCCTAAGGGTAGAAAATGCCAGACCACTTTTCAAGCGGTTCTGCATAAATTCCAGAATTTCCTGGGCTGACGCCACATGAGCCACCACAGGTGGAACACGCGACTCACACCAGTCCTCAAAGGCATTCCACCTTCCATCATAAGACGCCCTCGTAGAGGGCGCCTTAGCACTCTGAATGGTAGCAACCACTTCAGAAGAAAAACCGGCTGCCAGCAGGTTTAACCTTTCACGTGCCAAACCCACAGGTCTAGGACCTGCAGGTCTTGGTGGAAGATCTCCCCCCTGGCCTGACTCAACAGGTCCCTGCACTGAGGCAGCTGCCAACCCGTTTCGCAAAGGAGAGGGGCGATCGCCGATCTCCACGTGCCCTTGAAGGGAGCCACCAGGAGCATCTCCAGACCGAACCTCCTGACTCTCTCCAGAGTGGGTCGGATTAAGTCGAAGGGGGGAAACGCGTACAGTAGACCTCTCGGCCACGTGTGCGCTAAGGCGTCCAACCCCAAGGGAGGACTGCCCTTCACCGCGAAGAACAACGGACACTTCGTATTCTCCGCTGACGCAAACAGGTCCGCCACTGGCTGACCGAACTTGCGAAAAATCTGGCTCGCCACCCTGGGGTGGAGAGACCAATCCTCGTAGCGAGGACCTCCCCTGGACAGGAGATCTGCTCCGCTGTTGAGGAGACCTGGGACGTGTAAGGCCCTGATCGACTTGAGGCGCGACAAGCACCAAACCGTCAATTCTCGAGCCAGACGGTCCAGTGGCAACGACGACAGGCCCCCCTGTTTGTTGACATAAAACATGGCCGTCGTATTGTCTGTCCTGACCAGGACGTGACAATGCAAAATCCAAGGCTCGAAATGCTTGAGCGCCAGGAGTATAGCCATCAACTCCAAATAGTTGATGTGACGACCCCTCATCTCCAGAGGCCAAAGCCCCTGCGCTGTGCGCCCCTCGAAAGTGGCTCCCCATCCACTGAGACTGGCGTCTGTCGTGATCGACTTGCGGGAAACCACCTCGCCAATCGAGACTCCGCTGGTGAGGAACCCCTCCACCAGCCACGGAGACAGGGCGATCGCGCAGGAAGGGGAAACCGTAACCTTCTTGTACTTCAAGGAGGGCGGGATCCCGAGGGATAACATCCATCTTTGAAAAGGTCTCATATGAAACCTGCCCAAACGCAACAGATGTACTGCGGAAGCCATCATTCCCGTCAGTACCATGCAACTCCTGTAAGTGACCTCCTGGCCCACTTGAAAGGAGTCGAGACATTCCCGAAACCTGTCCACCCTCTCCTCTGAGAGACGGGCCGACATGTCGGATGAGTCCAGAAGGACCCCAATGAATGTAAGACGACTTGCTGGAGTCAGCATGCTCTTGCCGTGGTTGACTATGAAACCTAAGGCCTTCAGGTGAGCCAAAACCACTTGTGTGTGACGCGCCACTTCGTGGGCGGAGCTCGCTGAAATCATCCAATCGTCGATGTACGTCGCCAACCTGACGCCCTGCTGTCTCAGCGGGGCGATGGCTGCTTCGGTCACTTTCACGAAAACCCTCGGGCTCAGTGACAGACCGAAAGGGAGTACTGTATACTCGTACAGGCGACCCTCGAAGGCGAACCGTAGGAATTTCCTGTGTGGGGGATAAATCTGGACGTGCTGATAAGCATCCTTCAGATCCACTGAACAGTGGAAATCCCCTTGCCTGACCGACCGTAACATGGTGGGTACAGTTAGCATCCTGAAAACGTATTTCTTCAGGTACACGTTTAGTGCCTTTAGGTCCAGGATGGGACGTAGCCCCCCCCCCTTTTTGGGCACCAGGAAATAACGGCTCCAAAATCCCATGCGGGATTGGGTCCTGTCCAGCTCCACTATAGCACCCTTGCTTAGCAATGAGCTGATCTCTTCTCTCAAAAGACTTGCTTTTAAACCACGCGCCCTGGTATGAATAACCCTGCTCGAAAGCGGGGGTATGTCTGCGAACTGTAACCTGTAACCCCTGGTTATCGTTCGAAATACCCAATGGCTCGGGTTGCATAACTTCCACTGGCGCGCGCAGCGTGCTAGCGTGTTTTGAGCGAGAGAAACCCCACCACTGTGCTTCCGTGACGGCGGAGCTTTTTGGCGGCCGGACCGGAAGTGGGGAACCTGCGTATCCGTATCCGGAACGACCGGATGCGGAGCGCAAGGGTTCAATAGGCCGCATGGCGGAAACACCTTCTGGTTGTACCGCTTGACTAGCGGAGCTATTTTGCGGCGGGACCGGAAGTGGGGAACCTGCGTATCCGTATCCGGAACACCCGGATGCGGAGCGCAGGGGTTCAATAGGCCGCAAGGCGGGAACACCTTCTGATTGTACCGCTTGACTAGCGGAGCTTTTTTTTTGCGGCCGGACCGGAAGCGGGGAGCTAGCGAATCCGTATCCGGTGAAACCGGAAGCGTTCGGTTTTCGCTCGATAGAGCGACAGGAAGAGCAAAGCGATTCGACTGATAAACAGACTCGCCCACAACTAAAGCATTCTCCCCTGACAGGAGAGGAACTTTTACGTTTAATACCTGCTCTAAGGCCTTTATGCTTGTCCCTTGACCCGGGCTCATAGTAGGCCGACAGAATTTCTGACTCAAGGTTAAATTCATAGCATCGCTCACGCGAGGGAAAATCCACTCGCGCGCATGAGGAACCATATAATTGTTTGACGTTAACATTACTGGTTGCTGATAAAACCTCTGACTGATTAAAGAGTCCTGACGGGACTCCATCATTCTTACAGGAGGCATGCATAAAGGAGTCATATTGTCGACGCGAGGGATATCCCACTCGCGCGCTTGAGGAACCACATAATTGTTTGACATTAACATTACTGGTTGCCGATAAAACCTGTGATTGATTATCGAGTCCTGACAGGACTTCATCATTACTACAGGAGGCATGCACGATGGGGTCGTCTGTGCTAGTGCGAGAGAGTTGGACAGAGACAGACTTTGCTCTTTCAACATATTTATTGTCGACACAGGAGGCATCAAATTCCACATTTTCATTTCCCCGACACGGGGTACAGAAAAACGCCCTCGTTTGGGGGGAGGGGGACCGAGAGACACCTCGGACCCCCGCCCCAGCACAATCCCCCTCTTCCGAGTGTCATTTGCGCTGTCCCCTACCGCGGCCACCGCGGTAGGAAGACTGCTGCCTGCCATCCTTGGACGGGCGGCGCGGCTGAGCGCGCTCGGGAACCACAACCTTGCTGCGGGGCCTGTCAGGCGCCCTGGCTGCAGAGGCTCCCCTGGAGGAAGACGAGTGCTTCTTAAAAGAAGCAGAGCGGCCCCTTTCCTTGACGCGGGAGGAGCGGGACGCCCTCCTAGCTTGCTGCGGTTCTTCCTGTGGCACTGTGGTGGACTCGACGATGTCCTTAGCCGCCTTGAAGAAGGTAACTCTACCCTGCAGCAGCTCCAAGCCCCCACCCATGAGGGTGGTGGGACTGTTCTCCATGTTAATGAGAGACTTGTACATCTCCCCGCGAGGACCTAGAGGCTTCTCGCCCACGTCCCTCTTAGGCTCGAGGTCGACATAGTCGAGCCAGCGGGCTCTCTCAGACTGGAGGTTGTAGTCCATGGACCTGCCCATCCACTTAACCGCATGCCAATTGACCTTCAGCATGATGTCAAATAAAGTGTTCAGTTCAGCTGTGTGCTCCCCCGTGGGCAGACCTTTGACCAGGTCCTTGGTGGAAGCGAGCAAGAGCTGGATTAGATTCAGGTCCTTAGCGGCCAGAGCAGCGGACCGGTAGGCGTTACGAGCCCTGTCCGACTGCAGCTTGTCCTCCAGGACAGTGAACCCCGGCGGGTTGGTGCCGACGGGGCCGACAAACGGCCCGTTTTTAGCCGTGCCTACATCCTTGTACTGGGGTCTGACGGAACCCAGAAATCTTTGTGTGTCTTCCATGAGGAATGGAGGGCCTTGGTGAAACCTTTCACCAGCGGCAGCCTGGAGAGGACATACGGGGCGGGAACCGAAGGCTCCTGCCCGGGCATTTCGTCATCATCCTCGGCCTCTTCAGAGGGGAGAGGAGGTGGCAACTCCTCTCCAACTCTGGCAAGAGCTCTCATGTAGACCGTGAGATGATCCAGCATTTCTGCTGCAGAATCGACGTCCTCTGCTCCCGCTTCACCCGCTTGACTGGCGGGTGGAGGGGCAGTGGTGCCTGAGGAGGACTGGGAGTTCCCTGCGGCGTCCAGTTGACGTGCTGGAGCCGCAGGGGCATTACCTTTCACTGTGACCGTGAGTCGAGAACCATCGTCCTCGACGGAGTCCTCCTCCTCCTCGGCCGTGTATCCAGAGTATTCAGAACCAGAACCCTCGCTGACAGGAGCTCAGGTCCGACTCTCGCCTGAAAGTCTGGACTGTTTTGGTGATGCTCACGTCGAGGGGAACGTCCCCGACGGTCACATCCGAGCGTTTCTTTTTGGGCACCGCGCCCGAAGGGGAAAAGGCTACCGGAGGGATGTTAGCCTTCTTGGTCGCCTTCTTAGCGGCGACTTCACCAGACCCGCCAGCTCCAGTGACAGTGGAGCTAGCTGCGGTCGGTTGCGCGGCAGGCGGTGTCTCATGTAGCACGGCGCCATCTTGACTTGGAATGGCGCGCTGTTTGCCAAACGGATCTCCGGAAGGCAGCACCGCACCTTGACCAACGGTGCGGGCCGCCTGGGGAAGGAAAGACTGGGCTGTGGGGTTGAGAGCAGTGGACCCACCTGGTGGAGCGCAGGCCCCGAGGCCTGCCCTGGCTAGGTAGAACCGGTGTACCAGTACATCGTGGTCGTAGGCCACGCAGAAGTCACAGAAAGGTCCTGCTCTCCCCTGAGGACTCAGTGCAGAGAAGGCGTGTGCAACGCCCATGCAGCCGACACAGAGAGGGTGAAGATCCTGTCCGTCGATGAGTCCTGGACAGCCTGGACATTGCCTCGGCAGGAAGGCCAGAGGATCCATGGCGAAGCACTGTAGATAGAGTTAACCAGAAGCAGACGAGCTAACAAGCTAACGGCTAAGGCTAGGCCACGCTTGATTCGGGCAGGGCCTGAACAAGCGGTAAGCAGTGTAGCTAACGTTAACAAATAGCAGACGAGCTAACAAGCTAACGGCTAATGCTATGCCACGCTTGCTTCGGCGGAGGCCTGAACAAGCAGTAATAATCCTTTGTTATAGAAGGAAATAACCGTCGCTTTAGGACGGGACAAGAATAAGTATTCTTAAGTACGGGTTAATTCAACACTCGCCGGTGGGCGACTCCAATGCCACCGCTTTAGGCTAATGCGCGAAGAATAATAATACAAAGGCTGAGTTTCAACTTATCTGAATGTGATATCGCAGAGAGTGAAAAGAGGATGTTACTTCCGCCTCCGGGGGCTTATATAGCCTGGAGGCGGGTCACTCCGGTTTGAGTGACAGGCCCTTCCTACCTACGTTAGTACGGGAGCTGAAGTAGTTTCTCTGAATGATCGCCAGGGGGCGTCATTACCCAAGTGGGAGGTCATCCTGGAATATTGACAGTAAACGTGCGTGCATGCGTGTTCAGAAGGAGTTGTACATTGCAGCATTGAGCACCATTAGCTAAATGAGTTAAGCCCTGTGGGAATCTCATTAGAAAGAGAGAGAGAGCGAGAGAGAGAGAGAGAGAGAGAGAGAGATGCAATCTCACTTCTTCCTCTCTCTCTCCCCTTCCTCTCGTTTCTCCTTTGATCCCCCTCCCCTCTCAATGAGTGATTGGGCCATTAATACCGATCGTGATATAAGACGGGTCCCGGACATCGAAGCCTCTGTACGTGTGTGTGTGTGTGTGTGTGTGTGTGTGTGTGTGTGTGTGTGTGCGTGTGTGTGCGTGTGTGTGAGAGAGATGTCCTTGGTCCAGGACGAGGGCATGTGTGCGTTGTCACAGTCTCCAATCTAGAGTTATATATGTGAGCACTTAGCTGATGAGGCCATAGCTGGAGTCAATGCACACACCAATATTGTACTTTTACTCCACTACAATTATTTGAAAAATGTCCCTGTACTGTATATATATTTTGGCCAGTTGAAAATAGCTGATCTACAAGCTCACTATGCAACACATTGTGAGCTTGTAGATCTGCTATTTTCAAAAGATTTTTTTAGACATGTTACACTTATATACTACATTTGAGAACTTTTTGTACTTTAAGTACATTTTGATGGCAGTACTTTTGTAAATGTTGAATTCAAGATTTTTACTTAAATGAGAGTGGATTTTGCCAATGCATTTCAATGGGAATGGCGTGAATGTATGGTCTTGGGCCATGATTTTTTATGATCTTGGACTGTCTTAAATGTAAAAGCAATACAAAACGCTGCAGCTCTGCTGCATTGTTCTCCCTTGTTCAGCACGTGTCAAAGAACGATATGTTAACTATGCCTCTCAGATTAGGTAATCCCACTGCTGTGTCTCTTGACACAACCAATGCTCTCTCCACAACAAAGCGGGAAACTTTCTTCACCGTAACTTCTACTGGTTATACAGTGATGTTGTCACACGTGACTAGGGATGGGTATCGTTCACCTTTGAATCGATACGATACCTTTTTCGATACCTGGGAATCGATACGATACCCTTTTCGATACCATTTTCGATACTTTTTATTTAAGTTTAACTTCAACACGGAAAGAGGGGTGACTCGCTGCTGCTGCGGTAGAGGAGAGGTGATGATGATGATCACACAGTGTGGCGGAGCGGAGAGTATAGACGTTAGATAATCATCATAATAATAAACATTATAGGCTATTGTCGGCTATTTTCCACAGTAACGAGTGTAGCAGTCATTAAACTCTCGGTAGCCCAACTGTTACAGATGCAACCGGCCAGGGGTGCGTTCCAGAGTATCGAAACGAGGTATCGTTCGTTTTTACATGAACCGATACCCGATAGTATCGACGTCATGCAATCGATACCATTAAAAGTATCGCAGACGATACCCATCCCTACACGTGACATATCAAATCATCTGCCATGTTGTTCTCGGCGGAACCGGGTGCTTCTTCATTGGATAGTTCTTGATTTATAAGTATTTTCTTTTATGTTAGCCGACTACGCAGCCGCCACGTGCGCTATTGCATGCTAAAAAGCTCCTCTCAGTGTTGAAGAACCTGTTATCCCTCCATGGCGGAGTAGAGTAGTGCATGTTCTCTCTCACTCTCTCGTGTAATCCTGCTCTGATGCTTTGAGTTGCAGCAGAGCTTCTAGTTCAGTGGGGTCAACCAGGTAGACAACCCACTGATTCAGGCTAAGCCCCCACCTCCCCTCCCCACACACACACACACACACACACACACACACACACACACACACACACAAACACACACACACACACACACACACACACACACACACACACACACACACACACACACACGCACACACGCACACGCACATTTACTTAACTCACTTCACTCACTGCCAAGCTACTGCAACTAGGTGACCTGAATTTATCTCAGGTTCACTGGGCCAAGCTTTGAAGCTCACCATTGTTGCTGCTAGTATGTTCTTCAACTCCAGTCAGGTTTGCAAGTGAGCCCCTCACATTGAATGTTTTTTTATCGAAGACCGCCACTGCCACATCTTGTGCATGTTTGTTGTACTAACACAGAAGAGGACTCGCTCACTGCATAGACATTTAAGGAATACTCCTTAGACTGAGACTTATATCATTTCATTTATTTTTTTAGCCCATAAAGTGCTCAGGTGCTCAGTGCAAAATAAAAAAGCAAACGTTTTGGTTTTCCTGGGACCTTTGTTAGTGCTTAAATGTTCAGTGTTGTACTAACACAGAAGGAGAGACATAGAAGTAAATGGTGCATTTATATAGTGCCTTTTATCCAAAGAGCTTCACATAGATTGTGCATCACATTCACCTATTCACACATGCATTCACACACCGAAACCATGCAAGGCACCAACCATCTGGAGCAATTAGGGGTACAGCGTCTTGCTCAAGGACACTTCGACATTAACTCTGGGGGAGCTCGGGATCGAACTGGGAACCTTCTGGTTCCCATCCGGCCTCTCTACCGGGCACACTCTAGCCCAGTGTTTCTCAATCTTTTTTGGCTCGAGTACCCCCTTTCCATTATTTTTGAATCCAAGTACCCCCTTTACCCGACAACAACGTTTTCCTCATAAAACTGCAATTAAAACCATAACTATGCTATGATAACCTCCCCTTTTCAATAATCTAACATCACAAAAAAGAAAGGGAGTGAGTGAGAGTTTAAAACGGTGCCTCCTGAACAGATTTATTTTAAGCACTTTTCATGTCAATAACTTGCATTCAATCATTCAAACACATCCCAGTTGCCTTTTCTCCATCTAATGTAATTGCAGTTAATGATTTAACTATGAATAATATTATCATGATTTATACTTCTATTTTTCTTTTTGGAGGTCATTTTCTGAGTACCCCCTTCAGTACCTCCGCGTACCCTTAGGGGTACACGTACCCCCATTTGAGAAACACTGCTCTAGCCCTTAGCCACTGCCGCCCCAGGAAAAAAAACATCTGAGTTGTCCGTGCCATGGCAGAGAATGTCACCTATCACCTGCTTCGGAGGCGTGAGCTGTGATATCACCTGTGATGTGTCAAGGGAACCAACCAACCCGACTGTAAAAATGTGTACACACACGGAGACAAGCTGTGACATTTCTCATGGTAAACTGCGACCTTCGGTCGCACTCATTCGTTATCTCTCTACTCTTATTTAGAAATGTCACAGCTTGTCTCCGTGTGTGTACACATTTTTACAGTCTATGGGTTGGTTCCCTTGACACATCACAGGTGATATCACAGGTGACATCACCTATGTGAAAGTCCATTTATGGTTCTTTCTTTCTTTCTTTCTTTCTTTCTTTCTTTCTTTCTTTCTTTAAGATTAGTTTTTGGCTTCTATGCATGCCTTTATTGATAGTTCAAGTGAAGACAGGAAAGATGGAGAGAGAGACCTGGGGAATGACATGCAGCAAAGGTCGACAGGAACGGGACTCGATTGTCAGGCATTAGAGCCTATGTGTTATGCACCTATAGGCCTGTCTGGTACTCTTCTTAGACGTTGCGTGTCCTTGGGAACCATTTAGCAGATTAACAGAGACATATATCACTGGAGGTCAGAATTAATTTACAGTCCTGCAATTGATGTTATATAGGATCATAACCACAGTGCTGTTAGCCCTCTCTCTCTCTCTCTCTCTCTCTCTCTCTCTCTCTCTCTCTCTCTCTCTCTCTCTCTCTCTCTCTCTTGGACTCTGTCCGTCCATATTCATTGGTTGCAATTGTAGTCCTACTACACCTACCATATTGAGGACCAACACAGGTGTTTGATTTTTCTGATTGGCACAGAACTAATGTTCTACGGCTACGCCAATCAGAACACCTGTGTTGGTCCTCAACATGACGCGTGTAGCCGTGTAGGACTACAACTGCAACCCATGAATACACACCTGATACCTGACCACTTACGTCTCTCATGTCACATGCTAATATTTGCATTGTGTGTGTGTGTGTGTGTGTGTGTGTGTGTGTGTGTGTGTGTGTGTGTGTGTGTGTGTGTGTGTGTGTGTGTGTGTGTGTGTGTGTGTGTGTGCGCGCGCGCGCGTGCGTGCGTGCGTGCGTGCGTGCGTGCGTGCGTGCGTGCGTGCGTGCGTGTGCGTGCGTGTGCGTGTGTGTGTGTGTGCTTCTCTCTCCAGGCTACCTCCCTAATGGGATCCATGCAGTGGAGGCCATGTTGGCTGCAGCCAGCATCGGAGCCATCTGGAGCTCCACCTCTGTTGACTTTGGAGTCAATGTAAGCAGCGTGTCGTGTGTGTGTGTGTGTGTGTGTGTGTGTGTGTGTGTGTGTGTGTGTGTGTGTGTGTGTGTACATGTGATGAGATGACAAGTATAGTAGAATTTGAGAAATGTGCATTGTGATGAGGACCCTTGTCTTATCCACTTCGGCCACATGGGGGCAGTATCACCTCAGCGATAGAAGGCAGAAAGAAAGTCGCTGTGGGTCGTGAGACTTTCTTTCTGCCTTCTATCGCTGAGGTGATACTGCCCCCATGTGGCCGAAGTGGATAACTACATGTGCCAATGAAAAATGAACTACCTGTAGTTAGATCAGCGGTTCTCAAACATTGTTTAACTTCTGGCTGGTGAAATGATATCCTGTATTGTCATGCAGAGTATCTGTCCTTTGTTAACCATCCCTTTAATGTCTATTATCTATTACTCACCCCTCACTTTTTTTAGTTTTTGTTGTTTTTGTAAGGCAATAATTTGATGATCAGCAGTGGTTCCCTATGGAGACCCAAAGAAACTCCTCAAATTATTGGTTTAGGAATGTGAAAACAAAGTTGATATCTATATCTATTTGGCCGTGGACCAACATCTGAAAATGTTTTGTGCCAGGGACCTCCAGAAGAGAAGATTTGTTGGGAGAAAGAAAAAAAAACATACAAATATACTATTTTTGAATTACGAGGTGTCTAGCCGACAGCGTTGTTGTGATACTTTTAAATTCAAGCTAAATGTATAATTTCTCTCTCTCTCTCTCTCTCTCTCTCTCTCTCTCTCTCTCTCTCTCTCTCTCTCTCAGGGCGTGCTGGACAGGTTTTCTCAGATCCAGCCCAAGTTGATCTTCTCCGTGGCGGCGGTGGTTTACAACGGCAAGACACACGACCACATGGAGAAGCTGACCAGCGTGGTCAAAGGTTAGGAACACTCAATCATCATCATCTGGTTGAAAACCTTGCAGACTCTCTGACCTTAGAAACAGCTGATGAGACGAGTTACGACATAAGATCAAACTTTCTCTAAATCCGCCAGGTGAAACAGGGTTGTTACAGTAATAACAACCAGTGTAAGGTAATAAAGTATGAGGTTTATGACTATTTTTGGTTAGGACATTGAACTACTGACGCACAGTTACTGATAAGCTACATGGATATTTCTCCTGATGTTTCTCCTGATTTTGTTCTATTGTTAAATGGGGCATATACTGTCTTTATCCAACAAGTAGGTCGGGAGTGGCTTATTGTCGGTATCAGCCGGTAACACAGTCTGTCCCCATTGCAATGCGCTAGACCCCTGGGAGATGGATTGCTGAGGTGGAGCTCCACACCTACCATCAGCTCCCAGTACTTGCCACACCCAAGCCGTGCTACTCATACCTCAGAACCCAGGCATTTCATTCAAAAGACAGCCTGGGTCAGCCTCCCCAGGAACTATGGATCCTGGGCGAAACACCTGGGAAAGAGGGAGTCCCGGGAGTGAGCCTTGTATTTTCTATTTCCTTAATCTACGGTATCCTTTAGGAATAACACGCAGGACTACGCACTCACGATGGAGGAGCTCACGGGAGCATCAGTGACAGCGACGATGTCTTAAAGGCTGTATGCGTAAATTATATAAATATCGCCGATGTGCCGACAAGCCGGGGAGGAGGAGGGAAGCAGGTCACATACATGTAGGTTGGTTTTGGTGAACCAATCAGGAGCCGGCGTTGAATTCCAGCGCAAAGTGTATCCGCCCATCTAGTGCTTAAACGTGGCCGGCTAGACTAGGCTACTTATCCGCTGAGTTGGCGTTGCCAGGGATCGTACCCATAACCTTGTGAGTCAAAGGCGAGAGCTACCCGGACACAAACCAAGGCGCTTCACATTCCTTACTCTACCGCCTGAGCCACTTCCGCCTTGCCTTGTT
>NC_137832.1:52287770-52297770 GCF_963921795.1 Nannobrachium achirus
CCCTATCAATAACTTGCATATATATCATATCACAACTTGCATCTCTCCTGCCCTTTCTCTTTCTTTCTTGTCATTTTGGTTGTGAACTATTCCTTTATAATTTGCCGTATGCTGAATAGTGTCACATCGCGATACTTTGCTGATGTTAACCTGTGTGTTTGTGTTTATGTGCGGTGTGTGTGTGTGTGTGTGTGTGTGTGTGTGTGTGTGTGTGTGTGTGTGTGTGTGTGTGTGTGTGTGTGTGTGTGTGTGTGTGTGTGTGTGTGCAGACTGGGTGGATGATGTGGAACTGGTTGGTGTCGGCGCTAGCGGTGGGAGCGTCCGTGGTGCTGTATGACGGGTCGCCCCTCGTGCCCACGCCTAACGTCCTGTGGAGCCTCACCGATCAACTGGGGTAGGTTAGCATGCACACACACACACACACACACACACACACACACACACACACACATTCAGGTGCGTAAAAGCTGTAACAGATGGGGATTTAACTGTGGTTATGACAGTATACCACAATTTGTTGATGTTACGGTTAATTGTCTACCTTACAACAATTCTATTGCGAATTGGTCACATTCTCAAGGACAGCCATGAGTAACAACACGTGACGCATGAGAGGACAGGGCGTGAGTTCAATCCTGTCTCTCGGTGTCTCTCCGTGGGTCTGTCCGCCTCTCTCCTTTTCTCTCCATAATGGACAGAAGTTATTACACACACTGAACGGTGACAATGAAGCTGAACCGCATTGAATAGAATTACTACACGAATGCATCACATTCACAGCTATAGGAGGAGCAAAACACTCTGGAGGAGTTCAAGGATAGTTACATGGGATTTTGTGTCTATAGGTTCGGGACATTGTGTCAAATGTCCCGGTTTCTGTCTGCCTCTCTCCCTTTCTATCTAATGAACGATACGGTATTGATCCTCTCCATTGTCTTTCTGAGCGAAGCGAGCAAAAGAGAGAGAGAGAGAAAGAGAAAGAGAAAGAGCTAGGGAGAGAGATGCACAAGCGAGCGAGGTGTGGACACATGTATCTTATTGTGTCTGTGCGTGCACGACTGCACGTGTGTGTGCGCGCACCCGTGTGTGTGTGTGTGTGTGTGTGTGTGTGTGTGTGTGTGTGTGTGTGTGTGTGTGTGTGTGTGTGTGCATGCCAGCAGCTCTGATACGCTTCCATTGTGTCCTGATCAGATGCATTGTCCCTTCCAAATGAGTCCCATGAGCCTTAACGCAAGCCTCCCTCTCTCTCTCTCTCTCTCTCTCTCTCTCTCTCTCTCTTCTCTCTCTCTCTCGTACGCTCAACATGCTATTGTTGTCTTCACTGAAAGTGAGTTCATACAGACTGGCTTCAGGAGCTTGAATAGATGTCTAATTCAGACTGTGTCAAACTACCAGGTGCAACATTTTGTGATTAATTCTCAGAGGTCTTTAAAAAGCACCTAAAAACCTATATACTTTTTTTGCCCGTCAATTAGCAAAATTCACATTCACAACATGCGTTGTGATGCTTGCATGTTATTTTGGTAGCACTTTATAATGAAGTACCTCAATAAAGGCTAATTAACAGCTAATAAGGCACTTATTAACAATTAATTAACAGCTAATAAGGTACATTAACAATTAATTAACTCTTATTCAAACGTTATTAAACATATGATTTAACAACTAATTAAACACTTATAAGATACTTATTAACCTTAATATGTGCTTATACATCTCAATAAAGCAATAATAAGGGGGTAGTGTATTTATGAGATACTTAATCGTTATGTGCTTATAAGTTTCATGTTCTATCTTAATTAATAGTTATAAATGTATTATAATACTATTTAGATTTATAAATGGTTAATAAGACTTAAAGTTTTACTATGTAACTTTTTTTATAAAACAAATCTTAAAATTGTCCTAACTGTTAAATCGCTAAAGTTTTAGAACACCCACTCCGTTATTTTCAGCTTCTGAAGCCTTCTCTTTATATGTTTTCTATGAGCCGTGAGGGGGGGAGAATTTCGCGCCATGATGACGTAATCTGCATCATCTGTATACGTTGTGTATACGTTGCCCAATCACATCGCCGATCATGCACACATGGTACACTACCGGCCAATCACAGCTTATCTGCCCTGGTCTTGAAGTGGGGTCGCCATATTTGTAGTCGCCGTGTGTCTCTTTACTCAAAAAGTAATCTCGCCTACCAGGCAGGGTGAAGTCGTCCGTTTCTCCGGAATGCCTGAACGCCCAGGAACCAGGGACCCCTCTAAAGATAGCTCTCGGCGTTGTGGAGGCAGACGCGGGGGTGTGAAGGTACGAAAAACGGGCGAAAGACGCGAACGCGACCGCGGTTTGCTATATGGCTACTGACCACTAGTTGAGAATCTTACACAGTATAGCTTTAATTAATAATTATTAGTCCCCTTATGGGAAACTTAATATCGTTGAGTCCTAATAGTGCCTTTATAAACCCTTTACTATGCATTTATTATGAGATCAATTAACACTAACAAATCCTTAATAAAATCTTTATTATAACAGTATAAACAACAACAAGTCATTAATTAAGCCTTTATTAACACTTTATTAAGCAATTTGCAGCCACCTATTCTAAAGTGGGAACACATCGGTTACACCCGCCACTCCGACATGTCTCCTTTCCGACATGTCTCCATTCGGACACAAACCCTATCTCTAACCCTTACCCTAAACTTAACCTCTATGGAAGTGTAGCCACTCTGAAATTGACTTCTTATTGTCGGAATGGAGTGCGACACCCGAACACATCGTATAAATGTTAACAAATCCTTCATAAAGTCTTTATTCCCAATTTAACAGTGTATTATTATCAACAAATCCTTAATAAAGCCTTAATACTTTAATTAGGCAATTTATAAACAATGGAGCAGTGTTATTAACATTAAAACACCTTAATAAAGCATTTATTAACACTTTAATTAAGCATTTTGCAGCCACCTTTTCTAAAGTGGGATCACTTCTTATAAACGTTAACAAATGCTTAATAAGGTCCTTATAAACAATGGCAATTGCGAATAAAGACTTTATGAAGGATTTGTTAACATTTATACGATGTGTTCGGGTGTCGCTCTCCATTCCGACAATAAGAAGTCAATTTCGGAGTGGCGACACTTCCATAGAGGTTAAGTTTAGGGTAAGGGTTAGAGATAGGGTTTGTGTCGGAATGGAGACATGTCGGAAAGGAGACATGTCGGAGTGGCGGGTGTAACCGATGTGTTCCCACTTTAGAATAGGTGGCTGCAAATTGCTTAATAAAGTGGTAATAAAGGCTTAATTAATGACTTGTTGTTGTTTATACTGTTATAATAAATATTAATAAAAACGTTATTAAGGATTTGTGTTAATTGATCTCATAATAAGTGCATAGTAAAGGGTTTATAAATGCACTATTAGGACTCAACGGATATTACGTTTCCCATAAGGGGACTAATAATTATTAATTAAGTCTTATTAACCATTTATAAATCTAAATAGTATTATAATACATTTATAACTATTAATTAAGATAGAACAAGAAACTTATAAGCACATAACGATTAAGTATCTCATAAATACACTACCCCCCTTATTATTGCTTTATTAAGATGTATAAGCACATATTAAGGTTAATAAGGTGTTTAATTAGTTGTTATTTCATTATAATTAACTAGTTAATTACAGTTTAATAATGTTTGAATAAGAGTTAATTAATTGTTAATGTGCCTTATTAGCTGTTAATTAGCCTTTATTGAGGTACTTCATTATAAAGTGCTACCGTTATTTTCACCATTATGTTTGCGTATTTTTGCAGTACTGTTCGCCTATTTCTGCAGAATGTTTGCCTAACTGGCAAGCCTGTGCCCTCTCTAGGAGTCTTGGTATTTATTATTCAAACCAACAACAAATGGATTCAGGGGGGAATTCATGGCTCGGATTTCTACATCCCCCCTTGTGGTCATAAATTTTTATCAGCAGTGATATGTTTGATATAGAGCAGGGGTTCAAGCAGATCTACAAGCACACAACGCCTCGCGATGCGAGGCGTTGTGTGCTTGTAGATCGGCTGTTTTCACTAGTTTTGTGCGACGGTCTTGTATGATGAAGCAGGGCAAAATACATACATTTGAAACTTGGAGATACAAGGTTTCTGCCCGACAGTGACAATATTTTAGCGATTATGTTAGGAGGAAAACGTTGAGATAATTGCCATTTTGTTTAGAACTGACTGAAAATAACTTTGTACTTCAAGTTTAAAATGATACAAAATATTTTTTCAAGTGTCCAAATAAATTCCAAATATTATCAAATTATCTCACGGCACCCCTGGACTGCACCCACTTTGAAAACCCCTGATATAGAGGGTATGCGCGTGACATCATCATCATAGGGTTAGGGTTACGTTAGTTAGTCGGCTACGTTCTGTATATTTTGCATGATAGAGTTTATAGGGCTTAAATTGTTAAGAAAATGTCCAACCCCCCGTAATAAATCGAACCCTGAGCGTCGGTGTAAAAAACAGAAACATCTTGAAACGTGCAGGGCAAAGATTATCCGAGGAGGAAACTGGAGGATGCCTGCGGTTGGACAGAGAGATGGATAGCATGCAGTATGAAACAAGCTAACATTCAAGTACCAATTAAAGCGCTTGCCGGGATTGGCCTGACACCAGCTGCTTCAGGCTCCTCCTCTGATTGGATGTGGGAAGAAATACTCACATTCATTTATTTATACCGCAATATGAAAAATAAAAATACTCTGTTACTGGTAAAAGGTCTGTCGTTTTGGCAATAGAATATGAAGCTTCAGCATTAGTTTATGCAGGCCATGGGAGTCAGGTTGCTGCTCAGCTGTAGTCAGATGTCAGTCAGCTCTGTTCTCATACCTCATTAACATAATCTGCTGGTCATTATGTCACATGACTGCCATACTCCAATCAAAGCTCAATCAGTAGGGAAGGCTCCTTTAAATATGGCTTGCTTCTCTACCAATGCTTGGTTTCCGAAGCTTCGGAATCATTTGCTTCTTGCTGCCTCCTCCACCCCAGCCTCCACCTATTTGCACGATCAGTCTGGCTAAGCTCAAATACTTGGTGATTGTCTGATTAAGTTACATGTCAATGTCGTTAAGCTAAAGTTCTGTGATTTTTGACTAAATTTCATGTCAATGTTGTTAAGCTCAATACTGTGATTTTGACTATGTTACATGTCATGGTTATTGCTATTATTTTGCTATTGTATCCCTATGGGGGGTATTGCTTTGAGTTCCCTGGTTTTGCTTAGCATGCTTAGAAAAGCTTGCACAAAATTCAGGGGACATCTCCGAACGCGGAGCCCTTCAAACGCCAAGATTAACTGTATTTCATTTATGCAATAAATGGTTAAATCTTCTTGACGTGAATGTTCCTGCCTAAAATTATGGCGATACCTCAGAAGAATTATATTTACAGTACTCGACTGAATGTACTTATAGTGTATAGCTTTCCACCACTGAACATGGTGCGGTTCTAATTGGATCTAAGCTGAACAGAGTGAGTGAGCCAACCTTCAGACTCCGCACCGCCATGGAGGCATGTTCCTCCTCGTTCCTCCATGCTTGTCACACGCTGGTCAGATCATCCCGGCCTCCTCTCTCGTATCAGCGGTTTCACGCCGTCCTCCTACGCTGGGAGATGCTTAAGCTCTCGCTGCCAAGCTCTCTTTTTTTCTCGTTGTTGTTTTCCCCTCCATCAAAATGCTTTTGATGTAATTATAAGACCTGTACTGGCCTATTCTGCAAATGCCTTCTAAATCAGTAGTTCACACTTTCAAGATTTTCTCAAAAGTGTTAAAAAATAGCCGATGTACAAGCTCACAGCACGGCACGGCACGAAGTGGTGCGCTGTTATTAGGGGAGAGCAACGAACTGAGCTCAGGATTACTACATGTTTTTTTCCCGTGAGCGTACCTACCCTAGAGAACACAGGGAGAACATGCAAACTCCACACAGAAATGCCCTTTCGCCAACCCCACCTTCGGTATAGGCTCTGATGACGCGGAGGAGCGAACAGAACACGCCCCCAGCGTCCACAGCGTCCCCGGCGGGAATCAAACTCCGGACCGTCTAACTGTGAGGCGGCAGCACTACTGATTGCGCCACCGTGCCCCCTCGAACAGGGCCAATTTGAAACTGTTCAAAATATATTGGCGACCCACCCATCTGGCCACTTAACACGGCAGCCATTGTTTAGTTCAATGATCAGTCAATGGATTGCGTTCCGCCTTGGAACTAATGTACAGTAGTATACTTTTAAGTTATTATGCGTTTGGTATCACTTATTAATGGGTTGCATTTGTAGTCCTACACCAGCCATGTTGAGGAACAACTCAGGTGTTATGATTGGCGTGGAATATTAGTTCTACGCCAATCAGACAAATTGAAACTCCTGTGTTGGTCCTCAACATGGCCGTTTAGGACTACAAATGCAACCCATGAATATACCCTCGTGGCCCAAAGTTGAGAACCACTGCTTTATTACATTGTCGGAGGTGCTCCACATCTGGCTGGGAGGGTCTTTGGTATCAGTCACTGTGCTTTCCATCCTCTTGTCTCCCTTTAGAATGACACACACACACACACACACACACACACACACACACACACACACACACACACACACACACACAGCAACACAGCGTCATGTCCGCCTCCCATCCTAAACAGCCAATTAGCAGCCACACCTGGCCACCTGCCTCCAATCAGAACGGAGCGGAGCGTTGCCATGGCAGCAGACGTTGAGCAAACCCAGGCACGATGGGGAGACGGGAGATGATTGATGGGAAGGGTTGTGTGGGTGTGTGTGGGTGTGTGTGTGTGTGCGTGCGTGACATTCAGTGAATACAGACAGCATTTGCAGAATCCTCTATTAGAAATGATGAGTTTCAAGGACCCCCAGTTTGATATGGATCAGGCCCAAGACCCCCCGTTTGATGCAGCGTTTCATCCCTGGGACCAAGATAGATGGATGGGTTCATTCATTGATAGACATATTGATCCAGAGATACATACAGACTGACTGGGACAGAGAGATGGATAGATTTGTTGATACCGGTACATACATACTACATTGAGAGAGCGATATTGATCGATGCAAGTCGACACAAGTCGATACAAGTCCATGAATTGAATACCAAGGACCTCCAACGTAAACAAGACCGTAAAGGGGTTATTTGGGGTGTTCCTTTATAGGCAGGGGGTTTAACTGTACTTGTACTGTACTTGATTTTTGTCTAATAAAATATTCAATCAATCAATCAATCAATAAAAGGGCTCAAGGGGTTAAACATGGTATTTGGCATTAGTTCAATAAAAACACACCAGTGTGAAGTGAGCAGTGCTGATGATGATGACGTGTTGCACGGATATGGGCACAGATGTGCATTGAGTGTCTGACTAGTCCTTGGCTTAGGCACAAAAGGTTTGAAAACCGTTGCCATCGAGGAAAAGAAAAATGCACATTAGATCACAGCCAATACTGTATTTAGTTGAAAAATTGTGAAATTCCATTAGGTCACACCATGTTCACATTGCACGCGGCGTGAAGGAAAGACGGGGGCGCCGGGGGGAGGGTATTAAAAGTCGCGACAGCAAAGCTGTGTGCGTGCGCGTGTCATTCACCCCAATCCCTCACAGATATTACGCGCCGCGACCTTTCCACCCTATCACCGCCCTGTCTAACACTTTAAGTGACCCCGCCGCCTCACCCTATCAACAGCCTGTGTTATTGCTCATTGATTGCTGTCACCCCAGAGTCCCCCCTGCCCCTCCCCTTGGGCAAGAATCAATTCCCGCCAGTGTTGCCATGTCTGCTTATTTTAAGCGACTTCATGGGCTTGTTTTCTTTTTTTCTTTTTTCTTTAAAGGACAACTTTGTTTTTTTTACAATAAGGGTTCATATTTTAGATAGTCATTAGAGAAAAGAAAAGATGAGTGTTAAAATGTTTTCATTTTCGTTTTGGTGATTTTAACGATTTTGATTTTCATGCATGCATGCAAGTGGTTAAATATGTCTTTTTAGACACAAAAAGTCCATTCCCAAGATGCACCGCAATCTTTCATGGGCAGATGTGACTTATGGGGGCTGGTGTAAATAGTAACAAAGAAATTGCCGGCTTATTGTGTCTAGAAAGACATATTTAGCCACTTGTACGCATGCCCCCATCCAATGAAATCAAAATACTTAACACTCATCTTTTCTTTTCTCTAATTGCAATCTAAAATATGTTGTAAAAAAACAAAGTTGTCCTCATTCAGGCCGGGAACACATTTTGCTGTTTGGGAGGGGCTTACAGTACATGTACAGTATGTAGCAACATATTTGTTTTGTAGGCTAATTTCTGATTTAGCCCTATTCTATAGGTTAGGTCTATAGGTCTATAGGTTAAAGTCGCTTGTAAATATTGGAAGTTGGGGGTTGTATTTTTTGGCTTGTTTCTAAAGTGTAGTTGCTTATCTGGGCCCATCTAAATAATTACACTTTTTACAGGGGCCAGTTTTGAATTTCAGCCACCTGTAAGTGCTCTTTTAGGGTGGTTTTGAAGGAGAGTAGGGATTTACACTCCTCACAATACGTTGCATCGCGACGCTTTGTGAGTTTCTAGTAGGGATGTGAAAAAAAATCGGAAATCGACGCGTCGATCGACTCACGCTCACCGCGACTCAAAAAGTACGAGTCGAAAAATCGAAAAATATATATATTTTTTTATTTTTCAAAAGTTTTTCCCCCAAAAAAGGTTTTAATCGTTCAAAAACGTTATAAGCGTTAATGTTTTCCATATGTGAGAGGACCGTGTGTGTGTGTGTGTGTGTGTGTGTGTGTGTGTGTGTGTGTGTGTGTGTGTGTGTGTGTGTGTGTGTGTGTGTGTGTGTGTGTGTGTGTGTGTGTGTGTGTGTGTGCGCGTCATAGCAGTGCGCGCTGACTTGCCTGACTGTATCAACTCTATGGACTGGATGCTTTTGTTTACCTCCTGCCTCTGCATGCATGCTTGACACGAAAGCTTGCTTGTTAATGGCAGCGTCGCCGTCGTGTCGCAAAATACACGTTAATGCGACACACCCGTTGACTCGGTCGGGGAGAGAGCGAGTCAGACACTGCTCCACATTTGATACACTAGCCTGGGGTGCGCTAGCCTGAGCGCCCCCACTACGTTCCATGGACTTTGTAACTCCGCTTCTAGTCTCTAAAGAACAGACTCCATGCTAACGCAAGGAAGAGCAATTGTTTATTATAATTATTATTAGGGCTTTGATGCAAGTTCTGATGGGTGCAGCTGCATACGTTGTGTTGCTTAAAGTAATGCGCCGTTGTGCTCTCCTCTCAGCTGCTGCTTAGCGAAAAAAAAAGTGAAAAAAGTCGATCGACGCGTCGATTTTCGGCCGCGACGCGTCGATTCGCCAATAATGCGTTGATTAACATCCCTAGTTTCTAGATCGGCTATTTGCAATTATACGATGGATATAGTTTTAAAGTGCATGTGGCCTGGTCGCTTTTTTGGGGCTTGCTTCTCTGGCAACATCTGGCAACACTGATGAATACTGACGCTCCATCAGTTGAGGCAGAAATACCCTTATGTTTGATTAACCACTTAATACAAGACCAACACAATTGTATAGATCTGCTATTTTGGACGTATGACATTATTACTTGTCCAGAATTGAGAAGCCAGGGTTCATGTAGTTAGTTAACAGCCGTGATTACCCTTACCTATTGTCGATAAACACACGTGCACACACACGTGTTGCATTAAAGAGGTGGTCCCATAGTTTTGCACTGTTTCTGTGTTGTATTGTGTCTACGACATATTTTTGCTCTTTTGAAATGGAATCCTGAATTATCTTTTGTTATTTTTTTTAAGTAGAATCCTGAAATGTAATTTTTGATGCATTTTAATTTTCAGGTGCATTTAGTTATACTTATGTTAACTTAAATACAAATGCATTGGACATGAAAAAAGAC
>NC_137832.1:52302770-52315270 GCF_963921795.1 Nannobrachium achirus
AAAGTTAGAGGCTTTGACATTTTGACAAAACATTGACCATCCTTTGCGTGTACCTGCTGATCTGTAAGCTAATTTGTTAAAACAAATTGTATTAAAAACTTGACAAGCACAACTGTCACTGAATATAATAGAATAGAAATAGAAAACCAAACTTATAGGGAAAGGGGGTAAAAAACGAATAATCCCTAACCGTAATCTCTAAATCCAACCCAAACCAGAAGTTTTTTCCTAATTGTAGGTAGCCTGGAGGGAACCAACGTTTTAAAATCTCTATGTTAGACTGTAACACATTGTTCTTTGTCATTCAGCATCAGTGTATTGGAGACGTTTGCATAGGTTACAGATAAGGCTGGGTGTGTGTGAGTGAGTGAGTGAGTGTGTGTGTGTGTGTGTGTGTGTGTGTGTGTGTGTGTGTGTGTGTGTGTGTGTGTGTGTGTGTGTGTGTGTGTGTGTGTGTGTGTATTCTTGGGGACAGCAGGACCAACCACAGCTTGATTCCACCTGGTTGCCAAGGGCAACGGTGAGAGCCAATCGGCTGCCAAGCGTCCTAACCTTGACCCCAAGGGTCATCGCAGTGTGGGTGTGTGTGGGTGTGTGTGTGTGTGTGTCTTTATCACAGCATATGTGTCTGACTGGTGGTTATATAGACATATGTGATGGGCCCCTTCGTCTGGTACACCCCAGGTGTGTGTGTGTGCGTGTGTGTGCGAGCGCGTGTGTGCATGCGGGTGTGTCTCGCGTTGCAACGCGTTGTGAGCTTGTAGATTGGCAATTTTTTGGGAAAGAGATTTGGTAGAGAGTGAAAAAAAGACTATCAAGTACGTTACTTCCAGGTCCATTTGACCAATTATAGAGGGTTTAAATGGTACCGGATATGCAGCTCGGCAAATAAAAGGTGAATTGATCCCAGTGCATGACGGAGGACAATTTCACGATAAATTAAAATCTCCACAACACGATTATTTAGAAGGTTTTTTATCACAATAACGATAATAACGATTATCGTCCCGTCCCTATAGTGCGTGACTGCATTGTGTGCATTGTCAAAGTTGCCCTTCCGAGGACGTGTGTGTCTTGTTCCTGAACCTGTAGTGCTTCCTTGTGAGTGGCGTGTGTGTGCGTGCACGCGTGTGCGTGCGTGTGTAATCCAGCAGCAGGGCTGTAAGACCCCCAGCAGACCTCACGGGGAGACTTTAACACTTTAACTGCTGTGATCCCCCCATTCCAATATACCTCCGTCTGACTGTCCATCTGTCACTGGGAGCTCCTGCTAGAGTCAACATCATTGTTCTGTCTCTCTATCTCTCTCTCTGTCTCTACCCCCCACCCCTCTCTCCATCTCTCCATCCCTCTCTCTACCCCCCACCTCTATCCTTCTTTCTTTCCATTAGGGATGGGACGATACGCGATATTATCGTTTGTCGTGACAAAAAAAAACACTCACCATAATCGTATCGCAGAGATATTATTTATCGTGAAATTGTCCTCCATCATGCACCGGGATCAATTCACCTTTTATTTGCTGAGCTGCATATCTGGTACCATTTAAACCCTCTATTGGTAAAACTTACTAATATACATACTTGATACAGTCTTTTTTCACTCTCTAACAAATCTCTTTGGCAAAAAATTGCCGATCTACAAGCTCACAATGCATCGCAACGCTCTCTACCAAATCTCTTTGCCAAAAAATAGCCGATCTACAAGCTCACTATGCGTCGCAACGCAGAGCGTTGTGAGCTTGTAGATCTGCTATTTTTTGGCAAATGTTCCGCCACAGGATAATGGATTTTGGGGATATTTTGATTATCGCGATAATATTTGTGAATTTCTTTGGTCAAAATAATCGTGACATGACATTTTCATATCGTCCCAATCCTACTCTCAATCTCTCTCTCTCCCTCTTCCTCTCTCTAGCTTTTCTTCCCATCCCCTGTTCCTCTATCTGTCCCTTTGTCATCCTCTCTTCTCTACACTGAATGCTGGACAGTGGCGGACAGACAATGTTTTAACTCAGTTAAAGTGGTTAAAGAAGTGTTATTATGTATTATGTATGCGGTCCATGGTTATCTAGTATTCTGTGAGAAGAGAGACAGAGACAGAGGCAGAGCAAGAGCAAAGGGAAAGTGATAGGGGACAGGTTGAATAGAACAAATAAAGATATCATTGCTGTCGGGCAGAAACCTCTTATCCTACATAATAAACAACCAAATGTCTGTCTGTCTGTCTGATATGCATGCTGAAACAGTGCCCACATTTGGAAATGACCCATTTAGTGCTCCAGACATGAACGGGTTAAATGTCCAGCGCGCCTTTCGCCTGCTCCGTCCGCGGCCAGTCTCTTATTTTGAAGGCCAGAAGTCGATTGCGCAAATATTTCCTGTTTGACGTCATGACGTCATTCACCGGAAGTGGTCATCGTCCCATGCGGTTGCTGTAATGGCCGATCGTTGCCTTTCAGCTTGTGTTATAATAGCGAGAATCTAATGCCATCCTTGGCTTCAAAAGTGTTTTTTGGAGAAAATGGACATTAAAGATGAGATAGACCGTCGGCTACCATGTTAAGGGATTACTATTTTGTGCACGTGGATCCGCGATGATGATGAATCGGCGAGTCCAATCGTGCCGGCACTTTCCAACGGACCGTACGGTAAGATTGCCAGCTTTACTGTATATACAGTATATAGTGCGAGTATACTCGGGATCGGCACTCCGAGTACTCGAGTATTTTTCACGAGTATTCTCAGGATCGGCTACAAATGGGTTAAATCCTACTATGACATACCACCACCATGGTACATAACAGCCGCTTGCTGAAACAGTGCCCAAATTTGGAGATGACTGACATTACTGATACGATATGTTAAATCTCATCAATATGAGATATGAAAATGGTTGAAAACCACTGCTCTAATGCAAAACTAATAACGTGCTAGATTACTCCATTACTCCGATTACAGCGTTACTTGTGACGCGCTAACACTGATCATGGCGATCATTTTGGTGTGATTCATGACTAAGATGAGCCCATCCCCTCTCTGAATACCTTGTAAGCCCAGTGGCAAACACTGAAGGAATGTAGGCAACATGGTACAGCCTGCATGCGGACTCCTTTTGATCCCCCTGCTGTCTGTCTCTGCCTGTTAGTTCTAAATTGGTTGATGTTAGTGATGAATGAAGCCTCTCGCTATGGTCCTTCCAGCACGCTGACTGCTATGGAAGATTTTATTGGACTTTATTGTCTCCACAGATATCCGATGCCACAGTTGTATTCTTAAGGCTTCACATGTATTTGTTCAATGCCCTCACACATATAGTCTACAAAATATTGCCTTCACTTCAAAACTGTACAAAGCCTTTTTTTTCACCCGATGTGTTAATGAACTGGTGTGTGTGGCCACATAAAAACATAATTTTAACACTTTCTGTACACATTTTTGGAAAAGATCTTCCTCCTAGAATAATCATAATACCTGATAATCATGGCATTGCATCTTTAATTTAATCCTTCCTCAAATCATCTCGCTGTATTGGACACCTACATGGGCCACATGTGCCCTAATCTATAAGCATGGTATTAAAATAAAGACAACTTTTACAACAGGTGGCTGTTAGATTCATGTTATTCACACTCTATAGTCTCACTTTTAGCTAAATAATTAAAACATGAATATATATTGTAATATAATATTTACAGTGCGTATTGTGTAGAATCACAAGGCAGCCAAACCAAAGCAAACGCATAAACTATCACGAAGACAGTATAGGGTGGATAAAAGCCTTAATTGTAACAAGCGTTTCTTTCTTAGAGTCCATTATATTTTTGTTTTGTTCCCTGGTACTCATTATTATATCATTGAATAATAAAAACAAACTCCTTAAAATCATCAATGTATCCAGCAAGATAGCTGGGGTTATAGATATATGAACGCTATTAAGGCCTATTTTACTAAAAATATTTATATACATTATTTTAACTCATTGAGTGCCAGCCTATCACCACTAGAGGGCGCCCAGTGACCAGAGAATAATAGAGATATGCTGGTAATGCATGCCCAAGCCCTGGAGCCATGACTTTTTTTACAAAGGAAAGGACACTTTCCTTTGTGCATGTACAGGAAGAGGATGAAGTTAGCTTGAAGTTAGCTATTGGCTACCAAGCATTTTAGAAGCCTTATTTTCGTCAACTTAGCCATGATTAAACCTTGCACACCTCATGCATGGGAAAAAAACAGAGAAGAATGAGCTCTAAAAAATCCAATGCAATCCTGGATTGCATTGGAGTGGATTTGTGCAGTTTGTTCACAGCTTTCAAACAAAAAAAACCGATTGGAAATCCGTTCAGGCATTCTTGAGATAATCGCCATTATGTTTTACATGTAATGTAAACAAAAATGGCTGCCCTGTATGTTAGATGGGGTTGTATGGGGGTGGAACATGCAAAATCGCGATTGAAATCATGTTCACCAGATTTGATGGGGTCCAAAAAAAAAAAAAAAAAATTCAAAAAAAATTTTTTCCAAAAAAAAAAAAAAAAATTTTTTTTTTTTTTTTTTTAAAGCCGAACTTGTTCGGGATCGGCACACTACGATACGCTAATAAAGCCGAACTAGTTCGGGATTGGCACTCAATGAGTTAAGCCTAGAATCAAGCCATTCGGGATCCTGGTGAATCATGACCATACAACCTTTGAAAACCTCTAAACAAAGGATATTTATTAAATGTATATATCATATAATTAAATATTATCAAATCAAATATTTATGATTTTTTTTAACCACAAGGCCACCGAGCTTTCAGTCAAACCAAAGCAAACACATAAACGACCACTTGTTAACACACTAATCACATAGCTGTACCAACACAACACATAAATGATGCAATGTGAAAATGATGATTTCACTACACAACCTTTTCACAGATCCAACGCATAGTAGCATTACATGGTACATCGTTCCATCCTTTTTCATGCCTAGCAGCCCCTTCATGATGCACAGCACAGTCTTCTCCTTCTCCTTCTCCAGTGTTACTAGGCTCACCACGGCGCCAGTACCTGGAAAACATATAATACCTTTACAATGATCAATCTTCTCTCAAAATATATTTATTTGATATATAAGCATGACCTCAAATGATATTCTGGACAGTTATTCTCCTTAATTCTCCACTGAATGTAAAATAAATAAAAGGTATACTTGTTTTAGCGGCATGTTTTCATTTTATTATCATTAACATTTAATACCCTTTAAAAATGAAATGTGTGGAACATAGTATATGGAAATGTGAAATGTATTTAAAATGGTTGTTGAGATGAATAAGAGTAGATTTAAGTTATGAATTCTTACTTTGAAGAGGGCAGTGGTGTTCCATCTACCCATTTCCACTCTCCTTCCTTCTCTCCGTCAGTCAAACCCAGCCACACGTTCAGGTCCTGGCTGTCAACCCTGGCTCTCTTTTTAACAAATTGCTAGACAGAAATACTGCTGGTTATTTAAGTACTGTACAAACTGTACAATACACAAGTTACAACACACACACACACACACACACACACACACACACACACACACACACACACACACACACACACACACACACACACACACACACACAGAGAGAGAGACCTGTTCTTCTTCGCTGTTGATGACGATCAGGTCAGATTTTTGGGATATACACCAATTTCTGCTCTGCTCCCAGGTTTTCTTCTCAGTAGAGATAAAATAGGCTTTGCTGCCAATTCGTGTCTGCCATCCAGGTGATCCTAACAACAAAGCAATAAAGTAAGCCAGTGTGTTTTGTTGTGGTTTATTCGTTTTTTGACATTTGCTCAGATTAATGATACATGATGAACAACGAGAAATAACAATGCATGAAAACAGTGATGTTTCACTGACCACTGCAGGAACAGTTTTTGTATTTGGACTGGATGTCGTCTAGGTCTTTGGTTAGGTTGTTGTCTACAAGAAGCAGAAGCAAGAAAATGTGGTGTTTTGCATATAACCTTTGGACGTTTTGAAAGTGAACATACAGTAGTGTTCATTATAGAATGACACTCACTGTGTACGCCCAGGCCAGTGATGACAGCCAGTAGGATTGCACACAGCACCCCCAGACACACTGTAGCAGCTTTGAAAGCATTCTTCTTCCTTGACTCATCAGAGGCTGAAAAACACAAGACGAACCTATGAGGAGACTTCAGAGGTTTACTTTAAGTTTAAATTACGTTTTTTTAAAGATATATTTTGCCCTTTTTTGCCTTTACTGATAGTTTACAGTAGATAGTAGGGGTGTAACGATACACTTTAATAGCGATTCGATACATATCACGATACGATTCGATTCAGTGATTTAAAATCGATCTAGTAACTATTTAACAAAGAAATTAAATCTGTGTGAAAGGTGTGGATAGTGCAGGTTTTTAAGGGAAACATGTATTATTATGGAAATAAATAAGTAAACACTGTGATTATCTGCCAAATACATGGACATTGTATATTGACAAACCTGCACCTTGACATGAACCCAGAGATTACACACATTTATCGATAGACCAGTGTAGCTATATGGAAAGGAAAAGTAATTAAACCCCTCCTTTTCATTTTTTCTTCTTAAAAATGCTAAATACAATGCACAAGTAGGTAGTATCGATACAATCGATTCTTTGCACTGCCGATTTGATACGATACAAAATGAAACGATACGATTCGATTTTAGCCGTTTTCATTTTGATATACTTAAATGTTTTAAGTTAAAAACGATATTTCGATGCAGTTACTATATCGTTACACCCCTAGTAGATAGATACGGGGAGTGACCCCCGTATCCCCCCGTGGTATCCGGGACACCTTTTAACAAGTTATGATGCTTTAGGATAGATAATGAGCAATGTATGTTGAAGTTCTGAGTTGTCAAATAATATCACATATAGAGTGGCTTTTGATGCGTCAGGTAGGTGTCGCAAGGGTAAAACAGTGATTGCTGGCAGAGATGAGCACAAAATGCAAGAAATATATTTTGAAAAAAAGGGGGAAAAAAATCTGAATACTTGGCCAGTACTTGGTCTAATACTGGCCAGGATACTGTCACCAAGATACTGTCCTGGTGACAGTATCCTTTTAAGTATTTCTCATAGTATTTGTAATAAGAAACTAGTTGAGTGAACTATCACACAAAGTTGACCGATAAATATGATCATGTTTGGTCATTCATGTCGCTTGAAATAGTTTTGTATAATTAAGTGTGCCTGCCATGCAATGGCAAAACACTTATTCTAAAACGGCTAGTTCCATTCCTTGATTTTGATTGGCTGGTTGCCATGGTATACCTGAGACTGTAACCCACACCTTAAATCAGTTTATATCAAAGCCAGGTGCGTTATTTCTTTCCACTGTGCCGTGAGGCTGAACTAGAGAAGCGAGCGTTTGATTTCCTCTCAAATCCTGCCGTGCGGGTGCTTCTAAGCACCGCCCACATGCATAGGACAGTGACTGAATGGCTCCGGGCGGGGCTTGTAAAGGCAACAAGCGCCCTCTATTCTCCAGGCACCACTCGGCTGTTTAGCTTAGGTTGCTATGCTAGCGTTTTTGATGTTTTGTTCACCCACATAGCAGCTAAATCTGGATGAAAATAAACATGTGTATGGATCGAATATGGTTCTTAACATGAGACTGATCTAACACAATTGTTGTTTCCCTATTTTTTTGGCAAAAAGAATGACGTGACTTTGTAAACACACACTGCCTTCCGTAAGTTCCATTCCTGGATGTGACTGGTAAACGCAAGGAAATGTCTCTTCCTGGTGGCGGAGAAGTGTACTTTTTTCTTTAAATAATGCAATGCTATGATTTTCATGTTGCAATTATTGTGACTGTTTTAGAAAAGCAATAAGCCACGCGAGGCTTGTGGTTACCGGGGGAGTATACACCGGCTGAGAGGGTCGGAAACACTCGGCTGCGCCTCGTGTTTCCCAACGCCTCTCAGCCGGTGTATACTCCCCCGGTAACCACTTGCCTCTTGTGGCTTATTGCTTTATTAAGTGTGCCTGCCATGCAATGGCAAAACACTTATTGTACTCGCTCATACTTATGTCAGACTGACAGACAGACAGACTGACGGACAGACGAAAACTTCGGCGCGTAAATAGTGCCACACCATTTACGCCACCCGCGCAATATATACATCAAAATGTGCGGCTCGGCCGGGAATGGTGTGCTATTACCTTTCGTTCCGATCCGCCTTACCATGCCGACGTAATCGGCAAAAAACAACACTTAATTGTCTTGACTTATAATGGGACAATGCAAGAAATCACTTTCAAGTATTTTTCTCTCATAAACCATAGGAGCTACAGTTTCAAACCTCGGAGAGGAGATTCATAATGATTTTAAGAATGAATCGAAAAATAATTACATCACTCGGCCTCATGGTGGCGCTATAACGGCCCACTTTACGTTTTGCCCCGTAACTCTTGAACCATAGATCGGAAAATTAAAATTCTTTTTTCTCTGGATTCCTTGGGTCGAGACGCAAGGAATATATGGGTGTGGCCCATATAGGCCACACCCATTTGCGCCAGGATATATTTTCCGCCATCTTGAATTTGCAAACAATAGCCATAAATCACAAACAAAACGTCGAGTCAACACTGAATTTCAACCAAAGGTCGGGGGTGGCATACTCAACGAATCCCCAAAAGCATTTCCACTTGGCCACATGGTGGCGCTATAACGGACCACTTGCCTCGTAACTCTTGAACCGTAGGTCGGAAAATTAAAATTATTTTTTCCCTAGATTCCTTGGGTCAAGACGCATCTCCCCATGGCCCCGCCCATTTGCGTCAGGATAGATTTTCCGCCATTTTGAATTTTCTCCAAAACACACTTTTTGCTCCTTTTCCTACATATTTTCGTCAAATGTCACAAAAATAGGTACACTTGATCTAGGAACCCACGCAATAAACATAGTCAAGGGATATTTCGATAGTTCATACCGTTCGTTCGTAACGGGCTGCCAAATTTAGCGGGAGGGGCCCGTTTGGCAAAGAATTGCCATAAATCACAAACAAAAGGTTGAGTCAACACTGAATTTCAACCACAGGTCACGGGTGGCATACTCAACAGATCCCCAAAAGCATTTCCACTTCGACCCGTAGGGGGCGTCACAAACGCGCAAAACGTAACCGTTTCGTGCCAGAATGCGTTTTTCAGGTGGAACGACCCTCTCAAAACTTAACACAGACAACTTGGTGGATTGCCTCACCGTCCAAACTCGCACATTTAGCGAGCTGCAGGCACACTTGTAAAAATTGACTCTGTCAATTCTAGTTGTACTTGCTCATACTTATGTCCGACTGACAGACAGACAGACAGACGGACGGACGGACGGACAGACAAAAAGTTTGGCACGTAACTAGTGCCGCACCATTTACGCCACCCCCGCAATATATACATCAAAACGTGAGGCTCAGCCGGGAATGGTGTGCTATTACCTTTCGTTCCGATCCGCCTTACCATGCCGACGAAATCGGCAAAAAACAACGCTTAATTGTCCCCATTGACTTATAATGGGACAATGCAAGAAATCACATTCAAGTATTTTTCTCTCGCAAAGCATAGAAGCTACAGTTTCAAACCTCGGAGAGGAGATTCATAATGATTTTAAGAATGAATCGAAAAATAATTACATCACTCTGCCTCATGGTGGCGCTATAACGGCCCACTTTACGTATAGGCCACGCCCATTTGCGCCAGGCTAGATTTTCCGCCATCTTGAATTTTCTCCAAAACACACTTTTAGCTCCTTTTCCTACATATTTTCTTCAAATGTCACAAAAAGCGGTACACATCATCTATGAACCCATGCAATGAACATACTCAAGGGATATTTCGATCGTCCATACCGTTCGTTCGTAGCGCACTTCCAAAGTTAGTGGGAGGGGCCCGTTTCGCAAACAATAGCCATATATCACAAACAAATCGTCAAGTAAACACTGAATTTTAAACACAGGTCGCGGGTGGCATACTCAACGAATCCCCAAAAGCATTTCCACTCGGCCTAATGGTGGCGCTATAACGGCCCTCTTGCCTCGTAACTCTTGAACCGTAGGTCAGAAAGTGAAAATTATTTTTTCCCTGGATTCCTTGGGTCAAGACGCATCTCCCCATATAGGCCCCGCCCATTTGTGCCAGGATAGATTTTCCGCCATTTTGAATTTTCTCCAAAAAACACCTTTTGCTCTTTTTCCTACATATTTTCGTCAAATGTCACAAAAATGGGTACACATGATCTATGAACCCATGCAATGAACATAGTCAAGGGTAGAGATGTTACCGATCAATCGGCAATGGATCAGATCGGGCCAATCAAAGCGTGATCGGTGATAATCGGTGGTTTAGATCAAAAGGTAAATTCACCGATCCGATCGGTGCATCCGATCAACCAGCCGTTCAGTATGCCCACTTGAGGCCATTTTGGGGTATTGATTTCCACAGTGCTGAAGGAATAATTAGTTGCTGCTATGATAATAAATACATAGTAATGCTGGTAAATAAATATAAGGCAAATATATAAATGAATTCATGAGTGAATGAATGAATTAAAGTTAAAACATTAACATTTAGAAAATATAAATAATATGTAAATAATAACTTGATCGGATCGGTGATTGATCGGTATTGGGTGATCAAACTTTTGTGATCGGTGCTCGGTGATCGGTTCCAAAAAACCTGATCGGCCATCCCTAGTCAAGGGATATTTCGATAATCCATACCGTTCGTTCTTAACGGGCTACCAAATTTAGTGGGAGGGGCCCGTTTGGTAAAAAATTGCCATAAATCACAAACAAAAGGTCGAGTCAACACTGAATTTCAACCACAGGTCGCGGGTAACATACTCAACAGATCCCCAAAAGCATTTCCACTTCGACCAATAGGAGGCGTCACAAACGCGCCAAACGTAACCGTTTCGTGCCAGAACGCGTTTTTCAGGGGGACCGACCCTCTCAAAACGAAACACAGACAACTTGGCGGATTGTCTCACCGTCCAAACCGCTACTCAAGGTCGCACATTTAGCTGCAGGCACACTTGTAAAAATTGACTCTGTCAATTCTAGTTAGAGCATACACACATGCAGCCACCAACTTCACTCAAAGTGGCCCACAGTTTAATATCAGAATACTGATATATTATTGATTTCAGCTGTTACAATTCCAGACATGCAAACATGACCCACTTTAATTACTTACAGTCTATATTAGTAGTTTAATGACTAGGTAATTATATTATCTTTTTTATGTCCAATGCATTTGTAGGCTATTTAAGTTTTTAAAGTTAACCCTTTCCAAGCCACGGGGAGCCACTTAATATTAAAACCGTAAAATACCGGACATCTGAGCAAGGATGTCTCAGCCGTGCCGTCTTTTACCGTACTATGTCATTAAAAACAAAATAAATGATTTTTATCCGAAAATCGGCGATCGTCTAACCTTCCCTAGTCACCGCTCGTCCATCGATAGCGCATGGGTCCTCTGACATGAAGCAGAAGTGACGTCAGGTCCTTTCCCTGTAATAGCTTCCCTGTTCCCGTCCGTTTTCTGTTTAGGCATTAGTGCTAGCACAGCTGGAGTGCTGGGGGCTAAGCTAGCGAAACTGTTCATATCTACTGTAGAGTCACCCTTGGATTATTTGAGCAGACATTTACGTGAACGGATCGCGCACGCGAAACGCACAGGGAGGAGATGAATCGGTCGAAACCGCCACTCTAAGTCAATGCAGAAGGAGGAATTTGGCTGGTGACTGTGGTGAGAATACAACGGGGATCGCGTGATGTTTATGGGGGATGAAGACCACGTGATATAGTGCTGATGGTCTTGTAAAATGAATGCAGTTCAGATCATAATATATAATAGAAATTTCACGGCTAATCTACCAACAAGCCATTCTATTTCGGCTGGCGAAGTGTTAACATAAGTATAGGCCTAACTAAATGCATTTGAAATTAAATAAATGTTTTTTTCATGATTGATATACAAGCTCAAAACATGTCGCACATTTTTTTTTTGCTGAATTAGAGTATAGCCAGTCCTCCAGACTCCACTACACCTATGCTCTTGCGTACCAGCCATAGGTGTAATCTATCTATAAATGCGAGAAGTCTCTGCGTGTGTGTTTGTAATCCGCGTATCTCGAGAACCGTTCGTCCCACCGGCTTCAGATTCGGCACGCGCGTTCCCCACCGCGGCACGGAGTGCAGTGCCGGGCCTCGACCCGACCCGACGCGCGGTTTTCCCTAACCGGCGCGAAACGTTCGGAATCTCCTTATGCGGGCTGATTGTTGACATCAGGCTGTTCCGGAGTAAATCGGCGCAAGCGCTGAGTCATTGTGACATCACTGCAGTGCCGGGCCTTGCCTCGACCCGACAGGCTGATTGTTGACATCAGGCTGTTCCGGAGGAAATCGGCGCAAGCGCTGACTCATTGTGACATCACTTCAGTGCCGGGCC
>NC_137832.1:52320270-52322770 GCF_963921795.1 Nannobrachium achirus
GTGGCCACATAAAAACATAATTGCCAGACCCAGGGGGTCGGCCTACATAAGGCTTTGTCGGTCTGTCGGTCTGTCTGTCGGTCGGTCCCTCTTTTCCTCAGTGCTCATCTGCCCCTCCCTTCCCTTGCTTGGCTGATTGCCTTGAGTGCTGTCACCTGTACGGGACCAGCTGAGTTGAGTTGGCTGACGAGCTGCTCAGACTATAAAATCCTGTGTGTTCATGTGTTAGTTCAGTGCCATACTCTTGCCGGACAGGTCAAAGGAGAGAGGCCAGACTTAGTTCAGTGCCATACTCTTGCCGGACAGGTCAAAGGAGAGAGGCCAGACTAAGATTGATCCACCCCCCCCCCCCCCCCCCTTCCTTGCATTCTGATTTTCATTGCGGGTCTGGCAGAACCAGGTGACCTGGTCTAGTTTTAACAATGTACACTTTTTTGAAATAAATCTTCCTCCAAGTAGCATTTTTATGACAAATGTTTGCAACTACTGACATGCCCAAAACAGTGTTAATGTGGTTCTGACCTGTCCCCGAAACTAGAGTAATGCTCCCAGAGGAGCACTTCCACTGCAGTATGCAGTGGACCTCACAGCAGCTCTACTGTGGGCCAGAGACAACTGCATGCACTGTGTCATGCTAGTGTTAATGAGAGGGAGACTGTGTAGGGGTGGCAACATCAGACCCCAGGTCAGCCTACTGTGTAGGGATCCCAGGTCAGCTAACTGTGTAGGGATCCCAGGTCAGCCTACTGTGTAGGGATCCCAGGTCAGCTAACTGTGTAGGGATCCCAGGTCAGCTAACTGTGTAGGGGTGGCAACATCAGACCCCGGGTCAGCTTACGGTCACGAAAAACACATCCTGGTCATCAGTGGCCATTTGCAGTTTGAGTGACAGGATATAGGCCAGGGGTGGGTTTCATTCATACTGTAGATCACAACAAAGCTGGAGAGTCTATTTCCATTGTGGTCCTTTGAGTGTAAATGTGTAAACTGTGTGTGTGTGTGTGTGTGTGTGTGTGTGTGTATGTGTGTGTGTGTGTGTGTGTGTGTGTGTGTGTGTGTGTGTGTGTGTGTGTGTGCACGTGCGCGCGTGCGTGCGTGCGTGCATGTGTGCGTTCTTTTTTCGTTTTCACAAGCTTTCTCGTGAAAACGAGAACCAGCTTTCAATCAAATAATGTTTTCCATGGCATGTGCTGATTATACTAGTATTTACAGTATTTTCTACTGTCCGCCGGTCTACTTTGTTTGATCGACATGAATAACATTATAACTTGTTTCTAAAGTAACAGCAAGTAAACTTTCCAAACAAGAACTCTGAGGTGAGCAAAACATTACACGAATTTAATGCAGAATATAAGTAACAACGATAGGAACGATATGAAAGCATTAAGAGCTAACCCCCGGGGCAAATGAAACATCATAAATGCGCTGTGTATGAAATTGTGCACCTTCACAAAGATGGATAGATCGCTATCTAAATTTATCTTAGACTGCTGATCAAGAGCGCATACAGTATCTCTCTCTCTCTCTGTCTCTCCGTGACTCCCGTGGGGTTAGACGAGGGGAACACCGTGTTCCCTATTTTCAAGCAACGGGTGGCACTTGTGCGTAGTTTTTTCTTTTTTTGTTGCTGTGTGTATGCACTGCGTGCGCGGTGCGTTTGTTGTTTCGTGCGCTCGTGCAGGTGCGAGAGGGTTTTTTAAGTGAGACATCTCATGGAAACACAGCTGAAAATAATGTTTAACCACTTAAACCCCAGCATCCGATCCTTGTTGTGGGGAAGGCGTTTGTCGATTGGCTATTTTCAACAAAAATGCCCTCCCCACAACAACAGAAAACTGAAATTACACTAGTATAGAGCCCTGAGGGACTCCGGTCGAGTGCATGCGAAGGCAAACTTTTTATTTTGATAGCATTTATATAGACTAGGGGTGTAACGATACATTTTAATAGCGATTCGATACATATCACGATACATGGTTGACGATACGATACATGGACGATATGGTTTAATTCATGGCGATACGATACGATTCGATTCAATGATTTAAAATCGATAGAGTAACTATTTAGCAAAGACATTAAATCTGTGTGAAAGGCAGTAGCGATTTGGGGGCCGGACGCGACCGGACGCCGTGTGGCCGGAAATATTTCCCCACATGCATGCGCACGGACGGCACCGAACGGTGCACGAGCGTGTAAATGCGTGCATACCCCCCCCGCGAGAGCCGCGACAACCCCCCACCCCGCGAATCCGCGATAACTACAAGCAATACTTTAATCAGTGGCTACAACTTTGCATAACAGGTTTCTAGTGGTGAATGTGTGAGTGTCCTCAAGCCTCTATTCATATGGATATATAGCCTAACACCTAGGTTTCCAGCTGTGACTACATGTGCGTGTGTCGATGTGTGTGTGTCCTCATACATGGCTCCATATTACTGTGGTATTTAGTGTTTGAGATTCGTTCAAGGCAAACTTTGTTTCTCTAGCCTACTGCAGC
>NC_137832.1:52327770-52350270 GCF_963921795.1 Nannobrachium achirus
AGGAGCGCGTCATTCTCTTCCTGAAGATGGCGCCGGGCCAGGCCTTCCGTCCAGAGCTGCTGCAGAGCATCAGAGGGGCCATCAGGACGGCCCTGTCGGCCCGCCACGTCCCCGCCCTGCTGCTGGAGACCTCCGACATTCCTGTGAGTTGGAAACAGAACAACAGTTAGTTGGTGTTTATCCAGTGGAAGCATGAAGCACTCCTTGTCGTCTCCTGTTGCAATTTAGAATTGAGCAGAACTAACTCTTTTAATGCCAATGACGAGTGCTCGTCATCTGGGAAAAGACTGCAGAGATGATCAGAACATTAAAGATAGATTTGACAGTATACAGGATTGTAAATTCCCCTGTGTTGTCTTATTGCAGTACACAATCAGCGGGAAGAAGGTGGAGGTGGCGGTGAAGCAGATCATCGCGGGGCGCGAGGTGACGCAGAGGGGGGCGTTCTCCAACCCCGACTCCCTGGACCTCTACAAGAACATTCCAGAGCTGCAGAACTACTAGTGGTGTACGAGGACCGCCGCAAGAATCGCAAAACTGGAAAAGGAGGACACTGTGAAAGGGAACCAACGTCGGGACTCAAGGATTCAAGTTTTTAATTCTAGTGAACATTGTTGCTACAGGAAGAGACATTCGGAGAGACTGCACCTTGAGCTTTTACAGGGGGGAGGGGGGACTAGCAAATTACGAAACGACTCTTTCCATGGTAAATTAACGCCTTCGGAAAACGCGAGGCGTTTTGTTTTCCGGAGTACTAGCTTGCAAGTACACCGGACCTAGAATTGCTACTGAAAGTGTCTAAGTGGAAGTACAGGATATACAGGAAGTACCGCCCCTAGGAGGTTACGTTGACGCTGTAGAGATCTGTTTATATTCCGTTGGGCATGTCTTGTAATTGGTCAGGAAAAGACAGCTTCTGCAGGGGAAGGGGAGGAGTGCAAATGTCGGAAGTAGACGCTTTCAGCTGTAGTTCTTTACTGGACTTTTCTCCTCACGAGAAAGAGAAAGAGGCTCACCTTGCGAGCAGGCTAACACTGGAGTGGTTGTTGTTGCTTTGTTGTTACATAACCGCGTTGTGGCTCGGTCCAACGCTCAAACTGCGCTCCACAGGGCTGTGCACGACAGAGCTTGTGAAGTGTACTGTTTGGGGAAAAAAAGGGAAATTCGATGCCTCTTATTCTCTGCTGCTTTGAAAAAACCCTTAAGCCTCGTCTTATACGGCGGTGTGTCAGGGGGAAAATAGCTGATGTACAAGCTCACAACGCGTTTCATCGCAATGCGTCGTAAGCTTGTAGATTCGTCTATTTTCATTATGAATAATGCATGCCCAAAAACAGGGGTTGAAAGCGGTGTTAACTGTCCTCTTTGTCTTGCGGGCCAGACTGTTGCCTGCCACAGTTTTCAAAATGCTTCCATCAGTCATACACACGGTTGGGATGCACGGAAGCACTGAGAATGAACCGGGGATAAAAGCGGTTGTGACGCCTCCTCCTCTCCTCTCCTCGCTTCCGTTTCGTCCTTAGCAGTCGTGCAAATGTTGTCCTAATGTAAATCAGAAAATAATGGAACCCTAACTGTACATAGCTTGCTGCTTATCAGAAATGGAAATTAAAAAAGAAAAAATGATGTTAAGATATTTTGAATTATATTTTCGTGCAAGGGAAATGACGGACGGCTTCGGTAGGGGTAGTTCTTTGCGGAATGTGTTGTCTGGCTACGCGGGACTCAACCGTCCTCTGAGTGTGTCCAAGGCGGCAAAACTAAAGTGTACACACACAGGGTCAGTGGTGGAAATGTTTTACTTAAGTAAAAGTATCAATACTGCAGTGTAGAAAATTCTGATGCAAGTAAAAGTCCGGTATTCAAAATGTACTTGCGTAAAAGTACAAAAGTATTGGCATCAAAATGTACTTCAACCACCAAAAGTAGAAAGTACTGTACTTATTGTGCAGAATGTTCCGTTTCACAAGTTTTCGAATGTATACAAATCTTGTGAGAATAGACGATCTACAAGCTCACAATGTGTCGAGATGCAACGCATTGTGAGTTTGTAGATCTGCTATTTTCAAATGGCTGAAGTGGGTAATATGTGTTGTAATAATAATCAAAATCTACAAAGTAACTAGTAACTAAAGTTGTCAAATAATTGTAGTGGAGTTAAAGTACAATATTTACCTCTGAGATGTATTGGAGTAGTAAAAGTACTGAAAATTGGAAATACTCCAGTAAAGTAAATACCTCAAAATTGTACTTAAGTACAGTACTTGAGTAAATATACTTAGTTACTTTACAACACTGACACACACAAACACACACACGTGTTTCGCTAGATGTTAAATGTATCCAACTGTGTTGTCTTTGTCCAGTAACGTTGCCTGTTGCTATAATAACAATAACTTGGCAGTGCTGAAGCTTCTTTGTTCGGGACCTAAGTGGGGCCGTGAAGCAGTTCTGCGCGCACCGCTAGACCAAAAGACTTTTGGACTTTGTTCAAATGAAGCCGGGGGACCCGGGGTAGATTCTGTTTCTGTCAGGCAGAAACCACTTATCTCTGTATTTTAACTGTGTTTTGGCCCTACTCATACTACAGCGTCACACAAAATTATAAAAAAAAATAGAAGATTTACTAGCTCGGAACGAGGCGCAAAACGAAGTGTGTAGCGACGCGTTTCGTTTTGGCGAGTTTTGACACGAATCCTGAAAACAGTTTTGGACATTATGAGGTCTCCACCCGACAGCGACGATTTACTACGGTGTCTGTACCAGCCGGAAACGGTTTACAAAATCCTCTACATGCTGTACTACTGTGTCCAGAAGACCATATACGGTATATCATCAGTTTACATTTAGTTTATATACAGTATGGAGACATACTTTATGTATGTTGACGACGTGTTCTCAGGAGTCTTGACAGCAGAGTTAGTGGCTCCGTGTCGCAGTAGTGTTGGGGTGTTTATTTGTAATGGCTCTCAATCACTGTTACAGTTTCAAACAGCTTTTTACAGGGACCACATTTAACAAAAAAAGCAAAATAAACCCCACCCCTGTCCATAGACGCTTACCCTAGCTACCTGGCATGCACACTACAGAGTTTTCAATCACTGTTGAGTATCCGTCTAAACGCTGAATAAAAAGTGAGAACGCAACAGGACTTTGCCGTTTCCATCCTCGTCTAAATGTGGCCTTAGTCCACTTGGTCCCGGGTGCTTTCTGTGTTTATTTCTACTAACAACAACACTACGTGTTTAGGGCAGGGGACAAAATCACAACATCACAATATTTGTTGACCAAATACCTCTGCAGCATATCGATATTGTGATGATATTGTCGTATTGTGACCATATCAATTTAGTTGAATTTCTTCTCTCTTTTTTTTACAATTATGAAAGTATTTAAAAAGTGATTTAAAACCAATATAAATGTGTAAAATAAGTAATAATAAAATTAAGTCCGTACAGTAGTAGGTTAACCATGGGAACACAACACTCACGGCATTACAATATCCCAAATTTCATAAGATATCTAGTCTCATGATATCATATACAGTATATCGATATAATATCGATTTATTGCCCAGCACCAAGAGTGTGGTCTTGTTTGGGACCTTCGTTCACAAAACGGCAGTGGTGGAAAAGGTACTGTCAATGTTTTACTTAATTAAAAGTATCAATATCACAATTATCTAGAAATACAGTTAAAGTATTGAAAATTGGAAATACTCCCAGTAAAATTAAAAATACCTCAAAGATTTTACTTAAGTACAGTACTTGAGTATGTGTATTTTGTTACTTTCCACCACTGCAAGATGGTTTGTTGAACTTCAAGAATGTCTTCAAGACTCAAATAGCTTCAACTGAAACATCTGGCTGCTGTATACCACATAATAGGTGGGTAGTAAACCAGACACTTTTACTCATTTTCTTTTTGAATACATTGTACGTGTAAGAGTAGTTTTAATGTGTGAAGAAAATGCTTTACTTTTATGCTGAATAGCATTTGGGTCAAATGTAAACAAGTAAAATTACTTTTATGTTTTTTTTTTTTTTTTTTTTTTTTTCAAATGATTTGGCTACATTCCGCTGGTTGCTTTTATTCATTGTTTAATAAATGCACCTTCTGTATTTAACTCTGTCAAGGCGACGTCAACCAATTGTGTTTATTTATGTTTGAAGTACTTATCATTTTACATTTTACACATTTGAATTACTTTTGGATTATTTAAACAATAAATGGGAACACAGTAACTCAAGTGCTTGAGTGTTTTCACTAGATACCAGTGGTGGATTTTATTTTTATTTTGTAATACCCATTTAGTGCCTCGGACATAAAGGGTTAAGTTGCACAGAGCGCCGGCATTTTCTTCCATAAGCGTCCACTCTTATTTTGAAGGACCGGAAGGAGATTTTGCTGACTTTTCCTCATTTTACTTTCTTCAAGATTCACCCGGAACTAGTTCCGGGGCAACAAGGCACTAGAACAGAAAATAGAGCTACAAGTGTTATTAGGTAAGGGTGAAGGGAAAGCAATTGTTAAGGAAAAAGGTATGGAGAGATGGCAGAAGGTGGGATGAAGACCAGAAAGGACGATGATACTATAAAGTACAAAACACTGTTAATGCAAAAAGATACAATGAAAGGAGGAGAAGGGATGAAAGAATCATTACTAGACTTAGGGTGGGACATACAGGATTGAATAGCACTCTGTTTGTTATGGGTAAGGCAGAGAGCAACACATGTGGGCACTGTGGGGAAATAGAAAATGTAGAGCAATATTGAAATGTGACAGTTATGCAGAGGAAAGAGCACAATTACATGACAAAGTGTGTAAAGCAGGTCGGGAATGGGATATTAAGGGGATTCTTGGAGCAGAGGGAAAGGGTGTAGTGGTAGTTAGGAAGGCATTGATTAAATATTTAGTTGACACAAGGCTGATTAACAGCCCAGCAATGAGGTATAGGACATAATGCTACACACTCCTGTACAGTAGGTGGTGGTATGCACCTTTAAGTTGTTTGCGATCCGCCAATAAAACCAAAGAAGAAGAAGAAGTAGTTCCGGGGCAGAGTTTAAACAAAGATCTAAGATGGATGCCTCTATGCTTGTGCTAGTTTAGCAAGTAAACATGCCAGCCTTGGCATCAAAAGTCTTTTTTCGAGTAAATGAAGTACAGAGATGTCAAGATCCATTGTTTTCTATGGGGCCGCGGCACTTTTGCGTGCATGTGGACGTGCGATGGAAACAAATCGCGGACGTCAGCCGTGCCAGATGGATAGCCGGACCGAAGGTAAGCCCGTGCCAGCTTTACTGTATATACAGTATATATCGCGCGTATACGCCGGCTCAGCACTCCGGACACCGTTTAATATTTCGCGAGTATACGCGGGATCAGCATTTAATGTGAAAGTATCAACACTGCAATGTAGAATGACTCTGTTACAATAATAGTCCGGAATTCTAAATGTACTTGACTAAAAGTACAAAAGTATTGTCATAAAATTTGACTTAAAGTACCGTAAGTAAAAGTACTCATTACGCAGAATGTCCCATTTCAAGTTTTCAAATATATACAAATCTTTTGAAAATAGCCGGTCTACAAGCTCACAATTCGTTGCATCGCAGCGCATTGTGGTCTTGTAGATGGGCTATTTTCAAATGGCCAAAATGTACCGGTATGTAGGGATGAAGTGGTTAATGTATGTTTTTGAGCAGTGCTTACCGCTCCTAAATCTGGCTTTGTGTGTATGTCTGTACTTGTGTGTATGTCTGTGTGTATGTCCGTACTGTGTAATTTCTATACATAGAAATTATGCATACACGTGCTGTATGCACGTGTGTGATGTTTGATACCATGTGAAATGAGCACAGTGCACTGTGGTTGTCAAACTTTTGAATTTCAAGGACCCCCATAACTGACAGTTGGTGCGAAAATCTGAAAAAAAAAAAAACGACCCTGGTCCGAAAATAAATACGAAACATGATTGACATAACATGAGTGCGAATTTTTTTTTACATGCTCCAAAATTCACTCCGATATTCGTCCAAAAAAAAAAACAGCAGTGTGCAAAGACCTTTAGTGTATTTTTAGATTTTATCCCACACATTTTGTAATTTTGAAACTTCCTAACAAACAAAACTTGACTCCAGGGGGTATCCAACAACAATCGCATTTTCTACATTTTGGGTCTGAGAGGCTGAATCTCATCAAATGGTAGTCTGTGGCTCAAACGCAGAATAAATAATGGACCTTGATATGAAAAAAGGTTGAAAACCACTGCAAGTCACGTCCAAGGGGTGTACGTGTATATTATGTGACATATTAGCGGCATGTCCAAGGGGGATTGGATGTACTGTACCGTACTTGAGATAGACTAGTACTGAACTATGTATATGCATGGCTCGCGGAACCAATCGGTTCCAGGCGCTATACTTACAGTATGTACTGACCTTTGTGGGTCAACTTACCGGCTGCTTGCTTTTCCGACACAGAAACCAATCTCTTCTGTAAAACATTCAATTACATTTGGCTTTCATAAAGACCAGACGGTAGCTAAATTTATCCATCCCGTTTTAGAGTGAAGGGAGGATGAAGAGTTGGCAGAACGGTTATGAGAGGATAGTCAATAGTGTGTGTGTGTGGTGGGTGGTGAGGGGGGGGGGTTATTCAACCAGACATGCGTTTTAGAAAAGTACTTGGCGCTTTAACTCAACATAATCTTTTAAGTGTGAATACTCAGTCCCGACAGGCATCCCAGCCTCAAAACAGCGGGGGGGGGGGGGGGACAGCGTCGGTGACGGGAAAAAAACTAAAAGGTTGAAAAGGAGAGACAGCAGGGTATGGTTTGTATTTTAACGGACTTTAAGATTGGAATACCTTGAGTCACTCAAAATCTGATGATGTTTCTACGTGAGCAGCAATGCTGTTTCAAAGCTTACACATTTTGAGCTGCTATTGATCTGCTATTTTAGTGTTTTTTTTTTTATCGGAAACCTGGAAAGTAACATTTTGATACAATTTCAAATACATCTAGTTTTACTTATGTTAACTTATTATATGAACTTAAATAGTTACAATTACATTATGGGACATAAAAATAAATAAAATAAAATACTAGTCATTAAGTCATTATAGGAATTGTAACAACTGAAATCAGCGATATCAATATTCCGATATTAACCTGCAGGCCCCATTTTAAGTGAAGGTGGAGGCCGCATGTGGCCCCAGGCTGCCAGTTGCCCATGTAGGCCTATGTATAAAAAGGTCTGCTGTTCCAATGTGGACAGACAGTCTGAACCATCTAGGCCAGTGTTTCTCAAATGAAAATGGGAATATGTATTTTACTGTTATGGGTAATGACAAAACATTTGTTACAAAACATCTTTGTTTGAACCTTCTCATCTGTAAGTTGTTAAACCAAATTACATCAATACCTTGACTAGTACAACTGTTATTGAATAGAAAGCAACATTTATTTGCCATTAAGCTGATTATTTTGAACATATTGGCATTGGAACTGGACTTTTGATGTACATTTTATAAGCTAAATGCTGTAGTCAGAGGAAAGGGTTAATTGGCACAATAACACAGAGTCAAAGGAGCCTTTGACACAGGAAACATTATTATTCAATGTCACGTGATGTCACAGCCCCCGGCCGCAGCCGTTGTTGACCTTGTTGTGGCAAATCAATTAGCGGATTACAGAATGCTGCTGCTACTTCCGCTTGATCACTGGTTGCTTGAAGCCTACCAACACAAACAACCTGCACCTCCTCGCTGGCATTGCCCCTGCAGATGTGAGACGAGAAGTTGCCAGCCGTGTAGAGATAACAAAAGCTACCAGTGATGAACGCCACCTCCATCATTGATGTGAACCACCGGCCCAACGACTGAGGTCAAGGAGAAGCTTCCTCAGCCATGTCCAGCCCCTAACAACATCTCAGGAAGAAACCAGACTCCAGCTATGGATAAAAAAGCTTGAGGAAGATCCCCCTCCTATTGACATGGGAACCCCCCTTCTGAAGACCTCCCTTTTAGCTCAGAAGCACCATGGGTCCAGTGGGGGATACTCAACCACCTGAGAACAGGAACAGGGTGATCAAAAGTTGCTATGGCCAGATGGGGCTACAAAACCGTCCCAAGTTTTCCAACTGTCTGTGAATGTGGAGAAGAGGACCATACGATGCAGCACTGCCTTGTCTGCCCCCTACTACCCAACCAGTGCAACTTAAAGAGTTCAATAACAAAGCAAAGAAAGAAATGGAAAACTGTCATATAACTGCTTCAAAGACACGAAAACAAGAGACCAGTTAAAGCTCTATTTAAAAAGAAAATAGTGAGGCCAGGTAGTCTGTCTTTATCTGTGGTTCATAACTATTAAAACAATGAAAAGTATTAATAAGAGCTTGTGACAAAAAATAATAATCAAATAGGCTGAGTGTGTGTCTGCTCACATGATAAGAAATTGGCGTGCCACTGTATGTTTTACAGCGTTTCACATGAGAGCCTGTTTCTTGTTTGCTTGCGTGCCGCTTCCCTGAATGATTTGAGCTGGAGAATGTGGTTATGGTTTGCATAAAACTTGTTTTTTTTGTAAATTGGTCTACTTGGTCATTCTACGTCACACAAAATCATCAAAAGTAGCAGTTTTATTTTTTTATCGCCCGATTTTTGTAACCCATTTTTTTCACCCGGTGTCAATATTGTCTAATCCTGGGCACTACACTCCCTCTGCCAACCTGGGGAGAGCAAGGACCGACCTCATGCTTCCTTCTATGGATGAGGAGTCCAAGCCACTTTGTTTCTGGCCAGCTAGGGGGAGGCAATATGACCAGGATTACTGCATGTTTTTTGTGAGGATACCTAACCTAGGAGACACAGGGAGAACATGCTCCACACAGAAATACCCTTTTGCCAACCCCACCTACTGTAGGGTATAGCCGCTGATGACGCGGAGGAGAGAGAACACGCTCCCAGTGCCCACAGCATCCCCAGAGGGAATCGTACTTTTGTTGCTATTTTTTCATTTGAATCCTGAAAAGTAACAGTGTTGGACATAAGAGGTTTCCAGCCAACAGGGACAATATGCTCTGCTAAGAAAGTGATGTAACATAAGAGCCAGATCCGCTGCTCCTTTGAACTGATACCACAGTTCTCATCTTGTAGCCATTTGGAGCAGGGATTTCTTCTGGCATTCCTAGTGAGCATTTGGTTTTATTAAGGCAATAAAATGGTGTCTAGACTTTTTTTTACTACCCATACAAAAGAGAGAGATTCCGCACGGCAGACGCAGTAGCATCATTCACTGCCACAATGAGCTGATCATTTGGGCAGAGATTACTGTGATAATCCCCAGCTATATGCCTCAGTGGAAAGAAGCCCACAGACACTAAAGCCATTTTCTTGCGGATTAGACCTAGGCGGGCCCACCAGTGACATAGCCTATATTTCCTTTGCTGCTTAGGATCATCATTTGCAGCAGGTTCTCCTCTGTAGCAGTACTCAAGTTATAACGGCTATTAGCAACGTGGGATTTAACGGCGGAAACCGAACAAATCGTCTAAAACAACCTCTGAAGCCACTCTTAAAGGTTAGATATTTGGGTCATGTTCCGTATACTCCCGCGGCACAAATCCTTTTTTTTTGTAACGGGAGTTAGTGCAAGTGAGGTGACTTTAATCCTATTGTTCCTTGTTCTTCTGTTGGCTTAAAATAGCTGATCTACAGTGCAAGCTCACAATTTGTCGATGTAGATCTGCTATTTGAAGTATTTTAAATGTATTTTTAAAATATTTTAAATGTATTTTTAAAAATAGAAAAATAGGTTTTGGGATAAGGGGTAAGGCATGGACGAAAATATAGGTCATTGTGTACGATGTGCGCACAACGTTGCTTGACAAAACTAGTGCGTTTGCAACCGAGAAAGGTGTCACTACCGTGTTGACACTTTGTCGCTGCTGCATAATAAACAGTTAATCAGTGAACTTTCCTGCGGCTACGCGTGCTACGATCCCGCACTCGTCGCCCATCCTTCCCTCTGCTTGTTTTGTCCCGCTGTGTCTTCGTGAAACATGGCCCTGGATCATCATCAGGGAGGCAGCTCTTATTCCCTAAAAATATCCACCCCATGCCGTCGGAGATTTGTTTTATCTAAATTGGGTTATCATGGAGAGCGCGCGCTGCAAGTGGCTGCTCCCCACATCAATGAGAGAGATCTTTAACACCAGCCTTCTGAGTGGATGTCTCGCTGACAAGCTGGTGTTGGAGAAACATGTATAATGAGAGACGGAAGGAAGCATGCCCGCACACACACACACACGCGTGCACACAGACACATAGACACACGCACGCGTGCACTCACGTCACTGCCACATTCAAATCTTGAGAGATTAAAAGAATCCTGCCGTTTAGTCCGTTCCAAAACGAGAAACACGACCGCCAGCCCCCCTGGGAAGCGCCGGCGAGGAAGGAGCCTTTCATTTTGTTCTGGGGGGTTTTGGTGGCGATGTGAAGGGAGTCGACTGGAGATGGAGGGGTCAACTGCTAATGATGGGCTGGGTGGAGGGGTGGGGGGAGGATTCTTATCACATTAACACGTCAGGCCCATTCCACAAAATGTCTTCTAAAATCCAAAGATTTCTCTGAAAAGAAAAGAAAAACTGTGTTGCTATAGACCGTTTTCCTGAGCACTCCCCTGTAGAGGGCGCAGTCAGCCATGGCTGTGGTGCTACTCTAGTCTGTTGATACGCTGGACGAGGAGTTACAAAGATGTTCGCCAGAAGTGGATAAAAAATATCAAACTAAAGGACTTTGTTCCCACAAAGAACAGCACAGTAGGTTTTGGAAGCTTTTAGTTAGCTACTCACTCCTAATGTTAGCATGCAGGCTGAGTGCAGAACGGGGCAGGGACGGCCGTGGGAGGAGACGGTCGTCCGTCCCCGCCTCGACCTCCCACGCCCCAGGAGCCCCTGGAATCTAGGGTAGTAGACCCCACAGAATAGATTAGGTTCGTTGTCAGCCACTTCAGTTCAAGCGAAGCCAGAAGTAATTTTAATAATAAATATCAGCAGCGAGGGACCCCCGGGGACCCCCCCTGAGGAGCTGGGGTACGCGGACCCCTCCCCAGCCGAGCCAGGGGGGGTCCGCTAGAGGCACCGCGGAGGCCCCGGTGGTGGGTCAGCGGCGAGGGACCCCCGCAGGGCGGCCGACCCACGGGCATAAGTAACAGCGTCTCCGCCATGTGTGGTGGCTGCCAATTATAGCAGAGACAGCAAGATACTTTGCAAGCCTTTTTGCATCCTTTTTGGGAATCCCAAGTTGTTGAAACCCTCTAACAACCAGTCTGTGGGTATGTGCTAGCCTGCCAAATATACACACATGCACAACACACTGTCTCTCTGTGTGTAGACGACTCACTCGATAGGAGCCACGCCTTAAAAAAGCATAAAGGTTAAATGGAGGGAGATGAGGAAGATGTAGATGTAAAGGTGAGGGAAGGAGGAGAATGCCAGCGGGATGATGGAGTGATGCATGCAGCATGCAATGCTGCCATGATGGATGGCTGCTTGCAAAGGCATGGGAACATTCCTGTAGACGTGGTCGAGACAAATCAATAACTGTAACCTTCCACACATGACAGCAGAGGGGACGGTCAGGCGGAGTAGTTACCACACACACACGCACGCACACACACGCACACGCACGCACGCACGCGCGCACACACACACACACACACACACACACACACACACACACACACACACACATCCACCTTGCACAGCTAGACACCCTGTCAGAACTTACTGTATAACTCACACGTTTCATATAAACCTTTCAACAGTGTGCCATACCTGCTACACCAAGGGATTCCAAAACATTAATATAACATGTAGGGACTGTAAGGAAAAGTTCAATCTTTGTACTTTTCCCCGCTGTCGCGTTCCCGGCTTGTCAATCTGCTAGCTCGACAGCAGCGATATACTGATGCACATCAGACATACGGTACATAAATAGATAGATACACATCTACATGCATCTATACACATACAGATTATATACTGTAGTTCTCAGCACTTGACTGAGTGGCCAATGACAGGAAAGCCTGATTTGTAGCTTGTCATGCCATGGCGTATATAGGCTACAAAGCATAACAGAGCTGTGTCTGACAACATGTCAGTTCCCTCTCAAACAAACCAGAACTCGATCCCCAGCTGATTGTGGAATCATGAGTGCTGTGTGGTCAGCATTGATTGATCCCAGCAAGATGTGACAAATGTGGTGACATGCAGATGTTCGATCAGAACGGATGGGCAGGAGCAGTGTTCAGTAGTATTGAACCTGGCTTCGCATCGCGAGGCGTTGTGTGCTTGTAGATCTGCTATTTTCACTATTTTTGTGCAACACTCTTGTATGATGAAGCAGGGCTTTAATTTACCAAAAAATATACTTGTCACAATCACAGACTTTTGTGTAATATTGTATTCCCTGGTCTAGTTGTCTAGGTTCTATGTTTGTTTGCCCCAGCTGTCTCTAATTTGTAATCAGCCCTCATGTGTATATCAGTCTTGTTCCCCAGTCAGTCTTTGTTGAGTCATTGTCTAGTGTCACCTGGCTGTCAATATCTTCATGTACTGTACCTGTTATTTTGTTTCCTGTATTAAAAAACACCCTATAATGTGTTTTGCACCCCACTTTGCCTGGAAGATTTGGGTCCTCACCACACCACACCACCAGATCCTGACACACACACACATCTGAAACTTGGAGATTCAAGGTTTCTGCCCGACAGTGACGATGTCGATATGACTTTCTTAGCCAATGTGCATGCCAGTTCTACTGTACTTTATTTGAGAAAAGAACAAGGCCTCTGTGACTGATGTAATGCTCACACAGGACAGACGCAATACAACACAGGTATGACAGGCAGGCACAGCGGGGGCTGTCGCCGGGCCTGGTGATGTGATGATGTGACGAAGGAAAGGAGTCAGATTCAGGACTTCTTTCTGATGCCGCTTTTTTACTTCAAACTATTCATACAATTATCGTGACAGTTTAAACACATATATTTCCCTTTTTAAGGCCTTTTCACAATAGGGGGCCCACACAGCCCCAGGGTTAGGCTATGTGGGGGGTCCTTGGCAAGGGGACGTTTGAGAACTTCTGCTGTAGGCTCTTAGGCTACTGTAACTACATTATCAGGATTAGATTATTGTTATTATTTTAGGTACAGATGTGCCATTCCAACTCTTCAGAACGAACTTGTGTCGGTAAATGCTTGTTTTCCCAAGGTTCTTTTCACTGATTAGCCTTGCTAATTCTTACAGAGAGGAGGTGGAGAAACTCGTCATCTGGTGCAAAAACAACAACTTGTCCTTAAATGTGGATAAAACCAAGGAGATGGTCATCCGAGGCCCCAGTGTCCACATCCCACTCACCATCAACGGCACTGCTGTGGAAAAGGTAGAAAGCATCAAATTCCTGGGGATGCATATTGCTGATGACCTAAAGTGGTCCACCAACACCTCAGCTGTCACCAAGAAAGCTCAGAAACGCCTGTACTTCCTGCGAAGACTTAAAAAAGTGAACTCCCCCCCTCTACAATGACATCGTTCTACAGAGGAACCATCGAGAGCATTCTCACATACGGTATCACTGCCTGGTATGGGAGCTGCACAGACGCTGACCACAAGACCCTACAGAGGATTGTGAGAGCAGCGGAAAAAATCATTGGTGTCTCACTCCCCCGGATATCGGACATATACACCGACCGGTGTGTCAGGAAGGCCACTACCATAATGTCTGATCCCTCCCACCCTTCCCACCATCTATTTGCACTCCTGCCATCTGGCAGGAGGTTCAAAAGTCTAGGGGGAAAAACCAGCAGGTCTGCCAACAGTTTCTTTCCTAAAACCATCAGAACACTGAATGCTCTTCACATATTGCCACCAAAAAACAATACTGTGAACAGGGGACAATAGCACTTTATCTATTTGCACTTGAATGCATCAGCACTTTTTTACCTACAATGTTGTCTGCTCTTTTTTACCTTTTAATGCTTTTAAAGGCTGTGCCTCTTTTTAATGTGTCTATTGTTTTAAGCAACATGAGTTGAGGAGAACGGTATTTCGCTCCCCTGTATGCTGTAGTGTGTATTGTGGAAGTGACAATAAAACCTGATTCTGATTCTGATTCTGATTCTCTCTCTTTCCATTAAAAGATTTGTGCGCAAAAGCCTTAATGCGCAAAAAACGGCTTTATGGAAACGCAACTATTGTCACATCTCTCTTATTGAAGTGAGTGTTCTTCAGATGGACGATACAGTATATATTCAGGAATCACTCCTGTACCACAAGCTAACATTCATCTGTCATATATTGGGGAAAATGAGATGAAACAAATAAGGAATAATTATTGAGAAAAGAGAGGCGTGGACAAGGGTTAGGGTTAGGGTTTTTTAGCCATATGTTTGTTTGATGAATACATTTCTAGCTGTATGAACACAAAAGGTAATGTTTGATGTTTCACATTTGATGTTGTACCGGTATGTATAGTATGTACCGGTATAGAGTAGGCTCGTGGAGAGGTGTTTGTGGTGACCAAGTAAATCATTCCAAATGCATGCACGCACGCACGCTCAGGCACACACACACACACACACACACACACACACACACACACACACACACACACACACACACACACACACACACACACACACACACACACACACACACACACACACACGCACGCTCAGGCACACACACACACACACACACACACACACACACACACACACACACACACACACACACACACACACACACGCACGCACGCACGCACGCACACACTCAGGCACACACACGCACGCACGCACGCACGCACGCACGCCGTGGGTGGTGAAGCTAGCCACAGCCAAATAGATCTACAATTAAATGCCAAGATTGACAGGCAGATTTGGACAAACATCAGTCATATTTTTTGTGGCATTCAGCCCCGGCCCACTATTTGTGACTAAATTCTAAAGATTCATCTCTCCTCTCATGTCTCTCTGTCTCTGTCTCTGTCTCTGTCTCTCTCTGTGTGTGTGTGTGTGTGTGTGTGTGTGTGTGTGTGTGTGTGTGTGTGTGTGTGTGTGTGTGTGTGTGTGTGTGTGTGTGTGTGTGTGTGTGTGTGTGTGTGTGTGTGTGTGTGTGTGTGTGTGTGTCTCTCTCTCTCTCTCTCTCTCTCTCTCTCTCTCTCTCTCTCTCTCTCTCTCTCACACATCTGTTTTCTCTCCATCTTTCTCAGTCTCTCCTCATGTCAGTGAGATGAGAGCAGGGAGAGACACGAGCAGCTGTACAATGTGTTGCGTTGTGAGCTTGTAGATCTGCTATTTTCAAATGGCCAAAATGTATACAGGGCTGAATTTGTTACTGTATGTTTTGTAATAATAATCAAAATCTACTGCAGTGACTAAAGTTTTCAAATAATTGTAGTGGAGTAAAAGTACAATATTTATCTCTGAGATGTAGTGGAATAGAAGTAAAAGTACTAAAAACTGGAAATACTCAAGTTAAGTAAAATATACCACAACGAAACAGCTTATACTGTATATTGCCCATGGGTTTAATAGTATTGAGATACAGTAGACTTGATAGATGACAGGATATTGAAACACAAAAGGCTTACATTTTTATGTCAAACTCTCAAGAATCTACATATATACTGTGTGGGCACAAACATGGTGGCAAATATGGTTATGAGGGTAAGAATGATGCTATGACACACACACACGCACGCACGCACGCACGCACGCGCGCGCGCACACACACACACACACACACACACACACACACACTCGTCACGTTTTATCTCAATCTCCCTCATCTCCCTCTCACACACATTATGCATGTCCAGACATGTCCCAGTTGATTTAGTAGTCTGAGGCATGCCTGTGTGCAAATTGTCTATCATGTTCCCTGACTGGGAATTAAAGACAGAGGGACATATAGGGACCAGAAGAGAGAGCTTTACACAGACAGCTGTGTGTAATGTGGGGGCTGCCATATAGCTGAATGGGTAGACTGAGGTAAGGGGCACATAGTGATGTTTCCATGTGCCGTTGTTTCGAGCTGCCAGTGAGCCCCCTGGGAACCCCCCCTCCCTCCCAAGTACCCCTGGGGGTCCCCACTTTGAGAACCACTGATCTACAAGCTCGCATTGTGAATCGTGTTACAGCGGGTTGTGAGCTTGTAGGTCTGCTATTGTCACCAAATGATCGCCGATCTTTTTCCCCGAAGGTTCCCAGATTTTCACTGAACGATCACTCGTCATGGCTTTGCCAGAATAGAGACGCTAGCATTCATGAGGTCAAAGGGTTCTTATTTGTGCTGACAGAGAAGTGGCTTAAAGGACTTAGCCTACAGTTGAAAAGTATTGGCGAACAGGCTGCAGTTTTGATTTGCATCATGACCCACGCGATGTAGAGCTGTGCGCTGAATTATCATATATAGCCTATACGTGTGTTTTGCATACATGCCACCCTACCAGATGCAAAGTGGATCTTTTTTGTTGCTTGCACAACATAATGGTGAATCTGGGCCTGTGATTTGTAAGCCAAATGGCCTTCCAGCATGAAAATAGAGCGTGTGTGTGCGTGCGAGTGTGAGAGAGCTATGAAAGGAAATCTCTATAATGGGTTTCAATGGGATATGAGTGCTTTTAATATGATTTGTAATAATACAAATGTGTGTGTATGTGTGTGTACAGTGAATCATGGCCTAATTGGTCTGTGTGTACGGTTAAGTGTTGATTTTCCCAGGGTTTGAGTTCATTAAACTGACGTTTATATCGATGACTAAGCATGCTTGTCCTTGAGCGCCTGTGTGCACACTGAAAACACACACACACACACGCACGCACGCACGCACGCACGCACGCACACACACACACACACACACCCTCACTGTATTTCTGTGTGTTTATCAGGGTTGTTGGATTACACAGGGATTGTATTGTTCTGCTGTGCTATTGACTCACTGCCTTGACTCAGTGAGCACGCATGCACATAAGCATGCACGTACATACGCACACACACGCACATCAGTTAGACAGTTCTAGTAAGACGCCTCAGGGTGACATGCGACCGAGGTCGCGCCAATTCTTGGCCATCTGGCCAGTGATGTATATCGGAACAGTTACCCATAATATGGAGATGATCCATGTACTGTATATAGTACATCCCTTTTATGCCCATACATGAAGATCCCTGTCTGAACCAGCCGCTTAGATACAGTATGGGCTTAATATTGATGACATCAGGGATCTCCATATATGAGCATAAAAGGGATTCTGTTAGAGTGGTTCCCATGACATCACAACATACAACACAACATCACAATATTTTATGTCCAATTGCCCCTACATGGAGATCCCTATCTGAGCCAGCCACACAGATATGGTGATATATATCGATGACATCAGGGATCTTCATATATGGGCATAAAAGGGATTCTGGGGAATACCCATATCATGGACTTTTACATAGGTAATGTCACCTGTGATGTCACAGTGATGTGTCAAGGGAACCAACCCATAGACAGTAAAAATGTGTACACACACGGAGACAAGCTGTGACATTTATCATGGTAAACTGTGACCTTCAGTTCTGGACTGGTAGACTGTAGCAAGGCAATTCATATAGTACTTTACACAACACATTATGCATGAACTTGAGACACAGATCATTATGACAAACAAAATAACCATATATAAGGACATCTGAATTATATTAAAACAGGAATAAGTAAAAAACAACAACAAAACAAATGCACCCTGTGCACTGTGCATGTCTTTTCCCCTCATGAGTGTGTGAGGTGTGCTGATTGAGTGATTGATTACCAGCTGGTGGTGACTGATTGTGGCTGAATGTGAGTGGCTAACTAGTACAGTGTAGGTGGAACCTGGCTAGGTGATTGGTTCCTGTGACCATGGGATCATCTATAAAGCTTGCTGTCACCATTCCTTTCCATATCTTCCTCTTGAACTGCCTCTAGTCACATTGATTACTCCTATAGTGCGGTGGTTCTCAAAGTGGGGTCTGTCCTTTGTGTGGTCCCAAGCGGTCCCCAGCATAATTATTTAATAGCAACCCAATTATTTGAACCACTCTAACCTTTGATATTTGATACATTGGCTCTTCAATCTCAAATTTCAACAAAACAAAAACAAAAAAGAAAAAAAAAGAGTTTGGAAGATTTTGAATCATTCCGAAAAAAAGAAAAGAAAAGATGAACACAAATGTTCTCTCGCAGTTACACAACATTTTCAGATGGGGGGTCTGTCCGTGGTCAAATAAATATAATTTTGGGGGTGTTTAAGAGTTTGAAACCACTGTCTCCAGAGACTTTGCCTTTCTTCTTTTGTTACACATTTGTGTTTTCTTTTTTTGTTTTGTTAAATTAGGTAAGCTTTTATTTTCTTGGAGAAAGGTAAAGGGAAGGACTTTATTCGGATGTACAGAAGCTCACCCTGAGGTAAACAATTAACCGTGTTTTCAAATCTAAACATGTCTGTTTGGTTTTATGACTGGTGTTAGCTGGCTGTGTCTGGAGACTGGGAAGGAGGGAGTCTTTCTTTTTTGTGTGTGTTGCACCTTGACCCCTAAGGTGGGTCTTAACTGAAGTAATGATGAAGTAAGCAAGTAAAAGCAAAAGGTAGTGGCAAACAGAGGGGCCTTTATAGTCCAGGCAAACTAGCTCATTTTGGAACCAAAACACAAAGTAATTGTAACAGAATTTTTTTCTTCACAGACCTTTTCTATAAGGTCTCCAGAACAACATACTAAAAGTCCTAAGAAATCCTAGTTGCGGAAATATGTTTAATTGGCACCAATCCAAGAAATCCACCCAGGAGAAAAATACCCAGAAAAATATATATTTTTTTCTGGGTATTTAAGGAGGATCTGAGGGGTCTAACTAGGGGTTTGTCATGATGCCGAATCCATTGCAGGCATTTTTTTTGCACAAAAAACCTTCCGTGGGCTAGAAATGGCCTCAGAAAACAATACACGTATGGGTGAGAATTCATGTTAGTCGGAGGCCTTAGGGTTTTTTTACTCGTGCTAATCAGTCTAAAAGTGCAAAATTCTGCACAGATGTAGCTCAGGGCATGCTCTAATGATTTAGCTAGGGCGCCCGAGTCTGCGACATTCGGGGTCGCCACAGCGGCCAAATCAAGTTGGGCTCCCATCGACTTTAGTGATGAAAAGTGATGAGTCAGAGTTTTGTGGGTGCTGTGGTGACCCCGAAGGTCGCCGACTCGGGCGCCCTAGCTAAATCATTAGAGCATGCCCTGAGCTACATCTGTGCAAAATTTTGCACTTTTAGACTGATTAGCACGAGAGAAAAAAACCCTAAGGCCTCCGACTAACATGAATACTCACCCATACGTGTATTGTTTTCTGAGGCCATTTCTAGCCCACGGAATGTTTTTTGTGCAAAACAAATGCCTGCAATGGATTCAGCATCATGACAAACCCCTAGTTAGACCCCTCAGATCCTCCTTAAATACCCAGAAAAAATTTTTTTTTCTGGGGATTTTCCTCCTGGGTGGATTTCTTGGATTGGTGCCAATTAAACATATTTCCGCAACTAGGATTTCTTAGGACTTTTAGTATGTTGTTCTGGAGACCTTATAGAAAAGGTCTGTGAAGAAAAAAATTCTGTTACAATTACTTTGTCGTAAAACGCTAGATTGCCTGGACTATTAGCTCTGATTGAAAAGAATGGAGAGTTGTAGCAGACCTGCATGGTTTTCTGGGAGTTTATTCCAGAACGCTGCTTCTCCACATTTAAGTTCTGACTTTTGAGTTGGACAACCCTTACATTACAGGTCCATTTGGTTCCGTCTCTACCAGCAGGGATGGATTAACCCCAGCGGGGGCCCCTGGCCGATAATTCTTTAGGAACTTTAAGTACATGTTGATACCAATACGTTTCCGTGGGGGCCCCTGGCCAATAATTCTTTAGGAGCTCTAAGTACATTTTGATACCAATACGTTTGTACTTTTACTCAAAGAAAATGTTGTATTCCAGACACATTGCAGTATTTTTTTTATTTCATTTTTTAAGATTTTTTTTGGGGGGCTTTTATGCCTTTATTTTGATAGGAGAGTAGACTGAGAGGAAATGGGAGAGAGATGGGGAGCGGCAAAGGTCATCCGGATCGGGGGTGGAACCTGCAACGCCGTCAGGTATCGATGCCTAGATGTGATATGCGCCTGGACCAAGGTTATTATAGTAAACGAAAACTAACTAAAAAAACGAAAACTAGAATGGAAAAATATTTTAGTTAACTGAAATAAAAATAAAAACTACGCTTTTAAAAAAAACGAAAACTAACTGAAACGATATTGTGTGTTTACAAAACTAACTAAAATAAACTAAAATTATAGAGAAAATCTCCTTAGTTTTCGTCTTTTGTCTTTAGTGGAAATAAAAAATAAAAAACACCAGTTGGTGAGGTCAAAGAGAGAAGTTGTATGTCTCAACATTCCTGCCACTGTCAACAATATGATGTTTTGTTGATTTTTTTCTTTATTAGACAATACTTTTTCCGGAGCTTTTTTAATCTCACCCCTGACAAATACCCCATATTACGTAAAAGACTAAAACTAACACTAAAACTAAGCATTTTCAAAAAATAAAAACGAAACGAAACTAGCAACCTCACTTTAAAAACGAATTAAAACTAAACTGTAATTGAAAACAAAACCTCAAAACTAATAAAAATAAAAACTAATGGAAAAATCCAAAACTATTATAACCTTGGCCTGGACCAGTAGGCCAGCGGGCACCCTACAGTACACACATTTCAGTATTGATACTTTTACTTAAGTAAGAAATGTGAGTACTTTCTCCACCACTGGTTTGTACACTCTCAGAGTCATGATGGTCCTTGAAATTAAATAAAAGTTTGAGAATCGATGGTTTAGAGAGAGACAGCGGATGTGCATTCACGTGGATGGGGGGTGGTTTTGCATGCACATTGGTTTGTGTAGCGAGTGAAGCAGAATGTGCATATGTGCATGAAATTGAAGGAGCAACAGCATCAATGAGAAACATGATTTTTTTCCTCTCCTCTCTTTCTTCGCAGGCTTGGTCTTGCGTCCCATCCTGGCCCGGCGTGCAAAATGCACCAAACGGCCCACTGGGGCGTGAGATTCAGATCGGGGTGTGTGTGTGTGTGTGTGTGTGTGTGTGTGTGTGTGTGTGTGTGTGTGTGTGTGTGTGTGTGTGTGTGGGTGTGTGTGTGGTGACAAACTCCTGCTGTGAGACTTATACTGTATATGCCTCTACGGCTATGCTGTCCCTTTCCTATTTCTATTTCCTCTGTTTGTCTATTCGTCTGTGTGTCTTTCCTCCCCTTACAATAAGAGAACACCAGCACTCATGGAACCGTCCCTTTGCCACTTTTATTCAGCGTTTTTTTTTTTTTTTTTTTTTTTGCCTAAAGATGGAGTGCTGTGATGTTCCCCCCTACAACATAATTATGAATTATTTAATAATTATGTATTACGTTTATACTCGGGGGAAGATTCAAAAAGGTCTACAGAATTTGTAAAAAAATATATGTTTTTATGTGGCCACACCCACCTGTTCATTAAGTATACATGGTTGTCAGGTGGGTGGTGACCCAGCTGAAGTTAGCAAACTAGAAAACTATGGCACCACTTCTTAAATGACAACTCTGCACTAAATAACTTGTAGGCTAAATGTTACTTATATTGATAGAAGTAGTATATTTTGTTCGCTACACAAAATATACTACAATGTCTGTCATAAATGATGTATTTTATTTACAGTTCACTGTAAAAACAACAACAAATAAGAAAGTAAATTAAATACTGGTGAGGCAAGACATGATTGTAGGATAACACTGACTGGAGGAAATGTTTTTCTTTAATAATTGATCTGTTAGACAAAAATGGTGCTGTAAAACAGTGCATAACAGTCTCCCGCTTGTATAAACCCATACTATACTATACGGTTCACTGTACAGTGAAGCAATATTTTAAGGACTTTGGTCGCATACATATAAAGTACAGTAGTATACATACATTAAAATGGGTTGGCTACCTCTTAACAATAATTGCTGAAAACTGTGGGTAAATATAAAAGTAATTGTTGGAGAACAATTTCAGCTGTTTTCAGAGCATACATTATAAAACAATAAAATGAAAACAAAATAATACAATAAAATGTTGGTAATTTCTGCACTATTCAACTGTCAAAGTAAGACAGATGCAAGTGAAGGGCTAACTTCTATAATGTGAGGACAATTAAAAAGCACAGTAAGAAAGATGAAAGTCCAGCCCAGGGAACAACAGTAGGCTCCTCTTTCCACAGCAACTTCATATCAACGGGTGTGTGTGTGTGTGTGTGTGTGTGTGTGTGTGTGTGTGTGTGTGTGTGTGTGTGTGTGTGTGTGTGTGTGTGTGTGTGTGTGTGTGTGTGTGTGTGTGTGTGT
>NC_137832.1:52355270-52438064 GCF_963921795.1 Nannobrachium achirus
TACCTGAACGCACAGGAACCAGGGACCCCTCTAAACAAAGCTCTCGGCGATGTGGAGGCAGACGCGGGGGTGTGAAGGTACGAAAAACGTCCGAAAGACGCGGACGCGACCGCGGTTTGCTATAGGGCTACTGACCACTAGTTGAGCATCTTACACAGTATAGCTTTAACTTCTCTTTTATTTGACTTAAAATATAATGAATGCAGCAAAACCCAAATATATTTTGTCGGACGTGGGTTGCTTGAGACAATCTTTTATTCAATAACTCTTTCTTGCTTTGATAAAAGAAGAACTAACACTTTTGTGTTGTTTCTTTGTATCATCTCTTCACATTTCAGTGGTACTTCCTATGTTGGTGTGGGATAAGGGGGTCGGTCAAAAGCTGGTTCCAATCCCATCAGCACCATGGATAGCGTCAGTCTGTGAAAAACTCCAGCACCAGAGGTCTTGGACAGCAGAAGAAGACAGCATGGCCGTGTGGTGGAGCCAAGGAATGAGCAGCAGCTCCTGCGCTCGCCATGGACAGAAATCAAGGCCAGAAGGAAAGCTTTTGGTGAGCTGTGAGTTCTCCAATTCTAAAGCTGTGCTTCCAATTCTAAAAATGAACACTGACGTTTGTTTTCCTATTGCCTGCCTCGTCACTGTTATTTATTTATTTATATATATTTTTTTCAATAGTGATGTTACAGTCTTGAATAATCGTCTGTCGGGTGGAAACCTCTGTTACTTTTCAGGATTCAAATTATTTATTATAATATATAATAATAATTATTATTATTATTATTTTCCACAGTTTTGTTTATTCAATTTCAGGATTCAAATTCAAAAACAGCAAAAGTAGCAGATCTGCAAGCTCGAAACGCGGCGTGCAGCGACGCGTTTCTTTACTGCGGCACAGCGCCGCGTTTCTTTACTACTTTTTGTACTTTTGCGTGGCATTGTAGTATGATCAAATAGGGCGTTAATATACAAAAAAAAACATCAAAACTTAGAATATGGAGATAAGAGGTTTCAGGCCAACAGTAACTATACATGTTCAGCATTGATATGTGTCACGTGACTCGGACTACTGAACAATGTCACTACAACAATATTAATTACCCGGGCGGGAAGGTATACCAGCACTTCTTCGTTTTTTCATGGATCCAGACTTCCTTCCCTCTGCCATCTTCTAAAAAACCTTTCATAATTTAAAGCAGCACTACGTAATATTTATTGTTTATTTTTATTTAGTCCAAACTGTATGGTATGTTGATACAATATATCTTATACAATTGGGGTGGTTGTATTTTGTCTCCCTGCTCTTCTTTTGAGATGTTTAGATTGTGTCAAGGTCATGGCACAAATTTTGACCTGATGGTCAAGATTCAATTCTTCCCTGTAGCAAAGAGGCAGGCTCTATTAGCTCAATGGTAAAACATTTTACCATTGAGCTAATAAAGCCTGCCTCTTTGTAGGAAACTGGTTTCAAGTCCAGGGTAGAAGAGGAAAGTCACAGAGTGTTGCTTTAACTCAAAATGTATTTGTGGGAAAATGTATATGACTTTTTTTTACTGAGGGTTTATTAAAATGTAGCTATAAGATAGATAATGACTAGGGATGTAGCTTGTACATTTTGTATTGATAATGAGCTTTTTCTGTTATTTTGTGGAGAGACGTGAGATGACAAATTCTAAACAGAGCCGGCTGGGCTCTAAAATGTACCTTTTTAGCATACTTGGTAGCACTCGTGCTCGTCCAGAAAACTGTTAATACTAAATTTTCAGTGATAAACATGAATGTTGTTATTTTCTCACTGCTGCATGTGTCATATGGAGAGAAACACTGGTCTTTATCAGATAATCAGTAAAACATAAGCTACAAGAAGACTCATTGATTGAATACTTTATTAGCAGTTCACATAGGAAAAGCACAGGACAGTACTGTTCAGATACACAGTCTAATAGGATTTAGAGGAGCTATAGTCAACTTTTTCTTGAAAAACGCCAACGGATGCTAAAATAAAAATAATGTTTCGAAAATATTTTATAAAAAAGATAAGCTTCATAATACGGTATGTGTTTCTATTCAAAAATGTCCACAAAAAGCGTAAAATAATAATCAAATAATAGTTTTGGCCATTGTCAGGCTGACACCTTGTTTACATCCTAGTCTATCTAGTCAAAACATGTAAATATTGAATATAAAAAAAGAAAAGAGCTCCAGATCTTGACTATTGTACCTTTAAACCCAAGAATGCACTATGGCTTGTTGACATTGGGGTCCTTTAAAAGGAACCTAAACATAAATGCTTTTGAATAATGCCTCCATTGACAGAATACATAGGAACATAATGGAGGCCTAATAAACACTCATCTCTTTAATGTAATGGTACCAGTAGCAGTGTTACATAGGATAGAGCAGAAAACCACTGAATATGTTGTAGCTGTGTCCACGTCCACTATCATAGAGCGTGTACCGACCACCAGGTAAACGCATGTAAACTCTGTCTCCCACCTCCAGCTCTATGATCATTCCACTAGATACATATTCATAAAAGCCAGGAATAGATGTACCACCTCTACCACTATTCCATGCAACCTTAGAAATTAGTTTCTTTTCATTTTTACACATATCGATCCGCAACTCTGTTGATGACCAGTTGTTAGATGCAGTAAATCGGAACTGATAAACTCCTTTCACTGCTGCTGTAAAGATACCTGAGAGAGAACACACACACACACACACACACACACACACACACACACACACACACACACACACACACACAGACACAGACACAGACACACACACACACACACACACACACACACACACACACACACACAGACACACACACACACACACACACACACACACACACACACACACACACACACACACACACACACACACACACATATAGCATCATAATCGGTTTAACTATTTAACAATTTATTGGATAAATTGTTAATCCGGTTATTTTTCTCGCTTCAAAGTAAATTTCCTCGCTCAGTGTCAGCCCCAAATACTGTTACTAACACAACCGAGCAATAACATGTCCAGGAGGACGCCATTATTGTTTGAAAACGCTGAACTTTGAACTCCTGTTGAAATCCCCTTTCTTGCTGTACTTCTGGGTCCCTTTCACTTGCATTGGAGAACAGAAGTAGCGCGAGAGACGGGATTTCAATGGGAATTCCCGTTTTAAGCTCTATTTGGGTAGGACGGCTCGAACAAAACGGGACAACTGGACCAATTTCTTTGGCAACAAATAAATACTTTGAAAGATAAGATAGCCGTTTTACTCTGAAATTCTCCTTTAACATGAATTAATCATAACCTACCTGTAGTTGCAATGTATGCGTTGCCGATGTTAGTGATGACTCTGTTGTAGACCAGAGTGGTGTCATTACTAAATGGCCCAACTGTTCCAGATTCCAAACCAACAGAAAAGGCCACCTTTGGTTTGTCTGTCAACACAGAAACATTATCACATTGGTTATAATACAAGCATATATTATACTATTAATTTAAAGCTATACTGTGTAAGTTGCTCAACTAGTGGTCAGTAGCGTCTGCGTCTTTCGGCCGTTTTTCGCCGCGGACCGGGCCTCACACCCCCGCGTCACCCCCGCGTCTGCCTCCACCTCGCCGAGATCTATCTTTGGAGGGGTCCCTGGTTCCTGTGCGTTCAGGCATTCCGGAGAAACGGAGTGTTTCACCCGAGTATAGATAGAGACACACGGGCGCCTACAAATATGGCCGCCCTATTGTGATAGCTAGCGACCCCACTTCAAGATGCGCTGTGATTGGCCGGCAGTGTATAACCCTCGCTGTGATTGGCCGGTAGTGTATGATGACGTCATTTTGCCGGGAAATTCCGCCCCTGTCACTGCTAGAAGAAAATATATAAAGAGAAGGCTTCAGAAGCTGAAAATAACGGAGTGGGTGTTCTAAAACTTTAGCGATTTAAGAGTTAGGACAATTTTAAGATTTGTTTTAGAAAAAAAGTTACATGGTATAACTTTAATACACTAATCAACAATCAACATGATTTGATGTGATGTGATGTGACGTGACGTGACGTGACGTGACGTGACGTGACGTGGCGTGGCGTGGCGTGGCGTGGCGTGACGTACAGACAGACAGACAGACAGCCGGTGGAGCTTTTCATAGTAATAAAATAATACAATACAATACAATACATCTGATCTTTCTTTCAGAAGGTCTATCTGCAGCATTTAGAACTATGTTATCTCTCAACTGTCCTGAGTAGGGGAGAGCGGGGTAAACTGAGACACTTTTTACATTTTCTCCCCTAGAGGCGAACTAAAAGATATATCAGTAAAAATATACACATTTCCCAGTAATTTGGGATGTTTCCTAACAATGGAAGTTATCAGAACATATTCAAGACAAAAGGCAGAGAAAATATGATTGTTTTAAAAAAAGTGGTCTTGTGTCTCAGTTTACCCCAGGACCGGGGTAAACTGAGACAGACCAGAGAAATCAACGGGGTAAAGTGATCCACTCACTTTTTTCACTTTAAAACTACCATAAAAACACAAAAACCCGGTTAACCGGGTTAAATATGCGCAATACAAAAATGTACATAGCAGACATTCTTTTAATAGGCTTTGTCCTGTCATTTCCACCCATGTGTCAAATAATGTGACACATGGGCAGAAGGAAAAAACTAAAAACCCTATAAAAAATGTATAGAAGGGTTTACCAAACTTTCCTCAGTTGATCCTTATGTAATTCTTCCTGTAGAATCTATTTCTGCAAAGTATATTGTTGTATTGTGCATAACTAATGAAATAATTCGCATATTTAGTCAAATATGCTAATTATCTCATTAATTATGCACAATACAAAGAAATATATATCAAAAATGGATTCTACAGGGGAAAATACATAAGAATCAATTGAGACTAGTTTGGTACACCCTTTAATTAGGTTTTTACAGCTTTCTCCCTGTCTTTCATGTTAAGGATAGTCTCACTTTACCCCGAAGCAATTGTCTCACTTTACCCCACAGCCACATTTTGGGAAAAGGGATATTTTTATCAATTCAGGGTAATCTTCAGCTAGCATCTATCACATGGATTTATAAGTTGGTAGTTCATCAACATGTATGATATAAAATGTTCTCCCTGCATCAATTTGCTTTGACACAACAGCTGATTATGTTGACAGCAAGAAAATTTACTTTTACATGCAAAAAACACATTTTTGTGAAAAAAGCATGTTTTCTACAGCACTATCAGGTCTCTCTTTTCATGACAAGTGGGAAATTCAAGGGGCTTGAAAATATAATGGTCACATGGCCACAAATGTGTTCCATTGCCAAGATAAATGGAGCGTCTCAGTTTACCCGGTGTCTCAGTTTACCCCGCTCTCCCCTACCCTATAAAGATCGTTGTAATAGGCTACTTTAATCTACTGGTAAAAACATTAATTCAACTTTCAATAAAAGGTCAGGTGGTTTCATTCACCTCATTGGTCAGACTCTCATCAGTGATATACTGTATTAACTAATTAAGACCTGATTCTACAAATGCTTTCTATATCAGTAGTTCAAATGTTTTTATACTCCAAAAATGATATGTATTTGACCCCTATCTGAATTTTGTTTTGTGCCAGGGACCCCCAGAAGAGAAGATGTGTGTAAAAAAACTAATAAAAAAATCATAAAAAAAGCTAAATGTTCAAAAACAGCAGATGTACAAGCTCGCAGTGTGGCAAAAGTGATGCATTGTCAGGATAAAACTATTCTTGGGATCAAATGAAGTAATTAACATAAATTAACACTAAAGTAAAATGTGTAATTTTTTCCAACTCTCTCCAATCTGCATCCACTAGAACATCCTTCTGTTCTAATTACCTTTGATTTCCTTCTCCAAGGTCTGCAAGTTGGTCTGAAGGTGTTGGCCAAGGTTCTCACTAGTGTCCAGTCTGGTCTGAAGGTGTTGGACTCTAGTGTCCAACAACACCTTCAGATCAGACCGCACACTGGTGTCCAGTCTGGTCAGAAGGTCTTGGACATGGTTCTCACTAGTGTCCAGTCTGGTCTTATGGTCTTGAACACTAGTGTCCAGTCTGGTCTGAAGATCTTGGACACGGTTCTCACTAGTGTCCAGTCTGGTCTGAAGATCTTGGACAAGAAGGACAGCTAAAGTGATTAGTGTTTTAAAAGGAATAAATACCAGTGAAGTTTCCTTCTTGCCTTAAAGGGATAAGAAACCCCGCCTCTAATTTGTTTTATAGGATTTCAGAACATGAAAAGATTTCTAAAATGTAGGCGTGGTTATCTGCCGTTGTGGGGGGAGGGGGCGGAGTAATGCGTCTTCTTAGAGAGGGACAGTCTGTCTGTCAGCAGTGGGAACTTGTTGCTTTTCCATTTCGGAATTTTTTTTTAAAACCAGCCATTGGAGGTGTAAAAAGTATAAAGATTCGGCAACTCCATGTTCTGTAACCAATTAAAATGTGCAGGTATTTTACAAAGAAGCTGGCTGAGCATTTATCCATGGACACACTTTCTCCAGCTTTGGACTGTTTACCACGGAACCGAAGAAGAAGGGACGCTAATCGCCGATAGCTATTTTCTGTGTAGTGTGTGTGTGTGTGTGTGTGTGTGTGTGTGTGTGTGTGTGTGTGTGTGTGTGTGTGTGTCGTGACAGTGCGCGCACACACACAACGTCCACAAACGAAAACTAGCAGATCTACAAGCTCACAACGCGTCGCTTTTTTTGTGAGCTTGTATATCTGGTATGTAGCTATGTAGCCTAGCTAACAGCCTAGCAGCAGCAGCTTGACATGTAAACACGTTGGTTTCGGCTCTACGGCTATTAGCTAGCTAGGCTACATACATAGCCGATACAAGCTCACAACGCGTCGCTTGCGCGACGCGTTGTGAGCTTGTAGATCTGCTATTTTTCGCGTGTGGACGTTGTGTGTGTGCGTGCACTGTCACGACACGCACGCACGCACGTACCCCCCCCCACACACACACACACACACACACTACACAGAAAATAACACAGGCACCACACAGTGTAACTGTCTGTTGACAGAGCCTGCTCTTCTCTCTGGCTGAAAGCATACAGTGAAACCACGCCCCCCTTGATACAACTCTGTAAAACACACGTTAATATTAATTAGATATGCCTACGTCACATTACACCACAGAACAATGATAGCTAATATTTAATGAGTGGCGCGAAATATTTCTTTTTGACCTAGAAACTGGAAGTACACAGAAATAGCTACAGAGACAGCAGAAAGCTCTGAATCCCCAAGCCTATGGGCAAATTGAACCATATCACTGCTCCCTATCACAAGTGACTCATTTATATAATATATATTTATAGAAAAAGTGATTTTGTGTTTCATGCTCCTTTAAGGCTGCAGCCAAATATACAAAGAACAATGATGTGTTCTGTATTGACACCTCAGTACAAATCTACACAGGGAATTAAATAACACATTAATGGGCATGAGATGAGTATGTGTGGTGTTCTGCTAGATAATAAACATTATTATTATTATCAGCATATTCTACAATGGAAGTAATACTTGAGAAATCATTATTTTCCTCACTTCAAAGGAGAAGGAGTTAATTGAAGGATAAGGTTTGAACATTTAATTACTAAACATGAAGTTATAATACCTGCATTGTGTCTCTCAGTGGCGTTGAGCCTCGTCTCTAGGGTGGACAGCTGAGCAAGGAGGGCTGAAATCATCCCAGCATTAGCATTAAATCAATAGTTTACATTTAAACATAGCATAGATTTGAGTGGTTAATTTATTTGACAAATCTTTAAGCTTTCCCTTGTCAATTATGTGGATCAAATGTAAGTTGCATTTTTAATTATTATAGTAATAATTATTATTACTTTTTTGAAAATAATATATATGTTTAAATGACCTTTCTCCATGTTGTTGATCACCTTGACAGACACTGCAGAGAAATAGGGAATAGGGAAAGTCACAAAATCAGTAAAAATCCAAAATGTTATCCTGACTCCAGCCCCTGAATCGCTAGCCACGCTACTTTAAAACAATAAAAAAAAAATCTAAAGTAAAGAAAAACATGTCAAGGAGAGGCAGGAATCTAAGATATTTAGGCTACATAATAAACTGTACATAAATATGAACTATACGGGGAAGTGAGTAAGTGACCGTTTCTACAGAGCTGTTTTCAGGACATTCAAATCCACCATCTTGGATTTCCGGTTATGAATAATTGAACGCAGCGAGGGCGGGGCTACACTCAGTAGAACCAGGAGCACACCACTCTTTATGTTTCATTCTTGAGCGGTGCTCCTGGAAGGAGCTAAGCTCCAACATCTGGCTTTGTCCAAATCAACAAACCTTTTATAAAAACTGATTGGCCAAATTGTGAAATAATATGAGAAAGAGGCAAACATTTAGAAAATAGCCTGCCAATGTTTATCAAACAAAATGTCTCCTACAATTCCAAGTGCTCAGAGTGGAGGCCTGGGTAGTACCTATGCAATTCCAATATGATTATCTCTTGGGGTCACAGCCTTGTTTAAAACATAATTATTTTCATAGGATTTGGCTTTGGCCAAATCCTTTATTATTATCTATTTACTATAAATGTAAATTTTATAATTAGCACAATCAGCCAAAATGTCTGATTTATATCACAATTTGCAAATCGTGGGTAATTTCGTGGTGCTTGTATCCACCTATAACGATTCGACCATTTGTATGTCATATTATATAATTCCCCCTAATATCATATGACATGCTATGTTGCCAGGTTACTAAGACAGAGGACATTGATGACTTTTCGCTATGGATTGAGTACAAAAGGACCCCAATATAAACAAGGCATATAGCTTTCTTGGGTTTAAATCCTAGACCATTTATATGAACTGTACTGTCCTGTGCTTTTCCTTTGTGAACTTCTAATAAAGTATTCGATCAATCAATGGACATGTTATGTTGCCAGGTTCTATAAACAGAGGACACTATAGTCATATTATGTTGCCATGTTTCAGAGACAGAGGACAGTGATGGTGATTGGTGAATGCTTACCATGGACTCCAACTGATATTCCAGCCAATAGGAGGAGACCTAGCAGACCCACAGCAAACACAGGAAGCCTGAAGCTGCTGCACTTCCTCTCTGAAGACACTGACGTAACTGTGGACACCAAGCACAATGTAGCAGTAAGCTCTGTGTGTGCGACTGTGTGTTAAGTGTTGAAACTTATTTGCTTATTTTCACACTGGGTGTGATTTTATTTATTCACTTTCAGTTGAAGAGAAAGGCTATAGTCTGTATTAGTGTGGAAAATGACATCTATGCTGTCACTGGTGCAGTAGGTGAACAGAATGGATAATGACATTGATGATGTCACTGGTAGGTGAACTGCAGCTAACAGTATTGTTCTCTATTTACGGGGGTCTTCAACAGGGGGTCTGGGACCCCTTGGGTTTTATCTGTCCCGTACGTCCAGAATAATATTCTGGACGTACGGGACAGATAAAACGTGTTCATTCTGGACTGAAATGACCATATATGGACATGAGGGGACACACATGGGACACACATTTACGGACAGATAAAACCACCTGTTCATTCTGGACTGAAATGACCATATATGGACATGAGGGGACACACATTTAGGGACAGATAAAACCTGTTCATTCTGGACTGAAATGACCATATATGGACATGAACGGGACACACAAAGCCACTCCTTGGAAGCGGCGTTCACCGCTTCAAAAACATGTAATTTAAAATGATCATGAATCTACAGTATGAAGCTATCAAAGCTGCAGCATGATGTGGAGCCAACTCATTGTCACTTATAGTAAAACCTGTAATTATTCTTAAATCTCATAAAAACCTGTAGGCCTAATTCTACCAAGCTATATTTTCATCCATGCCTTACCCCTTATCCCTAAACTTATTTGCCTTTTTTTAACTATTTTGAAATTATTTTAAAATAAGTCATACATTGTGAGCTTGTAGATCAGCTTTTTGAACTATTATATCTATTAAAAAAAAATAGTAAAAAAAGGCAAAAACATGTAGGGATAAGGGGTAAGGCATGGATTAAATATAGTCTCAAATCTCTCAACTCAGAGTCACTGAAAATAAAAACATGTAATCCTTCCAAGCTATTAGTCTCAACTCTTTCAACAGTCAAAGCTGCTTTTATAGCCTCTCATCAAGTTCTCTTGAAGGCATTCTGTAAAAGTAAAACAACAACAACATAGTTTCACACAATTATATAATGGGGGACCATGCTTCATGTATGTACTTTATAAAGGGGGCCCTGTATACATACATGACCTGAAAAAAATTCTTGTGTCTAACCTTTTGACTTTTTTTTTTATCCCATGGTTTTTGCAACCTATTTTCTCACCCAGTGCCAGCTACCTAACCCGTAGTCCTGGTTTACGCTCTCCCCCTGCCGCGCCAGGGGAATTGGGGAGCACCTGGCTGGCTAGGGGGAGGTAGTATAGAAACCAGGACTACTGCATGTTTTCGTGAGGGCATCTACCCTAGGAGACACGGGGAGAACATGCAAACTCCACACAGAAAGGTCCTATCGCCAACCCCACCTAGGGTGTCGAGTACAACATTTTAATCAATCTCATCGTTTGATGACGTGAAGTCACATTTAATGCTTCAAATGGATGGTTTTAATAACATATCTTACCAGGTTGCAGTATCTTGTGTGGCTGTCGCTGCCGAGATGGAGTGTTGGCCACATTATGATAGATTGGATCGTCTTCCTCATCCGTCTCAATCTTTGAATGGAAAGCCACTGCCATTTCTACCTTTACCACTAAACTTCTTTACCTTTATGACTTAGATGCTAAAGCTATACAGTCCACTTCTCGTACAAACCAGGGTTATTATCGTAAACGAAAACGAACGAAAAAACGAAAACTAGAATGGAAAAACATTGTCGTTAACTGAAATAAAAATAAAAACTAAGCTTTTTAAAAAAAACGATAACTAAACTGAAACGGTATTGTGTGTTTGCAAAACTAACTAAAACTAACTAAAATGATAGAGAAAATCTCCTTAGTTTTCGTCTTTGTCAATTTAATTTGGATGGATGTCCAATCTATTTTCATTAGAGATGTGCCGGTCAGTAACCAGCGTCCACTGACATAAATTCTCAGTACTGTTATTGGTACTCAAATTGAAGTAGGCCTATGTCTTGTACTTGGCCTGAAAAAAAAAAAAAAAAAAACAGCGTCACCAGGCTCTTCTCCTTATCTCTCCTTATCTCCCTCTGTGCCAGTTTACCACGCCCCTCAGACACACCAAAATTCAGAACCTTGGACCATTTGATAACATTTTCTCCCTGTGTCCCCCATCTGATAAGATGTTTTGCTTCTACATGTTTTATTAGAGAAAGTTTAAGAAACCCATGACCAAAATAGTCATATAGGCCTATTCTGTCATTGTGTTACTTAGGCATATTTGATAGTGAAAATAAATTATCGCCCTTTTTGCTGGGGACCAACTGCAAACCCCTCAAGGACCCCCGGGACGTCCTCAGAGCCCACTTTGAGAACCACTGGCTTAGAGAGTTCAGTATTTTAGCAACCTGTTGAAGCTATGCAGCTGCTGTACTCCGGTGCTTCTGTTTGTGGAAATAAATAAAAAATCACACTCGTGTGAACTGAGCGGTGGTGTGTGTGTGTGTGTGTGTGTGTGTGTGTGTGTGTGTGTGTGTGTGTGTGTGTGTGTGTGTGTGTGTGTGCGCGTGTGCAACAGCGCCCCTCCCTTAACATGTGTGGTCAGAAAAGGTTACTGCAGGCTACAGACTCAGCTACACTCAGCATGCATGATGCTCTGGGACCACCAGAGCAGGACTGCGACTTGTAGGCTACTTAGCAGCCAGTCTGACAAATGGTGCTGATTACCTTTGCAATGTAAGGATATATTCCATAATCTTGTGTCAATGTCGTCTCAAAAAAGAAGGGGAAAAAAAGCGTTGCATCATGCTTTCCTGCAGGTCCGTGAAATGAGCAGAAAGAACGTTTCCGGTCTGGGCGCTGGCAGAAATAAGCCAGGCTCCAGCCTTCAAAATAAAAGTGCAGTAAATAATGTATATTTAAAAGACACAAATGTATTTAAAAGATGAGTATATGATGTATGTCTCTATACTAGTGTACTTCTAATTGTCCTAACACATTTTCCAGGTTCTTTCAGATTGAAATTCGTGGAATGCGAGCTATTAAAAGCCATTTAACAAAATTAATTCCATTCCAATTCAATTCGTTCTACTGTAATCCCATAAAAGAGCTATCATAGGCTAGAGCAGGGGTTTATCTGTTTATTTTGACAGGACAGATGCAAAGTATGGTAGGCTACTATATTAATGTAATTAATGAAAATATACCTGTAACAACTCACCATAAAAGTGTTATATAAAAATACTCTGTTGCAAGTAAAAGTCACAGAATTCAAAATATACTTGAGTAAAAGTACAAAAGTATTGGCATTAAAATGTACTTAAAGTATCAAAAGTAGGACTACTCATTGTGCAGAATTCCCATTTCAAGTTTTCAAATGTTTAAATAAATATCTTTTGAAAATAGCAGATCTACAAGCTCACAATGCGTTGCATCACAACGCATTGTGAGCCTGTAGATCTGTTATTTTCAAATTAAAATTGAGTACACAAAGTGCCGTTTTTTGAGCGGGTGGCTGCACTGCAAAGCCAGCAGAAATTGAGGGGACGCCTCCCCCGCTTAGCGGAGAGTGTGGCGTGATAGTAGAGGTTTTCCCGCACGCGTGCATGTCTCCAAAGTGGCGACACAAAGAGCCGTCTGCTCTCCAGCGCCAACTAGAGTCTGAAAATGTCCGAAATGTCACTTTTTTGAGCAGGTGGCTGCACTGCAAAGCCAGCAGAAATTGAGGGGACGCCTCCCCCGCTTAGCGGAGAGTGTGGCGTGATAGAGGAGGTTTTCCCGCACGCGTGCATGTCTCCAAAGTGGCGACACAAAGAGCCGTCTGCTCTCCAGCGCCAACTAGAGTCTGAAAATGTCGGAAAATTTGACTTTTGTGAGCAGGTGGCTGCACTGCAAAGCCAGCAGAAATTGAGGGGACGCCTCCCCCGCTTAGCGGAGAGTGTGGCGTGATAGAGGAGGTTTTCCCGCACGCGTGCATGTCTCCAAAGTGGCGACACAAAGAGCCGTCTGCTCTCCAGCGCCAACTAGAGTCTGAAAATGTCGGAAAATTTGACTTTTTTGAGCAGGTTGCTGCACTGGAAAGCCAACAGAAATTGAGGGGACGCCTCCCCCGCTTAGCGGAGAGTGTGACGTGATAGAGGAGGTTTCCCCGCACGCGTGCATGTCTCCAAAGTGGCGACACAAAGAGCCGTCTGCTCTCCAGCGCCAACTAGAGTCTGAAAATGTCCGAAAATGTCACTTTTTTGAGCGGGTGGCTGCACTGCAAAGCCAGCAGAAATTGAGGGGACGCCTCCCCCGCTTAGCGGAGAGTGTGGCGTGATAGTAGAGGTTTTCCCGCACGCGTGCATGTCTCCAAAGTGGCGACACAAAGAGCCGTCTGCTCTCAGCGCCAACTAGAGTCTGAAAATGTCCGAAATGTCACTTTTTTGAGCAGGTGGCTGCACTGCAAAGCCAGCAGAAATTGAGGGGACGCCTCCCCCGCTTAGCGGAGAGTGTGGCGTGATAGAGGAGGTTTTCCCGCACGCGTGCATGTCTCCAAAGTGGCGACACAAAGAGCCGTCTGCTCTCCAGCGCCAACTAGAGTCTGAAAATGTCGGAAAATTTGACTTTTTTGAGCAGGTTGCTGCACTGGAAAGCCAACAGAAATTGAGGGGACGCCTCCCCCGCTTAGCGGAGAGTGTGACGTGATAGAGGAGGTTTCCCCGCACGCGTGCATGTCTCCAAAGTGGCGACACAAAGAGCCGTCTGCTCTCCAGCGCCAACTAGAGTCTGAAAATGTCCGAAAATTACCCTTTTTTGAGCGGGTGGCTGCACTGCAAAGCCAACAGAAATTGAGGGGACGCCTCCCCCGCTTAGCGGAGAGTGTGGCGTGATAGAGGAGGTTTTCCCGCACGCGTGCATGTCTCCAAAGTGGCGACACAAAGAGCCGTCTGCTGTCCAGAGTCAAATTTGTAAAGGCTATGCAATCCAGTGAACAGCATTTATCCATTTATTATGTTTTTATGTTATTAAAACCTTTCTTTTATACCCAGAAACCTAATTTGCATTTTGTTTGTTCGTTTAGATACTTAATCTATATTTGTAACGTCCATATTATGACAAAATTATCCGTTTTCAATGTTTTTGCAATGGCTTTAGGGGTACTCTTATTCTGAAGAGATCGGCGCCGGAAGCCTTATTTCTGCTAACGCTATTTCTGCTCATTTCACATAGGCCTTTCCTGCCTCCTGTCCAGACGGTCCATGCAGAAGGAGTTTAGGCTACTTAACTTTCATTTAACAGAATGCAACAGCATTGCAAAAGCTTTTGCAAGCTACAGAAAAAGCCATTAGTCCCTTTTTTTTAGCCAGTTTAAAAGGAAAATCAGCTCCAGTGTCTCTGTTGCTGAAAAGAAAAAGTCCGTTCACGTTGTGGTGTATCCAGTCCACACGCTGGATTAATGAATGTCCACAGGTGAAGCCCGTTATAGGTCGTTAATAGTCTCCTCTGATAGTTTCACAAAGTACACCAAGCAACAGAAATGTAGGCTATATGTAACATTTAAGTGACTAAGTCCCTGACAGGTTTTACAAGCAAAACAACAGCAGCAGTCATGAGGTAATTTTTGCCCTTAAATATTTGAAAGGAACAAACTAGAGTCAGATTATTGTGACATAAGGTAAATTTCTCACCTTGAAAACAATGAAAATAATTATTTTAGCTTTTAAGACATTCGTTTTGCAAGATAAGATTTTGCTTGTTAAAATATGTATTCAATAATATTAATAATATTTGAAATAAATGATCTCAATATGTACCCATAATTTTTAAATAAAGGTTTTGCCATAATTATAATGATCAGCTGGCATCAATATTATATCCATATCATATTAGACTGGATATTATCTGTGATTTTGGATATTGTACTATTGTGATTGATTTGGCATTAGTGTTCTTCTCCTAGCTTATTGGTACTCAAATTGAAGTAGGCCTATGTCTTGTACTTGGCCTGAAAAAAAAAAAAAAAAAACAGCGTCACCAGGCTCTTCTCCTTATCTCTCCTTATCTCCCTCTGTGCCAGTTTACCACGCCCCTCAGACACACCAAAATTCAGAACCTTGGACCATTTGATAACATTTTCTCCCTGTGTCCCCCATCTGATAAGATGTTTTGCTTCTACATGTTTTATTAGAGAAAGTTTAAGAAACCCATGACCAAAATAGTCATATAGGCCTATTCTGTCATTGTGTTACTTAGGCATATTTGATAGTGAAAATAAATTATCGCCCTTTTTGCTGGGGACCAACTGCAAACCCCTCAAGGACCCCCGGGACGTCCTCAGAGCCCACTTTGAGAACCACTGGCTTAGAGAGTTCAGTATTTTAGCAACCTGTTGAAGCTATGCAGCTGCTGTACTCCGGTGCTTCTGTTTGTGGAAATAAATAAAAAATCACACTCGTGTGAACTGAGCGGTGGTGTGTGTGTGTGTGTGTGTGTGTGTGTGTGTGTGTGTGTGTGTGTGTGTGTGTGTGTGTGTGTGTGTGTGTGTGTGCGCGTGTGCAACAGCGCCCCTCCCTTAACATGTGTGGTCAGAAAAGGTTACTGCAGGCTACAGACCCGGAGACAGACAGACAGACAGACCCACACACACGGCCACGTATAGGAGCGTTGTGACCACCGCTCAAAAAACACCATGGTGAGGTCAAAGTTGTCTCAACATTCCTGCCACTCTCCACAATATGCTGTTTTGTTGTTGTTTTTGAGCGGTGGTCACAACGCTCCTATACGTGGCCGTGTGTGTGGGTCTGTCTGTCTGTCTGTCTGTTTGTCTGTCTGTCTGTCTGTCTGTCTCCGGGTATGTAGCCTGCAGTAACCTTTTCTGACCACACATGTTAAGGGAGGGGCGCTGTTGTTCAGGATAGGCCAGGCATAGGCCAGGCACACTCTCTCACACACACACACACACACACACACACACACACACACACACACACACACACACACACACACACACTCAGTTCACACGAGTGTGATTTTTTTTTCTTTTACAATACTTTTTCCAGAGCTTTTTTAATCTCACCCCTGACAAATACCCCAAATTACGTAAAAGACTAAAACTAATACTAAAACTAATAAAAACTAAACTAAAACTAAGCATTTTCAAAAAATAAAAACGAAACGAAACTAGCAACCCCACTTTAAAAACTAATTAAAACTAAACTGTAATTGAAAACAAAACCTCAAAACTAATAAAAATAAAAACTAATGAAAAAACCAAAACTATTATAACCTTGGTACAAACACTGAAGAAAAGTATTGTCTCTCTTATACCGTATGTATTTGCACCTCTTCCTCTTTTTCGGGTGTGTTCCTCCCTCCCTCACGATTAGTATAACCTTTTTAAAGTTGGTTGTTGTTTTTAGACTCACCTAATGTTATGCTTCCGGGCTAATTCCAAGTGCTTGTCAGGGTGGTGGGTGGTTCTCGGTTCATATATGATCATTTGGGGGGGGTCGCGGCCTGAAAAGTTTAGGAACCCTTGTATTAGAGAACATGTCGTCCGAGCTTTCCCCACCGTTTTCCAAAAAGAGAGGGTCAATAATAAGAGAGAATCATCATTTTGAAGTAGAATGCTTCAGTTCTATGTACAGATAATACTACTGAAATGTGTGTTTTGACATGGGGTTATGGATGTATTGATAATGATAACATACAGAAAGCTACCACCACTGCAATATTAGCACATACTTTCTAGCGCTAGGGGTGTATATCTTCCCAAAAATCACTATGAGAATGATATTGCTACTAGATGGTAAATTTGGGGTCCTAACTTACACACTACATGAACTGGGAGTGGAATCTGCATGATATTCGATTAGTTTCACAGTGTATGTAAACATGGTATTAAATCCTTAGGTTATTTACAGCGGAAACCTTTGTGTAAAGGCCAGTCCACTCCGCAATACTTGCAACCTCTTTGCAACTATTTCCCCAAGAGCACCGGTGTGCAACCGGTCATTCTAGACCGCTGCAATGTCTGCAGCTAGTTGAATTGAAAACAGAAGTATAGGTGCCTGGCTGCCTGCTGCCGGCCTAGTGGTCCAGGCGCATGCCATATAGGCGCTAATGCCTGATAGCATGTTGTGGGTTCGAGTCCCTTTCCAGGCGACCTTTAATGCGTGTCACTCCCCATCTCTCTCCCCATCAATAAAAGCCTAAAAACGAATCTTTAAAAAAAGTACACTTTGTGTAATGTATTGTCTATATGTTGCCACTGCCAGCAACAGATGACATTTCTAGAGTTGCCAGTTTTAACAATAGAGTTATTAACAATGGAGTGATAACACACAGGCTGTGGTTACATGGACAATATTCTTTCATTCAGAATGAACTCAATCTGTTTACATGGAACCTGAATAAAAGTCTATTCCGATTCAAACAGCATACCACCCCTCCAAACCCGAATGAAAATGAATTCGGAATGGAATGGAATTCTGAGGTGTTTATTTGTATTCTGAATGAGCAGTCTTTCTGAATACAAGTGGAATACAGTACCTGCCCATGAGCGCAGCCATTATTGAAAGCTACCACCGCTCCAATGCTGTCACATATTTGCTAGCACAAGGGGTGAATACCTTCTCAAAAATCATATGATAATTATTCCTACCCATGGCCCACATTTGGGGTCCTGGGCTGGCTCAGTAGGTTTGGTTTACCATGATACATTTCCTTAGAATCAGTGTACCGGTATGTGAACATGGAATTAAATCCTTATTTAGTGGAAACCTCTGTGTAAAGGCCAGTCCACGCCAATGATCGCAGCGCAGCAAGTTGCAAGTGCAATACTTGCAACCTCTTTGCAACCATTTCCCCAAGAGCAGCGATGTGCAACCAGTCAGTCCAGACATCTGCAATGCCTTGCAACATGGTTGAAAGTTGCGACTAGTTGCATTGACGTGGGCTGGCTTCCACATCTTTCATGAACACATGAGTACACCTTATGTAATGTCTAGAAAATAGGCCTATATTATGTCGCCACTGCCAGCAACAGATGACATTTCTACATGTGCTAATTTTAACAACTTTTCTGAAGAAAAACAAACAAACAATATTATCTGAGCAAGCCCACCGTTTTCCAAAGATCAATAATAAGATCAAACCAAGTGGAATGCCTCATTCGGTTTTATCTGTAATTTTGAAAAGTGTGTTTGTGATAACACACAGAAAGCTGCACCACTCCAATGCTATCACATATTTTCTAGCACTAGGGGTGAATACCTTCCCAAAAATCATTATGAGAAAATGATTTCCCCCAGATGATTGGCCATGGCCCAAATTTGGGGTCCTGGCTCACAGACTTGAGTCCGTGAGCCATGTGGGTTGGGTTTGTACCACAAGTTGGTTGGTGCCACAAGCTCACAACACGTCGCACCTAGATCTGCTATTTTGAGAGCGCAACATCGGAGTGCAACATCCGAGCGCAACCAAACATAAAATGACTAACAGGGCAACCAGATTATAGTACTTGTCCGACTTTCTTTCCATCTTTCTAGAATAATAATAATAATAACTTTATTTATATAGCACCTATCTAGACAAAGTCACAAATTGCTGCACACCAAATCTACACAATAAAAAATATGGCGCGTTACTTTTCCCACAGTTTTGGTGGCACACACTTGGGCCATATGTCAAATCGACCGGCTTCAGCGGGACTCGTTGCTAAGAGATACGTTTTATAGTTTAATTTATATTAATTTATTAGTGAATTAATTTTCTCCATTGACTTGAATGGGAAAATGCAAAAAATAAACTTTTCCCAAATATGGTGATGACTGACATGGTGTGTGTGTGCGTGCGTGCGTGCGTGCGTGCGTGCGTGCGTGCGTGCGTGCGTGCGTGCGTGCGTGCGTGCGTGTGGGACCCTACCTTGAGTTGATCGGGGATCATGAACTTATTTCATAGTATTTCTAGTGAAGAGAATCGGCTAGTAATGCCTGTAATGAGCTACTCTGAGATCGATTGCTCATGCCTTCCTGTTATGATACAGACCTTTGAATGAGAGAAGGCACTGCTGAAGACCTCTGTGTTGTTTCATACACTATTCTCCCCTGTTTCAGGTAAAAATGTGGAGAAACGTTATCACATGGATACTGTTTCATGCTATTGCCCTGCAGTGTTTTATGTGCTTTGAAGAGGAAATTACATTATTAGTGTTTTTCCGAAAAATGTTAATGTTGGATTTAGCTGGTTTCTGCCCGAAGATGTATACAGATTGAGCAGCTTTGTGAGTCCTCTCGTTTGACTTTGGAGGTTTTCTGCAATCTTGTTGAAAAATATGCAAGCTCATGACCCTTGTAAAATGCACTCCCACTGCCTACGCCTTCAATATATGGAGTTGGAAACATGTGAACATAGGCTACCTATGCACACACGTCACACGCACATGCTTGTATGCATGCATACTCACCCACACACCTAATTGCAGACAATTCACCTTCATTTTCTCTTTCTCCCGCTCTCATACAGCAAACAAACACACAGGGGATGGCGTTAAGGGTCTTGTGAATTAGTGAAAATCGTTAGCTCTCTGTGTGTGCTTGCATGCGTGCGGCCGTGTGTGCCTGTTAAGTATGGCTGTGATGTAATTGGTATCAGAAACTCATAACTGGATGTGGGAAACTCCTCACCTTGAGGAGAAGCGCCGGTCGATAGCATCTGAATCCGAGATATTACAGCGCGCTAAAGAACCTTTTCCCCCTCCTTAATCAGCCTCTCTGGGGAGGTGGGATATCTTTATGGACCTCTATTATCTTCGCCGGGCTAATAAGTGTGCGGCTGGCCGACTCTTATTAAAGCTGACCAAAATATGACCCATTCTCTAGTCTCTATATACCTAAATAAGATGGGTGCGGACAATGAGACATGGTAAATGATGTGTGGTGCAAGAGGAGAGGCAGTTTATAGAGCGTTTTCCTGCACGCTCCCCTATTAGAGAGCGCCACCGCCATTGCCGGATTGCCGTGGAGTAAACAGCAGCCAGTGGTGGAGTAGAAGTAAAATGATTGAAAATGGGAAATAGGCCTAAGTACAAATACTCAAAATTTTACTTAAGTACAGCACTAAAGTAAATGTAGGCTACAAGTTACCTTACACCAGGGATGTCAAAGTCAAATACACAGAGGGCCAAAAATTTGCTACAAGTCGAGAGCCGGACTGGTTCAAAGTTTATTTAAAACTCACAATGTGTCTGTCACGGATCGCGGCAATGCGCTGTAAGCATGCATGAGTTTATTTATTTTGATGGGGAAATTACTTTCTTCTCATTGAACTGTACAGCGTTGCTTGTGTTGCTTTGCTTCGATGTGACAATGTGGAGGACGGCACGAGTCACGGCCGCAAACACATGAAAGCACTGTTTTACATCCTCCATTCTAAATCCAAATTTCCCTTTTTGGTTTGTGATTGGTTGGCTTCAGCTGTCTGTCTAAGGAAAGCATGAAATGTGGTGTGGTTGGCTGGCCTTATCTGTACATTTAGCATGTAGTGTTACGCGACCTGCGGGCCGGTTCCAATAATAATTAAATATCATCCCGGGGGCCATAGATAATTCATTCGCGGGCCGGATCTGGCCCCCGGGCCTTGACTTTGACATGTGCCTTACACTAATGTTTACACTGCAACTAATCACGACGGCGCCCCTCTACAGGGGAGCGCTCAGGAAAACGGTCTATATCTGGCTTATGGTGCCCACTAGGGTAGGGGTTTGCTGAAACACTCATTTGGGCTCACAATATCACAATATCGATACGATATTATTAATTTATTTATATATTTCTTACAATTATTATCAACATTGGCCATCATCTTTGCGCTCCCTGGAGGCCAAGGAAAAAACCTTTGCCCTGCATTTTTCACATCTGTCTTTGATAGAGCCACCAGACATTTTTTTAAATATTTTATCTTATATTTCATGCAAAACGGTACACAATTACACATGATTGTCATGTGATCAAATCGGATCTGTTAGATTTTTCTTATTCCATCCAGATTTTGTTGCTGGGGTGCACATTATTCCTGTGAGTTGGGCGATGATTGTAAAACCACCTATATCACTCCAGGTTGATGAGGTGGGCTGATTGAGTTGGCTGTGGCATCTGGAGAGTGTGGCTCTGTCAGTCCCAGGGTGAATGAGAATTTCTTTTCTCCAAGTTGTGGTTAGGTTGGTTCTTATTGGACATCCCACTGGATGAACTTAAGTGAACTGTGTTTTCATTTTGGACTATGGGATTTGTCTGGGTAAAGGGTTGTTGATGGACTATGCGGAAGAGTTGGACTAGTTTGTGAGTATCTTGCCATAATAACTGCATAGACTGATTTTGGAATTTATTTCCTTTCGGACATTGGGTTTGGATTATTACAGAGCCCTGAAAGTTCCTTTTATTTTACTTTTTATTTTATTTTTATTTTATTTATTTATTTATTTTTTTGGGGGGGGGGGGGGGGGGGGGGGGGGGCTGTTTGGAGTTGCATTTCATTGCATGCAACACTTAACTGGTCTGAGACGGGGTGACTGCCCTCCCAATACATGAGGGGGCTGTGTTTTTACAACTCGTTTTTGATAATTAATCTTTGTCTTATGTCTCCACGTGTAATGCTTTATGTAAAACAATTTGAATTGCCTCGTTGCTGAAAAGTGCCATATAGATGAACCTGACTTAAACCTATGTTGAATTGGGCCACAATCTGTACAGGAGTGAAGACTTTTGTTTCACAGAGATGAAGTGTGCAACTAGAGTAAAAGAAAAAACTATATTTTGAGCAACGGAAATGTTGTTTTTCTCCAAATGAGCTTCAGTGCCGTGTGACTGATTCTGGCCAAGCAGGTCCCATGTGTGTTTGTGTGTCTGAGAGAGGCTGTAACACGCAGTTTTTTTCCCCTTAATCTCAGTCTCGCTCTGTTACTCTGTCACTCTCCCTCTCTCTCTGTGTGTCTGTCTTTCTGTCTCACATACACTCCAATTGCAATTACTTAATTTTTTTTTAGGTATTTGTACTTTACTCGAATGTTTCCAATTCCCAATCTACTTTTACTTCCACTCCGCTACATCTCGGATCCAAACATTGTACTTTTACTCCACTACATTTATTTGAAAACTTTAGTTAGTTACTTTGCAGATACACATTATAATAAGACATACATAAACCACTTTAGCCCTATTTTATACTGTGGCTATTTGAAAATAGCCGATCTACAAGCTCACAAGGCGTTGCATCGTGTCGCGTTGTGAGCTCGTAGATCTGCTATTTTCAAACATTTTGTACTTTTACTTTTGGTACTTTAAGTGGATTTTGATGCCAACACTTTCATACTTTTACTCAAGTACATTTTGAATTCCGGAACTCTTACTTGCAAAAGAGTATTTCTACATTGTAGTATTTAAAATATGTGAGTACTTTTTCCACCACTGCCTCTCACTCTTCCTTCCTTCTCTCTCACGCGTCTCCCCGTCTCCGTGACCTGCTGGGTTGAGTGTACGGTTTTCTCTCCGTCTCTCCAGGATTAGGGTGAAGGCCGTCCGCTGCTATTTGCCCGCCCGAACCCCCCTCCCCTCCAGCCCGGGCTGTGGTTTTAATTGGCCCGGAAATAGCCCAGAGGAGACTTATGCCGCGGAGGATCCAGAGGGGTGAGGAGAGAGGGGATAAAGAGGGGTTTATGGTGTTTGTCCAACATTCTAACATTTGACATGATGGTATGTGCACAGCCGTGGGTGCAAAGTAAATAGGCAGACTACGTTGGCTCGAGTACAGTCGAGTTAAATTTCCAGCTACTTTGACTTTACTTTACTCCAGTGCAATTTTTTTGACAGCTTTATAGTTACTTTGCCGATTTTGATTATTGTTACAAACATACATGAACCACTGTCTTCCACGGTAAATACAAGGGTCTGCTGTGCAACAGGTGTATCCTCAAAGCCCGATGGTACTTGTCCAATCACGGAGAAACGGAAGAAAGATAAGCTTTAATCCATTTATCTCCATGGTTTGACCAATCGATTTGAACTTGAACATGGGCATTGACCGTTCACTTTTGCCAAATGTAATTTCTGTGAACTCTCACTCAAGGCCAATGTGAGTGGAGACAGGGGAAGGGTAGTGAAGGAAACGCTGCGCACCTCTCGTCTGTTGTAAAAATAAAATATACAGTTTCGCTACTCACCAAAACAAAGGCGGCTTTTGGGAGTTGAAAGCCTACTTTCCTTAGTGGGAACACTCGGAGCCCCCCACCTCACGTCTTAAATAAACCTTTTGGACTGATTTTCTTTTACCAGAAGGCAAAATGTGGTCAATGGACATTTTGATTGACAAGATCTGCTGTGGAGTAGCTAACATTTTTGTTGAAATGTTTTCTTTTCTGGTCAAAAAGTGCATTTTAGACATGAGGGGGGGGGGGGGGGGCTCAGAGTGCTTCCACTAATTAAAGTAGGCTTTCAACTCACAAAAGCAGTCTTTGTTTTGGTGTGGAGCGAAACTGTATTTGTTATTTTCAGACGAGAGGTGCGCAGCACTGCACAGCTATCCTGCGGGCGCACCGGATCATTTCTGACACTGAAACTCCTTCTAATGCTATGGACCAGAGCTAGTAAGAGCCTAGCGGAGTAGCGGTGTCTACACTAGGCCTGATATTGTTTTGGTACAGCATATCTTGTTATGGTTCAGCTCATCCTTGAGGCAGCTACAGTACAACTATGATCTCTGACCTGTTCTCTTGGCAGAACTACCGTACCACTGACCTGCAGTGTTATTGTATTTCTCCCCATGATATCACATGACCAGGGGTCATCACCATGCTGGCTTGTGCTGGGCATTTTTGTCAAAATTCATTTTCTGCCACAGACAAATGAGCGGACAATAATATTACCAGAAACACAAAGAGCCAGCCCTGAATGACCATAACAGGTAACTCTGAGAGCCGTAAGGTCCATTTGGTTCCATTTGTACCCTCTTGGAGTTTCAAATAAAACATTTGAATACCACTGATTGATCCAGAATTCCAAGACACTATTCACCATATTCCTGGCCCCGCCCCCGGCTTCCTGTTCATATCCTGAAAGAGGCGGCGGCTGAAAAAGCTGGCCTGAAAAACATCATTTGGTTTCCTGTTGTCCTTGCATTAAAGTATCAGTAGTTGGCGTTCTGGGCTCTGGGCTCTGAATGTGCCTGGGTTGCCATATCCGCTTATAATAAGCAATTTGTGTCTTTAAAAAAAATAGTATAGTTGCTTATTGGGCTTACTTTCTAGTATTTTTTAAAACAGTGGTTCCCAAATCTTTTCATATTTTCAAATGTAAATGTAAAGTAGTATAGCCTAGTTGCCTCTGTTGGGCTTATTTCTTTGTCAACAGAAAATTCCATGTCACTTCCTTACTTGGGAGGAAGTGAAAAGATGTTTTTTGAAGAGAAAAACTCTCTAGCGCCCTCTGTAAAAGAAAATGGCAGCCTCCATAGAGAGGGCCAGGAATATGGTGAATAAAGCACACAGAAGGTTGAGAACCAATGAACTGAACCTTACGAGCAGCAAACGGAGTTGTCCACTAGGGATGGGACGATAATCATTATTAGTGTTTATCGTGATAAAAACACTCACAATAATCGTATCTTGGAGATCTAAATTTATCGTGAAATTGTCCTCCATCATGCACTGGGATCAATTCACCTTTTATTTGCCGAGCTGCATATATCTGGTACCATTTAGACCCTCTATAATTGGTAAAAACGAACCTGGAAATGACATACTTTATAGTCTTTTTTTTTCACTCTCTACCAAATCACTTTGCCAAAAAATAGCCGATATACAAACTTGGAGATCTGCTTTTTTTGGGCAAACGTTACGCCCCAGGATAATGGATGTTGGGCATATCGTAAATCGCAATGTCTTTGGTCACAATAATCGTGACATGACATTTTCATATGGTCCCATCCCTATTCTCCACTCTCTGTCTGAGTGACTGGGCTCCTCCTGCATACCTCTGTTCTCTTGAAAGACCACTCATGTCTACAAAGAAAACCTGAAAGCCCTGTAGCAGCTTATCATCCAGACGGCCTGTGGAGTAGAGCCTGAGGGATGTGTGAATCTGTGTCTAATAATAGTATCTAATGTTCTGGGATCTGTAAAGGGAGAAAAGAGGAGGGTCTGTCTTGTTTATTTAACTGTCCATCTGAACGGTGAGTCTATGCGTTATTACAGTATATAACCACTTGAACCCTAGCACTCTTATACTCGCCCTCTTTTGGGCCCTTTTAGATATTACTTTCGGCAAGGATGTTTGGTGTAGAGAGCATGCATGTCTAGAGTAGAGAGTTATCTTATGCATCTGCGTAAAGGGCTTTGCACACAGATGCGTTTTTTTTTTTCGCACGGAGAAAACAGACAATTGATTTTTTTTTAAAGAAAACAATGATTCTCTATGACCTCATGCACACTGGCTCCGAATTTGCTATGCGTCAGGTGGCTGCGGCAGTGCGTTTATTTCCCAATCGAACCCAGTTCGATTTGTGCGCCTTGACGCATGTGGTAAAAACTCATTGACTCCTTTTATAACTCTTTTTCGCATCCGCAGTGTGGATTCCGCACAGCCTTGCACACCAAATCCAATGCGTTTTAATCATGCAGCAAACGGAAAAAACGCAATGGTTGAAAATCGAGCCTGTGTGCAAACTCAAAGCCCTTAACGTTCTGTTCATTTACCGACATGAAACTTGGAGAGGAGAGAACACACGTTACCTTTATGTTTCCACATGTCTACAGGTTGTAAACATTGGATTGAAAACTGGTTTGACATGAGGGAGACAGGCCTTTGCGTTTTTAGCGGAGCCCTCCACAACTAGCACAATAGGCAGGGCAAAGCGTGTAAAAACCTGATTAAAGGGTGCACCAAACTTTTCTCAATTGATTCTTATGTATTTTTTCCTGTAGAATCCATTTCCGCAATATACATTTTTATATCGCGCATAATTAATGAGATAATTAGCATTTTTGACGAATTATGCTAATTATCTCACTAATTATGCACAATACAACAATATACTTTGCAGAAATGGATTCCACGGGAAGAATTACATAAAGATCAACTGAGAAAAGTGTGGTAAAGCCTTTTATCAATTTTTGATGAATTCTTTCCCGTTCTTTCTGCCCATGTGTCAAATTATTTGTAACATGGTGGAAATGACAGGACAAACCCTATTTAAAAAATGATGAAAGGGTTTACCAAACTTTTCTCTGTTGATTCTTATGTATTTTTTCCTGTAGAATCCATTTCTGCAATATACATTTTTGTATTGTGCATCATTAATGAGTTAATTAGCATATTTGAAGCATATTTGACATATGAGGGGAAATAACACGAAAAACCTATAACAATTTGATAAAAGAGTTTAACAAACTTTTCTCAGTTGATCCTTATGTATTTTTTCCTGTGGAATCCATTTCTGCAATATACATTTTTGTATTGTGTATCGTTAATGAGTTAATTAGCATATTTGACATAAGAGCGGAAATAACAGGAAAAACCTACAAGAAATTCATAAAAGGCTTTAACAAACCTTTCTCAGTTGATCCTTGATGTATTTTTCCCTGTACAATCCATTTCTGCTATGTACATGTTTGTATTGTGCATATTTAAGGAGATAATTTGCATATTTGACACATGGGCTTTAATAATTGTATAATAAATATGCGTATGGATAATTTGGCTGTATACGCAGACAAAATTATGCAATTAGGCCACAGAATATTTATATTTGATCAAAATGAATCTATTTTTATATCCCTAGTGGAGGACCCCCGCCACTGCAGCGCACATAAAATGTTGTAACTCGGGCTAGGAGCGACCGGGAGAGCCGGGGCCGGTACCCACGCGTCCGCCTCGGCGGCGCGGAGACAGCCCTGCATAGAGTCACCTAGCGGCCGACCGCCGCCACTGCAGCCCGCTAAAAAGCTCATAACTCAGCCCCCCCTGCAAACAGTTTCCACCAAGCCTGAGCAGAAAACCTCCCAGGAAATCAAAGTGCGGGGAGGAAGCTGATGATGAGAGCAACGATGAGAGCCTGGAAAGTCAAAGAAGGAAACCAAAGAGTCAACCTGCTAAAAAGAGGCGGAAAATAAAAGATGCTACATCCTCTGAAAATGAATCTATATGTACTTCAGAAATGCCTTCTTCCAAATCAGAGTCTGACACTGAGTTTGTACTCAGCAGTGATCCAGATGCATCAGATAGAGAGAGCGAATACTCAGATGACTTTTAACCAGTAAGACTCCCTAATCGGGAGATAAGTGACCGTCAGGTCACCCCGGTCACTGGGGCTGAGTTACGGGCTTTTTAGCGGGTTTCAGTGGCGGCGGTCTGCCGCTAGGTGGCGCTCTACGCAGGGCTGTCTCCGCACCGCCGAGGCGGACGCGTGGGTACCGGCCCCTGGCTCTCCTGGTCGCTCCTAGACCGAGTTACAGCATTTTATGTGCGCTGCAGTGGCGGGGGTCCTCCACTAGGGATATAAAAATAGATTCATTTTGATCAAATATAAATATTCTGTGGCCTAATTGCATAATTTTGTCTGCCTACAGCCAAATTATCCATACGCATATTTATTATACAATTATTAAAGCCCATGTGTCAAATATGCAAATTATCTCATTAAATATGCACAATACAAAAATGTACATAGCAGAAATGGATTGTACAGGAAAAAATACATAAGGATCAACTGAGAAAAGTTTGTTAAAGCCTTTTATGAATTTGTTATAGGTTTTTCCTGTTATTTCCGCTCATATGTCAACTATGCTAATTAACTCATTAACGATACACAATACAAAAATGTATATTGCAGAAATGGATTCCACAGGAAAAAATACATAAGGATCAACTGAGAAAAGTTTGTTAAACCCTTTTATCAAATTGTTATAGGTTTTTCGTGTTATTTCCCCTCATATGTCAAATATGCTTCAAATATGCTAATTAACTCATTAATGATGCACAATACAAAAATGTATATTGCAGAAATGGATTCTACAGGAAAAAATACATAAGAATCAACAGAGAAAAGTTTGGTAAACCCTTTTATCATTTTTTAAATAGGGTTTGTCCTGTCATTTCCACCCATGTTACAAATAATTTGACACATGGGCAGAAAGAACGGGAAAGAATTCATCAAAAATTGATAAAAGGGTTTACCACACTTTTCTCAGTTGATCTTTATGTAATTCTTCCCGTAGAATCCATTTCTGCAAAGTATATTGTTGTATTGTGCATAATTAATGAGATAATTAGCATAATTAGTCAAACATGCTAATTATATCATTAATTATGCGCGATATAAAAATGTATATTGCAGAAATGGATTCTACAGGAAAAAATACATAAGAATCAATTGAGAAAAGTTTGGTGCACCCTTTAATCAGGTTTTTACACGCTTTGCCCTGCCTACAATGAGGTAGGGACACGGGTTGCTTTTCAACCCAACTGAATACATGTTCTAATTTGTCCTTTTGATTTGACGTTCAGCTACTAGTCACACAACCCAAACTAAATGTACAACTGTAGATGCCACCCGTCACGCTCCCATCCCTCTCCAGCTCAATCACCTCAAAGCAGGCTCATTAACAGAAGCGTAATGAGCAAGGCCTTAACGAGCTTAACGAGTGCCTAACGAGATGTCGTGTCTGGCATTACAGTGGCGTCTGGTCATGCCTCGTCAGGCATGCAGAGCAAACGAGGTGCCAACTGCCAGATGTTCTTTCTTTCTTCTTGTTTTTTTGTTTGTTTTTACTTTAATTTACACAAGGGCGAATGAGATTTAAACATGTCAAATTTGGCAGCAGTTTAGCCTTACATATTGTACGTATTTGTGCTGATTTCTATGGTTCTTTTATGGTTTTTATATGCACAAAATCCAGGTATTGTGTGTGTGTGTGTGTGTGTGTGTGTGTGTGTGTGTGTGTGTGTGTGTGTGTGTGTGTGTGTGTGTGTGTGTGTGTGTGTGTGTGTGTGTGTGTGTGTGTGTCTGTGTCTGTGTCTGTGTGTGTGTGTGTGTGTGTCATATAGTAAATATTAACTCTAGGCTTAATTAGAACTTAAGAAGAGAAGTTGTTCTCTCAAGCAGCGAACTGCAACCAAGATGTCAGAATGTTCCACCACTTTATACAAACTCCGACCTTGAGTGCAAAATTTACTTTTTTACACACACACACACACACACACACACACACACACACACACACACACACACACACACACACACACACACACATTTTGGAGTTATGAAGTGAACCCAACTTTGACACATAGTTCTTGGTTTAAAAAAATAAATAAACAACCAACCAAATAAAAGGGCTCAGCGAGGAAGACCACAGACAGCCCAGCAGGCAAAACAAGTGTCTGAAACGTGAACAGCTACGCGTGGCACCCTGGAACACACAGAACAAGAGGGAGGAATGGAGCGAAAGAGAAATGGAGCCCAGAGCAAAGAAAATTTAGGAGAAATGGAGGCTATAGGAATGGAGACGGGAGTGTCTCAATGTTTTGTTTTGTTTTTCTCCACCGCTAAAATATTTTATTTGAATGCGGGAGTTATGAAAAATATATATTTCAAAACATGTTCAAAAAGATTTTCATGAATGCAGTTAATTAATTTCTTTAATAAATGAAATAAAAACCGAAGAAATTACATAAATTAGAAAACAAATATTTAAGAAGTGGTGAAAATAGCCAATGTACAAGCTCACAATGCAATGCTTTGCGTCGCGTTTGTGAGCTTGTAGATCTGCTGTTTTCACTGTTTGGGTCGGCAGCAAACGTCTAATTTCTCATTTGGGTCTTGACCTGAAAAGTTTGAGAACCACTGCTGTAGGCTGAATATAGCAACCTTTCAAGACGGGACCTGTCTTGAAAGGTAAAAACCCCTAAAGGGGTTCCCGTCCTAAACGGGTTAAAAGAATATTAACCACACATTAAAGAGGTGGTGCCATAGTTTTGTACTTTTTCTGTTTTTCATGTGTCTAGGAGGTTGACAGTACTTCATTAGACCCCCTGGTGTGGTTGTTATGAGCAATTATGCATTCTCTTTTTATTTGGGTTTTTAGCTGGAGGATGCCACCTGCTGGGTCAGACGTGCCGTTCCAAAAACACCCATACTTATTACATCATAGAATCAACCCCTCCCCTAATTACCATTCATCCAACACATGTGGGTGTGGCTAACTTCAGTTGGGTCACCACCCACCATGACAACCACGCATACCAATGAACTGGTGGGTGTGGCCACATAAAAACATCATTTTAACTCTTTCTGTACACTTTTTTGGAAATATTCTTCCTCCTAGTATAATCATAATAGCAGATAATCATGTTTTATAGGGGGGGAAATCATGGCACCCCATCTTTAAGCACACTGGTGTTCCTATGTGTTCCCACCCAGTTGTGTACCTGTTGTCAGAGTACCCGCTGTTGTGTGTGTGTCCACTTTGTTTTTCTGTGTCAGTGTGTGTCTGTGTGCATGCGCACACAGGTTTGAGCGTGTGTGCGTGCGTGCGTGCGTGCGTGCGTGCGTGCGTGCATGCGTGCATGCGTGTCTGGCTGTGTGCGTATTTGAAGCTGAACAAACACAGCTCGTTTCCACTTTGATTGTGCTCACAGTGTCAAGCAGCCAGTCTGTAATTAGCACACAAACACACAGCCATCTGTCCAAATACCCTGCATCAAAAACAACCACGCAGTTCCTCTACTGTCACTTCATCCAACTCTCTCTCTCTCTCTCTCTCTCTCTCTCTCTCTTTCTGACAGAAAGACTGCACTCGGTCGAGGTGCCAACTTGCATCTTGCCCATGTACTGTATGGCCTACTTGTGCGCCAGCAGGGCGCGCCTTGTTATTTATATCAGGTCGCACTTGTTCATGGTGACGTCACCAAGAATGCTGGTCCCTCATTGGCTGTTGATGGTGACGTCACCAGGAATGTTGGTCCCTGATTGGCTACGGGTGTAAAGACAAACAGAGGACACTACAGCTACACCGAACGCAGTACTTGCGCACTCTGCTGGCGCAAGTAATTACGTTTATGTCAAATATGTAAATCTTTACCCCTAAGATACAGTATATCATGAGAAAAACTGGAGAGAATATCAGTTTCCATTATAGAATTATTATATCCACCTGTTTCCACGAGAATTTACTGTAGCATTATCTGTGGGACACTTCCGGTTAACAGCAGACATACAAGCTCACGTTGCGTCGCAGATGCAACCGTTGTGAGCTTGTAGATCATTCTCGGCTGCAACGCCGCAAACTGCTGCACACCTTCTGCGCAATGCACGACGGGACGTGGGAAGGTTGTGGATAGAATTATAGAATCATTATATTAATTAATTCCATTATAGATTGAACATATCGGTAACACTGGCTATGCATCCTATGTCTATGATGCATAATAAACATACTTTTGTTTTTAAACATTTGTTTTGGGGCTTTTATGCCTTTATTGATAGGACGCACCATAAGAACCCCACAACCTTTTCGTAGATTCCATATAGTGTCATCGTTTGACAGCACAATCATCAGTGTATTTGGGATTCATGTCAATTTGTGTTTTCAGATATTTAACCACTTGAGCCGTTATTACCTAATAAACTTGACCTTTTACTCTGTACTTAGTCTGCTCTTTTTCCCCGCTACAAAAAATCTCTTTGCTGAAAATAGCCGATCTACAAGCTCACATCGCCTCGCCGCGTTGTGAGCTTGTAGATCTGCTATTTTTGGCTACAGTTCTCAGAATAAGGACATTAGGGTTCAAGTTGTTGGGGGTTAGGCTTAGGGTGGACCCCCTGTTGAAGACCTCTGGCCTAACATGTATTCAGTGCGGTAGCCTCCATGAACGCAGCAAAGCTAGCCATCTTATTACCGACAGAGCCAACAAGATGAACAGCATCCCAATAAATGTAACCAGTCATTTGTCTTTCTGGAAATGTTTTCCACTGCTCTGTGGTTTCCAAGAAGTCGTCTTCTTCTTTTTAATCAGCTACTGTTTCAGAGCAAACCTTTTGTTAAAAGAACAAAAATGAAACTCAACCGTTTGTATTATGCAGAATACAAAGCAATGGCTCCCTCTTATGGTGCGGCTTGTTTTGATGTGGCTCTGTAGGCACTTAATAAACTGTTCTGGATTTATTAATGTGTTAAATCCTCAACAGCTGGCAGTCAATTGAAAAATCACACCTGGTGTGAATTGAGCGGTGCGGAGTTAATTTCATTCAGCGTCCCGCAAAGCTTGGAAAATGTGACCCTCCCTGGGCGCACAACAAACATTGAGCGTTTTGTGCCAAGATGTAGGCCAGATGTAGGCCACGCTTCTGAGCCCGGACAGTTGGAGCTCCTTCCAGGAGCCCATCTCAAAAACAGGAAGCAGCGTGTAACAGTGCTAGAGTTGTATGAGATAAGCGCCTTTCGGATGGGAGGCGGATGACGTGCCCTAGTAATTCATTTTCAATGAGAGGTGGGCGATTATTTGGGATGCTCTGAGAAGTTGAGGGGCGGAAAGCCAAGTGAGCCTGTGAAATTCTTGCGCGCGTGCTTGTTCATGCACGCGCTCGCGGGCGGCAAGAGCTGGATTGTGGTCATCACCTTGTCCCTTTCATGTCCATATATGGAGAATATGCCCATAATGATAATGCCCCTATATAATATATAATGCGCCTGATGCTATGCAGACACATTGATGTTATAACACAACACACCATGTTTGGGAGTAGGTGCATCAGGAACTCCTTATTTGGTTATGGGTGAGTCATTGTGACATCAGCGTGATGTCACAATGGCTGACCTTCCAGTCCTCCCTCAAATATAGGATGTCAAACAATCTATGCCATTTCAATGTGGCCATAATCAGCTGGTGAACATCTTACTTTTGCAGGAATAGTCCCATTTGTTTGATGTCAAACATGGACGCTCAGAAGGTTGTGCAGACTCATGAGCAACAATCTATGATCTACACATGTGGAGAATGCCACACTGACAATGAAATCAAGGCCCGTGATCCCATCCGATGCAGAGAATGTGGCTACAGAATTATGTACAAGAAGAGAACAAAGCGATTGGTGGTTTTTGATGCACGGTGAAGAGGAAAGCAGTGCTGTTGATTGTGTTCATTTTTGTTGTGTGCTATTTTTGTAGCTTCTGATAATATGAATAAACATCAAGACTACTCCATCAAGAAAATTGACCTCTGGATTTTGGACGAAAAATTACTATGATGAAAGCAGCCAAGTCCTTCTGTGTGGGGTTTGCATGTTCTCCCCGTGTCCGCTAGGGTAGGTACCCTCCCAAAAAAACAATCCTTGTCTCTACACAACCCTAGTCTCTACATTGCCTCAACGCCTGATGGAGGGGAAAGAAACTGGTTGGAACTCTTCCTTCCAAACGCTACGTCCTACTGGGGAAACTTCCCCCCCTGTCAGGTGATAAGAAGCGGCTTGCTCACTCCTCATGCATTGAAGGGAGCATGAGCTCAGTTCGGGGCTCTCCCCAGGTTGGCAGCAGGAGAGTAGCGCCCAGGATTACAGCTTAGGCAATTGATACTGGGTGAATTGGGTTAGAGAATCGTGGGATAAAAAAAACAATAAATACAAAAGCAGACTACATTTTTGTCTCTTATGATGGGTGAAAATATATAATTATAAACAAGAAAGTAGAATAATCTATCCCTGTGATGTCAGAGTGCCTATGCCATATCTACTTATGGCGACGACTCCACATTTGGGCAAAGTTGCAGTCCGATCACAGCCCATCAACTTCCATTATGAAGCTAAATTTAATGTTATGTTGTGTGACGTCAGGAATGTGATAAACCTATATATAAGATGCAGGGATGGTTTCACATGTACGGCGTTTCGCTTGCCAGGCGAATGTGCATTCAAAGTTCATCACCATGCCAGTAGATGGTGGTAGGCACCAGGTTCCCTCTCCTTTCTCCAACCCAGTCGCTCCCCTCACACATGGAGGCACGGACAAGGCTAACAGATGCTCCGCAGTGTGCTCCATCGCTGGAACCGGCCAGGAGGAGTCTGAAACCAACTCTGAGGCTACAGCTGCAGCTTACCCCATAAGCACTGTATCCAAGGAAGGTGGTAAGAGGGCTCAATACCTGTTGCAGATCAATCGACAACGTATCCAGGCAGCGTCTGCCAACTCTGGGGAGGCAGAGCTACTGGGCCTGGGGGTATCCGTGTACGACCAGCGTGTTCTGGAGCGGGGCGTGTTGCAGCAGGTCGACCAAGCCATTCGGGAGGCAAGCAAAGCTAAGGCTGAGAAGGAGTACCGGTCTGTACTGGCTGATGTTCAGTCTGTCACCGCAGCTCTAAAACAAATCGACAATATCATAGAGCAACTGACTCCCTACGCCGCCTCCAGCGCGGACATCAGCAGGAAGATCGAGTCTGACAAGCAAAAGAGAGAGAGTAAGGAAAAACAGCTGGAGAAGATCTGGGCTAAACAGCGGAGGCTACAGTCTCTTCTGGGAGGGGGCGATGCCACCATGAGGGTCGAGGCTGAGCCTTCGGCTGAGGAGGAACCGGGGCCGTCCGCACTGTGTAGTATGCTCGTGCCAGCTCAGGAAAGCAAGTGGGAAGAGCTTATCCGGACAGGCCACATGACGCCATTTGGAACGCAAATCCCTCATAAGGTGGACAAGAATGAGCGCAAAAAAGCAATGATGTTGGAGAAATCTGCCTTTGACCATTACCTGGAAAACCAGGCCAAGTTGGCCAAAGACAGGAAGAGACTGGCATCTCTGAAAAGTAAGAAACATACAGGGTTTAGCCCCGACGAAGAGGGCACGGAAAGGAGTAACATAACACTCGCCTCCCCCAAGGATAAAACGCTAACAAACCATTTGGGCAAGCTCCAGATAAATTCCCTGAAAGCCCACCCTAAGGCCCGACCCAAGGTTGAGCCACAGCTGGCTAAACCCAGGAGAAAGGACTGTGTTACAGAGGAGACAGACAGCGAGGGGTCTGAGCATCTATACAGTGACGAGGGCATAGATCCTGACCGGGAGGCAAGAAAAAACATTGACGAGGAGGTCTTTAGGGGGTATGATGAAAAATATACAGACGATGGCAATTTGAATGACTACAAACAAAGAATAAGGACATGGAGAAGACAGCGTCTCCAAGAGCGAGAGGACAAGAGGGAAAGAGGTGAAGAAGAGATGGATGAGAGTGACACAGAGTTTGACAAGGGATTCAAAGTGCCTGGCCGGATATGGAATAAGCTATTCAAGTACCAGCAGACTGGTGTGCGGTGGTTATGGGAACTCCACTGTCAGCAGGCAGGCGGCATTGTGGGAGATGAGATGGGATTGGGTAAAACCATCCAGGTCATCGGCTTCCTGGCTGGCCTGAGCTACAGCAAAGTGAGGTCCAGAGCATCCAACTACACGTATGAAGGTCTGGGTCCTACAGTCATAGTGTGCCCGGCTACGGTCATGCACCAGTGGGTGAAGGAGTTCCACACTTGGTGGCCTCTGTTCAGAGTGTCCGTCTTGCACAAAACCGGCTCCTACACTGGCAAAATGGAGAACCTGATAACTGAGGTAGCAGCATGTCATGGTATCCTCATCACCTCGTACTCGGCAGTGAGGCTCATGGAGGATTCCTTAAAGCGTTACAACTGGCACTATGTTATATTGGACGAGGGCCACAAGATCAAGAACCCGCATGCTGCAGTCACCACCGCCTGCAAACAGTTCTGTACCCCCCACAGGTTAATTTTGTCAGGCTCTCCAGTGCAGAACAACTTGACAGAGCTGTGGTCTCTGTTTGACTTCATCTTCCCAGGCAAGCTGGGCACTCTATCTGTCTTCATGGAGATGTTTTCTGTGCCCATCACCATGGGAGGCTATAGCAACGCTTCAGAAGTGCAGGTCCAGACGGCGTACAAATGTGCATGCGTGCTGAGGGACACCATTAACCCCTACCTGCTCAGACGGGTGAAAGCAGATGTCAAAGCCAACCTCTCATTGCCGGACAAAAGCGAACAGGTCCTGTTTTGCAGATTGACAGAAGAACAGCGGCAGGTGTATCAGAGATTCTTGGATTCCAAAGAAGTCTACCAAATACTGGAGGGAGACATGCAGTTGTTAAAAGGCTTGATAGCGATGCGTAAGATCTGCAACCATCCAGACCTCTTCACTGGGGGCCTGCAGCACACTAGGGACATACCCAAGAACCAGCTGTCCAAAGAGGAACACTTTGGCTATTGGAAACGCTCTGGCAAACTGATGGTGGTGGAGTCACTGCTGCGACTCTGGTTCAAACAAGGGCAACGAGTGCTGCTCTTCACTCAGTCCAGAAAGATGTTGGATATCTTTGAGGGTTTTGTGAGGGAAAACAACTACTCCTACCTGAAAATGGATGGCACCACTGGCATAGCCTCCCGGCAGCCGCTTATCAATCGCTACAATGAGGACACCTCAATTTTCATCTTCCTGTTGACGACAAGAGTTGGAGGTCTGGGTATTAACCTCACTGGAGCCAACAGAGTCATCATATATGACCCAGACTGGAACCCGAGCACCGACGCTCAGGCACAAGAGCGTGCATGGAGGATTGGTCAGAAGCAACAAGTGACCATATATAGACTCTTGACCGCAGGGACCATTGAAGAGAAGATATACCACAGGCAAATCTTCAAACAGTTCCTGACCAACCGGGTGCTGAAGGATCCCAAACAAAGACGTTTCTTTAAATCCAATGATTTCTACGAGCTCTTCACTCTGGACAGCCCAGATGAAACTGGGGAAACAGAGACGAGTGTCATATTCACTGGGACAGGATCAGAGATCCTGGTGCCAAAGAAACCAGAGAGGCTGCTGTCACCACATGGGGCCTGCGATTATGCTTGGAAACACTCCTCAGCCAACCAAAAGGATGCCTCTCCGGTGGACAGGCACTCCTTAACCAATCACATTCCCACACCGAGAGGTGGGAACACTGACTTGTGTGCAGGTGAGAACAGTGCAGATATGGAGCTCGATATTCCACAGCGCATGGGAGAGAAATACAGAAACCGCACACAAACAAGCAGGCACTTTCGCTTGGTCTCACCTGACAGAAGCAGAGAGACTAATCTAAGCAGCCCTCAGAAGCACGGGGAAAAGAGGCACTGTGACCAAACTGACGCAAGCGGACGCAGGAAGAGAAAGCACAAGCGATCCTGTGATGCTCTCTTGGAGGGTCAACCTATCTCACACTTGGTGAAAAGGAGGATGTTTAAGAGAGAGGAGGATGACAACAACCAGGACCAGAAGAAGAGCGATGACTATGTCCTAGCGAAGCTCTTTGAGAAATCCAATATCCACAGCGTGATGAAGCATGACACCATCATGGAGGCCTCCAACCCGGACTATGTTCTGGTAGAAGCAGAGGCTAATAGAGTTGCCAAAGACGCCCTAAGAGCACTCAAGGGCTCGCAGCGAAAGCGCTGCCTTCCCTACGACAGCTTTCCTCTGCCCCGGTTTGGCCAAAGAATTACTCCCTCGTCGGCGCCCTCTGCTACGGCTGCCCCTGCCCCAGACAACTCAAAGCACACCACTATTTTAAAGACGATTAAACCTGGTGCGGGGTCTTATTTTAGCGGGGAAGAGGCAAAAGACGGAGCCCCGCTCTCCTCCTCCTCTCTGCTGGCTACGATGAGAGCCCGCAGTCACCTGGGCACGCCTGCCTCCAGCCGAGCAGTGGTGGAGGAGGAGGAGGAGGAGGAGTATGGGGGTGGAGCTACACGCTCCACAGAGCATGTTGGGCTGCTCATGGACCTGCGTGACTTTGTGGCCTTCCGGGCCCGCGTGGTCGGACAGGCCAGCACCCAGGAGGTGCTGGAGTACTTCACGCCCAGGCTGAGCAAGGAGCAGACGCCGGTGTTCAGGGAACTGCTCAGGAGCATCTGTGACTTCCACAGAACTGCTGGGCAGGAGGGCATATGGAGACTAAAAGAGAACTACCGCTGAGTGGAGAAATTATTAATTCTTGATATACCTGTAAACCAAATGGGGCCTCGAGGTTTTATGGCTGAAATACCTTTGGTTGTCCTTTCTGTTTTTAGGGCGTAAAGTTGTGCTGTATCTGTTCCCTTACTAGTCTAGTAAATCTAGGGGAAAAATACACTCATTTTCTTTCTGGGTATTCTCCTCCTGTATACAAAGTCGATGGGAGCCCAACTTGATTTGGCCACTGTGGGTATTTGCAGCGAGCAGATTATGGTCGATTTTTTTATCCTGGCTAGTAGACCTAATTTCCTAACAGAATCAGTTGAAATACTAAATAATACAATTTTGTCCAACCTCTGCCTTAATTTTACCTGACTATACCCCAAAAAAATGATTTTCAGGTTGCAACATGGTATGACGAAGTATAAACTAGAAATACTGTTCTTATGAAACAGTGTGGGCTCACTGCGAGACCATACTGGTCTCTAGCCAACGTGTTGTTACTATGTATATCAGGTCGCACTTGTTGGTGATAATGTCACCTAGAATGCTGCTCCTCATTGGCTAAGGGCCCTGCCTTTGTACTGTCGGTAATCTTTTTGAGGAGAATGAGCTTGACCTACACAGATTTGATAAAATGGTCTCGCCTTTCAGCGAGCCCACAATTAGCCATTATTGATAAAAAAAATCTCACCCAGTGTGATGTTGAGTGGTGCCTTTTATGAATGACCTTCATTAAACGTCCTGCGAAGCTTGGCCAATGCCAGCTTTGAGGGACAGACATACATAAGAGGTCCAAAGAGGGAGCAGCATGGAGGTTCACCCTGGACTTCACCTTACTCATCCCATAGAGTATGACATTTCTGGGCCCTTCTTCAATGAGTGAATAAAGGTCAACAGGAAGACAGGGAATCTTGCTAATGTGGTCCAGATCACTCGTCATACCTCCTGTCTGTCATGGCTCCTCCTAAGGCCACAATCTACACTACCAGAGGTTTAGTGCAAAACATTTGTTTGCATTCATGCAAGCTTTCCCCAGAATAGGTATTCTGATAAAGGTTTCTAGCCTGATTTCAGACTCAGCTGACGCTTGAGTCTGACATTGTGCCCCGTCTGAACGATTTCTGGGGAGGGACTTTTGTGCGAGCGAGTGATCGCAACGCACCGTGATTGCGACGCACGGTCGCAGGGTGTGTGTGTGTGTGTCTGTCTGTCTGTGCAGTGACTGCTTCCACACAGAACTGCGACCATGAACATGTAATCAACATTAACAGCTTGGTGAAATCAGCGTGCACGCGTGTGTGCCTGCCTGCCTGGTGTGTGAACTTCCTGAAATGTAATCGTTTCAACTGCTGCGCGGATTGGATATTCGTTAGACCTACCCCCCGCGCTCATTAGAGGAGCCACAATTTTGGATCGGGAAACTAGAGAAACAGGCCACTCTGAGAGTGGGCGGGGTCTATGGGCTGAAACCAGGCTAAAAGGTTTCTGCACTCTCTGTCTGTATTTCTGTCTGTAATCCATGTGTCTTTCTCTCCCCCTTTATGTCCATATATGGAGATCCTTGAACTCTCCCAAAAACTAGTCCATACATCCCTAAACTCTCTCAAGTTGCTGCGTCTGTGACATCATAGACTGACAAAAGATACATGGTACTAAGATGTCATCCTTTTATGCCCATGCATGGATATCCATCCCTGACCTCTCCCAAGTTGCTGTGTCATACATGACTGCCGTCATGGCCCGATCCAACCTCCACTTAGGTCAATGATGTTTTAGATCAGAATGATTCTATGGAAAAGTGTTGCTTAATGAAATATAACTAGATAAATGATGTTCTACTTTATATAGAACAACTGCGCAAATCAACATTGCTATAGCATGCATAGCAACGGTTCGTGTGGCGTGTGACATCAGATCAGGAATCTGCTTAGCCTATATAAGATGTAGGGATGGTTTTCTTATGTGAAAACACTGGTGTTGGAAATAAATATACACCCTCCTGAAACTGTCCCTTAAGCGTGCACAACAGCCTTACCCGTGATCATGGAGGATTACCGTAAAATGCTAGAACAGCGTGAAACACAAGAGCTGGAGGCTCCGGGAGGAGTCGCAACAGCTCAGGTCTACACCCATTTGCTTTCTTTGTATTTGGTGGTCAACGACGTGACCAGCGCCGGTCATCTCTGGGAGCGGATTCCTCACGAAAAGATGAAATCAAACGCCGAGTTAAAGGCGGTCTGGGCTGTCGGCCAACACATGGCTCAGCGGGACTTTCCAGCGGTCTACGCTGCGATCGCAGCTTTCCAGTGGTCCGAAAACATCAAGCCAGTGATGGAGGCTCTGCGGGAGAACACGCGGAGACGCGCCTATGCTCTGGTGGCCCAGGCGTACACCTCGATTGCAGCGGAGGACCTCGCGGCCCTGGTGGGCTACTCCGTGGAGGATGCGGTCAAAGGCGTGGTGAGCCAGGGCTGGCAGGAAGACCCCGACACCAGGATGGTAATGCCCAAGAAACCAAGTCCACCTCCGGTCTCACTGGTCCTGAGCGAAGAGCAATTGACCAGGCTCACTGACTACGTGTCTTTCCTGGAGAACTGATAACCCCACCTCCACTAGCACCAACTCCTCCATCCTCTTTCTTCTGCCTGAAGGGGACAGCACAGGGTGGATTTGTTGACAAGTTCAGACCCTACCTACTGTGATGAGAATCTCCCTACTGGATACGCACGCTACACACAACAAACAGTACACATGCATGATATACAGTTACAGAATACTGTACTGTATCGCCCATGCAGTGGTACAGTGTTAGCTTGTGGGCTTGTAAACATTCCACTAAATTCTTCCTTTAGACATTAGCAAATTGATGTTTTATGTGAGAATAATAGAGAAGAGAAACCGGGGAGAGAGAGATGGGGGTGAACCAACTTGAGTTCTTTCTTTTTTTTTAGCTAGCTAGCTGATGTTGAGCACTTAACCTGCTTAGAGTCAGTCAGCATATCATTCCACTGTTTGCCAGACCCATGAAATGGGTAGGCCTACATAAGCAAATGTCGGTCCGGGTTTTCTATATAAAGGGTATATATGATGATGACATGATGATGACATGCCTACAAAAGGCATGATGTCATAAATGATGATGACAGACAGGGGGTCTGGCACAACCAGGTTGACCTGGTCTAGTTAATATAAAATTGACCAAAGCCCACAACACTCAACTCAAACGACGTCCCAGTTCTGCAAAACCATTAGGATATCCTCCCCGGGAGTTCAAAGCCATGGTGGAGAGTTCAAAGCACCTGCTGTTGTACTGAAGCCAGCACCTGCAAGGCTTACCGGCTTATCGTAAAAGAAAGACTTTCCAATCTTTAACCCAGCAAAAGTGCCCCCAAAGCTATCCTCCATGCCTCCAATAAGTGCCCGGGCCAAGCCGCTGAGGACAAGAGGGCCATATTGCCCTCCATTCAGGAGCCAGTAGTCCAGCGGCAGATGCGTCAATTCCTTCTCCATGATGGAAAATGGCATCTCCATGAATTATGAAGCAGAGGGCCATGGAGAGCATTTAAGACTGTTCCAGATTTTTTTTTCTTCTTTTTTTTACTTTAATCCAGCGCATTGGAAACTAGACTGCACTCTGTCGAGGTGCCAACTTGTGCCTTGTGCACTCGTGGCCATATATGTGTGAACCTGCAGAGCGCGCAAGTATTGCGATCGGTGCTGGGTATATGATGACACTTGTTTGGTTGGTGGTGATGTCACCGCGAACGCTGCTCCCTCATTTGCTAAAGGCTCTCCCTTTGTACTGTCAGCCACATAGCCTACATACAGACAGAGGTCAGCCGGATAAACACAGAGTGCAGTACCTGCACGCTCTTCTGGTGCACGTAATAAAAACCGTTTCAGCTTCACCCAACTGATGACTATTCAGATGGTTATGATGAGCACACGAGGGAGAGCAGTTAGAGGTTGTTTGCTCACTAGGCGTGACACTTCGACACTATGGGGTTATGTATGACCTGATTACAGATGGCCTCTATAGCGCTCACTATGCTATGGCCACCCTGTTGTTGCCTTATTAGGGCCCTAAGGCATGACGAACAGACGATATGTGACATACTGGATTAGTTCCTTTGCCACCTGGGAGGTGCCACTGAAAATCCTAGCCATGAAGGGCTTAAGCCCATAGAAGACGATTGCTGGCTCCTGCAAGATTTACCAAAGCTGCCTTTGTTTGATTCTGATGTGTGACATCCAGTTGCTAAATTAAATTCAAAGTAAATTGTATATTTAATAATAGTGCAGACTATGTGACAACTGTGCAAGAAACAAGACCAAAAAAAATCATCATATATCATATAAGTACAGTTACAAGGTATAGATATTATAAATCATAAGTTAACTGCAAGGTAGATCAAAGAAACTCAGTTGGGCTAATTGAGTGTCTCCAGTCTATGACGTCTGTCATCTATGACGTATCTATGACGTATTACTCCATGTATGGGCATGATTAAGCTTGATCCGACTGCCCTTCGCTTCAGTTATAATAACATGTAAGCTATTGAAAACAAAATTGGGTACTACGCACACAATCATTTCTGACCGTTCCAGTGGTTTGTGAGATCTGCCTCTGACAGCCATGTAACCATTATCAACAAGTCATGCTTCTTTATAAGAAGGCATTGTCAAATATTGTTTTATGCGAGGGGGGAAAAAGTGTATAAGAGCAAGAGTTTAGGCTAATCTGTAATCTGTGAGTAATAGTTGGCGAAAATTCTACTCAAGTAAAAGCAGAAGGAAAGGGCTTCTCGATTACTGTAATGAAAGTTCTTAATTAGTGTGGTTGCTATAGGCAACACATTATATTGTTCTGGGCCAGAGATTCTTTTGCCAGAAAAGTGAACCTGCTTTTTGTTAACATTTTGCATAACAGAAAAGTGTTGTAGGCCTACAGATGTGCTGTTTCAAGTTTTCAGGCTTTACTGCTCTTCCTGAAAACATCCAGCTGCAAATGCATTTTTTCCCACCGGTTTCTTTCCCTGTTTTTCCTTTCTAATTTTTATGGAGAATGGAGGCAAGAAACCAATCCATTCCCATTGAAAAGCAGAATCCACCTTCATATGTAGATTCTGCTTTTCAATGGGAATGGATTGGATTTACAAGCTCAATGTTCTGCCAATCCACTGGAAAGCTACACTCTTGGCACATCTGTAATATAAATGGTAAGACGGAATTCAGTTCCCAGTGGATTCATTCCGCGCGACTCACGTCAGTCCAACTACCCCTTGCAATTTCTCAGAATTGCACTATTCTAGTTAGTAATATGTTTCTTTCCACCCCCTGCAAATGAAGTGGTTGTTGACTCAGTATGAAATGAATGTGCACCATGACACTGGATGAAGCTGCAGAAGAGTCCTTTTAGCTTTCAGAGGAACAGTTAAATAAATAGGGCAGATACAGATACAGACTCCTGTGCAGAACATGGAACGGAAACAAAATTCATGTTGAAGATGGCACAGTGTGGCTCAGCAGGATGGGATGTTACTGTAATTAATACACTGCCACATGCATGCACCCATGCACGCATGCACGCACACACACACACACACACACACACGCACAAATACACACACATGTGCGTGCAAAGCAACAAAGGTAGACACACAGACAAACACGACAGAATAAAGGCACGTGGATATGCCTGCGTTCTACACTTAAATTCAGTCACATCTAAATCAGCATGATGAAAAATGCTTATTGCAGATTCATAGGTAAATAAAATACGCACACACGCATGAAGAAATTATCCAACGTGGCATCTACTATATATCTCTCTCTCTCTCTCTCTCTCACACCGTTCCCTCCAGGGACGCCCACAGAGGAATTAGTGTAATTAAGTCATCAGGCGTGGCGGGATTCTGTTAAGAATTCATAGTTACCGTCCTAGTGATTTTGCATTACGGTGTCTGCATGCATGTTGTCTGTGTGAATTAATTCATCAACATCTTGATCCACTCCCTCCCCCCTCCCCTCATCCACCTTCACACAGGTGAGACATCGCTATAAGCCCCCATGGGTGATCTGCACAGAAAAAATGTACTTCTACACCACTACATTTCGGATCTAAATATTGTAATTTTACTCCTCTATGTTCATTTGAAAACTTTAGTTACTAGTTACTTAGCAGATATTATTTATGATATTACAAAACATACATTAAACACTTTAGCCCTATTTTATACAAATGTTATTTATTTATTTGAAAATAGCAGACCTACAAGCTCACAACGTGCTGCATCGTGACCCGTTGTGAGCTTGTAGATCTGCTATTTTCAATCATTTTGTACTTACTTTTGGTACTTTAAGTACATTTTGATGCCAACACTTTTGTAATTTTACTCAAGTACTTTGTGAATTCCAGACTTTTACTTGTAACAGAGTATGTACATTGCGCCAACGAGACTTTTCCGGCGGTTTATGGGTCGATCGTGTTGGAGGCCCTGCGGGAGAGAACACGTGGAGGCGCGTATGCTCTGGTGGCCCAGGCGTACACCTCGATTGCAGCAGACACGCACGCACACGCACACACACACACACACACACACACACACACACACACACACACACACACACACACACACTGTGTCCTCGGGTAAACGACAGTTCTGTTTGCGGAGTTCAACTACTTTACCTTCACTTTTGAAATGCACGGTGGTTATTACCGCGACTACGTTGGAAGTCAATTGGACTCGTTGGACCCTCGCTGCTGCACCTTATTTTGTCTCACAAAGTGCAACCCCAGTCAGCCAGCAACCGTTTCAATGGTAGAGTAAACATTGCATAGACAATGCTTATTATGGCTGCTTTTCTTTTCTTTTTTTCTTTTTTTTTCTTCTGCAGAAAAATGCAGCAATGTAAACTTTGTTGAGTGAAAGAGTCTGAAGACGCCTGCGTGGCAAATAAACTGAGACAGAGAGCTGGTATAGGCTCACGGTATAAACCATTTGAATGGATCTCTTTCAAAAACACATACTGTAAATGTGGAACATAAATCTCTTCGTTAGGGCTATCAGTTATTTATCTTAGCAGTTATGCTATTGATTACTGACTGCTACGATCAAAGATCGACTTTCCCATTTGCCTACCACCCTATATTACGACTTTCTTACCATTTAATGTGCTTGCACGGTGTCCATCATGCACAACGCACAAGCTGCAGTAATCTGTGACGGAAAAAAAACTGAGCTACATATGTCCTAGGCCAGAGCTACAAGCTAGGGAATTAGCACAACATGGTAGGGTGCGGACTGACAGGGAAATGAATCAGAGAAACGGGCTGTTTCTTCCATGGCTTAACATTGGAGTGAAAGGAGAATCGGTTTCCTGCTTCCAGCCTAACCCGGAAGTATAACAAACTGAAACTGGGCACAACTGGGCCGCTGATTTGTTGACATTTTTACCAAATAGGTGCTCGGTCAAATTGTTTTCTTAGATTGCCTACAATTTCTATCCATTTGATGTATTGATGTTGATGTACTGATGTATGTAAATCGCTCTGGATTAAGAGCGTCTGCTAAATGCCTAAATTGTAATTGTAAATTGATCGGTAATATTTTTTGGGATTCTTTTCAATTAACTCGTCAAACTCGGCTCTGGCACTTTGGACAGCCTTTATAACTCGCCAACTCGTCACGTGGCAGACGGTGAGTTAATTGAACCAAGAGTTTTTTATTGTATGTAAAGAATTTAACAGATCAATTAGTTTGATCATTAACCACTTCCGCCTGTTTCTAAACTAATATTTATATAAAATAGAACGGTGTCACACTGAAATATCTGATCTACCTGCATTGTGGACGATCAGCTATTGTTGAAAACATTTCATTTTAGTTAAATTGACTTTTTATTCTTTTATAATCACTTAAATCAATTCGTTCAATTACCTGTTGCACCCCTATAACCAACCATTTGAATAAAACACATGTGTGGGTGGTACACAAAGTTCTATAATACTTTGTATGAGATTCATAATACGCCTCAAACTCCCAGTCTATATAGCCTTCAGTTCAGTACCCCTGCAGTTTTCAGGTGGGTGTATTTTGCTATTTGACAGGCATCCTGCTTATAAATGCTCTGTTATTTTTGCATAGTGACCTTCTCCACCCAAACTGTTCTCCTGCTCTTGACTTAAGACTTTGTCACTTGCTTCACCTGACTGTGTGTTTGCAGCATCAGCATCTCTCTGACAGTCTGTTGCATTATAAGTAGCTGTCTCCACACTTAGGAGTTGCACCAGGTAAACTGCTAAAATGCTGTCAGTTTATCCCCTCAAATTTCTCTCTTGGTGGAAGCAGGACTTGCCCCCGTGAACAACAGTGGCTTCAGTTGGGAGACCGTGTCACCGGACACAGGGATGTCGTGTCAATTCAATAAATTGTACTTGGACACAAGTTACTTTTTTTCCCCTCAGGGGGAGGCAATATAGAAACCAGGATTCCATGTACTCAAGTACTGTACTTGAGTTTTGAGGTATTTCCAATTTCCAATACTTTTACTCCACTACATCTCAGATCCAAATATTGTACTTTTACTCTACATTTATTTGAAAACGCTAGTTAGGCTACTACTTTGCAGGTGTAAATTATAACATTAAAACATGTTATGTCTTATTTTATACATAGGACATTTGAAAATAGCTATTTTCAAACATTTTGTACTTTTACCTTTGGTACTTTGGTACACTTTGCTACCAATACTTCCGTACTTTTACTCATGGACATTTTGAATTCCAGACTTTTACTTGTAACAGAGTATTTCTGCATAGCAGTATTGATACTTTTACTTAAAAGTAAAAACATTGAGTACTTTTTCCACCACTGCTCCTTCTTTCTTAGTCATTCCACTTCCCCTTATTCACCCTACTTCCTTTGATTTCATTTCCTCCCCTCTCTCCTGCTCCCCCCCCCCCCCCCCCCCCCCCACACACACACACACACATACCCACACACACACCCTGTGGTAATTGATAGCGAGAGGTGCTGTTATTTCATCCAAAGGGCCCAGTAAACAAAATCGTCTCTGACAGAAGCAATATGGAAATCTCAGGGAACCGGGCAGCGAGTTATGGTCAGTGTCAGGGAGTGTGCGTGTGTGTGTGCCTGCGTGCGTGCGTGCGTGCATACAGACATACACGCACGGACGCACGCATGCATGCATGCATGCACGTACATTATTGCGTGCATGTCTGTATACACATGCGTGTGCGCAACTCCGGGTGTGATCCTCGCCGTTCCGCGTAATAAACTTTAAACAGGGCTAGCCATTACCTGAGGGCGGTGGGGGGGGGGGGGGGGGGGGGCTAGTGTGTGTGTGTGTGTGTGTGTGTGTGACAGTGTGAGTTGGAGGAGGGGGGAAGAGGGAGGGAGGGGATCAAGGCCAAATTGACATCAAATGGTCTAAATTAGCCCCACTTGTCTCCATTGATTTACAGTGGGCCAGTAAATTGCATCTGTTGCGGGATTGGAGGGGAGGGGAGGGGAGGTCTGTCTGTCGTGCCTGGAGGCTTCTCCAGGTCTGACTGACCTCTGGCGACTGCTTTTTGCTGCGTCAGGAGAGGAGAGGAGAGGCCACCACCGCAGCGCTGCAATCAACTGGTGTGCACACGGCTGTGTGTGGATTCACACTTTCACCAGCATCGGCAATAGGTTCTATGCACAGCAGCCATATTGGAAATAGTGTTGATTTCGTCTACTAAAACAATGACGATTTTCTTTTTCCGTCAACCACCTTTTTTCACAGACGAAAACGAAACAAAAAAAACAACATGAAAACTAAGCTATGATGACTAAATGTATCGACAACATACTGTATATGGAGTTGGCCAAAACATCTACATCTGACCTCACAGACTCCAGATATAGCTGCCCTGTTCTGACATCACAATGATGACTCGACCAGCTCAACAGAAGGAAATAAAAAGACCTGCATTCTCTGGATATTTCATATTCAACCAACGCTCTTGAGAATCTCCAACTCTACCTTCAAGAACTCTGCAGCATAGGACATTGGACAGCAGGACACATACCTCTTCAGGATTCTCAGTCTGATGATAACCAGTGTGGTTATTACTTGCAAATGAATTACGTCCTTGTCCCTTTTATGCCCATATTTGGAGATCCCTGATGTCATCAATATTAACCATTTATTGTCTAGTCGGCGCCCTGGCCAACTCGGGAACAATGTAAATAGGGAATGAATGCCCCGCCCTTTAATCCAAACCCCATTATACCTGTTGTCATCTCATCTCATCTCATCTGTTTGTGTGTATCCATTTATGGCCATATATGGAGATATCTGTCTGTCTACGTCCATTTTATCCCCATACTGTATATGGAGATCTCTGTAGGACCCATTTTGTCAGTCTCTGTTGTTTCAGCGTGACCTCTCTCTTTAGGGTGAGGTCGCTTCTCGCCCTTAGGGAGTCTTGCTGGTACTGTACCTGTAGGTGTCGTGTTTCACCTCAGCAATCTATCTCCAAGGTGTTAAGGTCTATAGTCTAGTGCAAGGGTCTTCAACAGGGGGTCCGGGACTCCTAGGGGGTCCTCAGAGTTACTTCAGAGGGTCCTCCAAATCTTTGTGTGATAGAAACATTTTTCTCCTTTTTTATAACCACTTGGACCTTAGCATATTCTGAGAACATTAGCCAAAAATAGCAGATCTACAAGCTCACAACGCCTCGCAGCGCGAGGCGTTGTGAGCTTGTAGATCGTCTATTTTCGGCAAGAGGTTTGGTGTAGAGGGGGAAAAGAGCAGAGTAAGTACAGTGAAAGGTCAATTTTATTAAGTATTGACGGTTCAAGTGGTTAAATATTTGAAAACACAAATTGACATGAATCCAAAATACACCAATGATTGTGCTGTCAAACGATGAAACTATGAATCTATGAAAAGGTGGTGGGGGTCCCTGCTTCATCTCTCGCTCAACTAAGGGGTCCTTGGCCTGAAAACGTTGAAGACCCCTGTTATTGTAACTCCCTGAGTGATGAACAGGTGAATCTCAATGACGGCTGATTGGATGCACAGCTTTGGTATAAGAGTGTAAATAAATGTACCACTTTTTTTTGGTGGGGTTTTGTTTTTGTGGCAGCGCAAACAGATTGTGACAGCTGGTAAATAAAATGCTCTCTGAGCTGGGCTTTTGGTCAACCAACACAAATTACAGAGACCAAAGACTTCAGTATCAAAGACACATTCATTCTTTACTTAAAAGTCAGAGTGCCCTGCTCTTGTTTTGTTTTGTTTTATGTAAACCGCCAAGGACGCTGGGGAGACAGGGTACGCTGGAGAGAGAGACACTGGTGGGATTTGATTCTAGACTAGTTAGACTATAATTCATGCCTGCTTGGATGACGGTGCTTTATTGCTCGACAATGATGCATATTTTCAACTCTCGCCAACACTTTATTTCAGTTGAAAATACAAGATTTTCATTGAACGGAGCTTGTCAAAGGTGTACCCAAGAGTGTATTTTGGATTCATGTTAATGTGTGTTTTCAGATATTTAACCACTTGAATGGTCACTTAGCGCCGGTCGACTCCTAGATCGACTATGTTATTATGGACGTCCCTGCCGATCGACTTTAATCGACTTTTATATAAAAGCATTGTTTAAGCTTTTATTTGGGTTAATAGACGGAGCAAATCGGTTTCCTTACCTTCAGCTGGTAATAACACGAGACCGTGAAAAAAAAAAGGATGCGATTATGACGTCACCGCTAAACCAGGCCTTCCTGTTTACAATAGCATCTGCTAGCCATTAGGCTCAATGCAAACCATCCGACCCTTACGCAGCTTCACTAGGTCGAATTTTGATTCGACCTAGATTCGGAAATTTTGTGTGTGGCGTCTGTATACGATCCGCTGCCCAGACCGATGGTGGTTTTAGACGATCAAGCACAAATTGAACAGGATTGAGCACAGATGGCGGGCCGCGGATCTCCCATTGTGAGTCAATGGAGCGACGTCACTTTCCCATCCTTGAAACGTGGTTTAAACATGGTTTCTTCTGAAGGTTTTAGTGTTACGATGGCGGATCATGGCGCACTCTAGTGGTCTTTTTCTGGTGGTTTATCATCATGGCTTTGAAAACAATGAAATTATACCCTATCATGTTGATAAAATATAGGCAGTTTTAGCGCACATCCATATTTTAAGTTCGCAGGGAACTTGACCTTTCACTGTACTTAGTCTGCTCTTTCCCGCCTCCAAAGCTCTTTGCCTAACCCTAACCCAACGCGGGTGAATGTTAACCTGGTGAAATGCTAACCTGCCGACGCTGGTGAATGTTAACCTCTATACCTATACCTAAACCTAACCCAAACCCTAACCCTAACCTCAGTAACCCTGACGCTGGTGAGTAGCTAACCTGCCGGTGCCCGTAGTCCAAATAATGTGACGTAGAAATAGCGAGATTTCCCTGCGTGCGAACAAACAGATTTCACGTAGTCTTTGTGAAAGAGGCTTTTTGTATGTTTCCAGATGCGGTTTTGAAGGCTCGCTCACTTCAAAGGGCTCGTGCCCATGTTTGCTTTGTGGAATCACATGATACACCATCAACTAGTACAGGGGTCTTCAAAGTATTCAGGCCAAGGAGAGAGAGATGAAGCAGGGACCCCCACCACCTTTTCAGAGATTCCATATAGTTTCATTGTTTGACAGCACAATCATCAGTGTATTTTGGATTCATGTCAATTTGTGTTTTCAGATATCTAACCACTTGAACTGTCAAATTTAATAAACTTGACTTTTCACTCTGTACTTGCCCTTGTACTTTTTCCCTCTAAATAACCCATCTGCTATTTATGTAGTTGCTTGCAACGTAGGTTCAGGAGTGAAGACCCACCTCTGCTCATCCATGCCACTCCCTGGTCACTATCACCTCATCACACACACCTGCCTCACTATCTCCTGGCCAATCCACTTTGCAATCACCTCAGTATAAAAGCACCTGTGTTTGCCGCCCCTACCTGTTTGTATCTGCAAAGTAGATCCCAAACGCCCTCCCTCCCTCCCCAAACACCTAATCATTTTACCATCCTAGCTCTCCTAACCTTGTTTTTTCTATCCATCCTCCAGGAGCCCAAGGCAGGGGAGCAATGGAGCCGAGGCCTGAGACAGCTCCCGGGCAGAGCATCCTTGCCGTCGCTCCAGAGACGACCCCCATACTGCGTCTCACCCTACCCCGGGCTCCTTCATCATCACACCACTATCACCTCAATATCCATATTCACTTCGATTAATAAACATGTTCAACTTGAGCAGAGGTGTGGTCTCTTACTAGTGGTTAAAGGAGAAAAAAAGCTTCTATCACACAAAGATTTGGAGGACCCCCTGTAGTAACTCTGAGGACCCCCTAGGGGTCCCGGACCCCCTGTTGAAGACCCCTGAACTAGTATGTATTGCAGGGAGGAGAGGAGGGGAGGGAGGACAGAATAAAGGTGGAACATAAGTAGGAAGAATAAGACGCGATGGGCAGTGTTGTGAGGCTATTTAGTATGTGTTTGTTTACTTGTGTGTATGTGTGTGTGCGTGTGCGTGCGTGTGCGTGCATGTGTCCACCTCCAAATTGAACACAGGCGGTGTGCAACGCAAGAGAGAATTATCGATTGTCTATCTCTTACACACACACACACACACACACACACACACACACACACTCTCTCTCTCTCTCTCTCTTACACACACACACACACACACACACACACACACACACACACACACACACACTTCCCTGTGTGATTTAAGGTGTCTGCCATATCGTGGTGCATTAATATGACAACAGTAAGCAGCTCTGAAGGACTCTCTCTCTCTCTCACTCTCTCTCTTTCTCTCTCTCTCTTTCTCTCTCTCTCCCTCTCCTGCACACACACTGTATGAAGCTGTATGACATATATCACCATAGTGCAATATATTACCATCAGTACACACACACACACACACACACACACACACACACACACACACACACACACACACACACACACACACACACACACACACACACACACACAATCTTTATAGAACATTGCTAACACCACCACTGAATTACTGTACAAACAAAAGCACACCAGACACTCTGCATGTTACACACACCTGTATCCTCCTGTTTCCGTGAGAATTTACTGTAGAATTATGTGTGGGACATATCCGGACAACAGCAGACATACAAGCTCACGTCGCGTCGCAGATGCAACCGTTGTGAGCTTGTAGATCACTCTCATCTGTGACGCCGGAAGTGCCGCACACCTTCTGCGCAATGCATGATGGGACATTGGAAATCTTTGGATAAGGTTAGGCTACTGAGGTTAGAGTTAGGGTTAGTTTTAAGCATAGTTTTACTGAGGTTAGGGTTAAGGTTAGGTTTCTGCACATTGTTTCTGAGGTTATGGTTAGGTTTAGTTTCACTGAGCTTATAGGGTTAAGGTTAGGTTTAGGCATAGTTGCAAAAACGTGAATTGTCAATCACAGCAACTACTGGCCAGTCACAGCGGGTATAAGCATGTGTCAGAGATGGCTGCCCTCTTACAGAGCCACGCTGTAAAAAGAGTATACTCAGACTTCATATAAGTCCGGCCTTATGAATAAGTATGAAGCCACTGTGTACATCTGCTATTTTTTGGCTAATGTTCCACTAAGAATAGGGATGCTAGGGTTCAAGTGATCAAACATGATCGCACAAAGATTTGGCGGACCTCCTGTAGTAAGTCTGAGGACCCCCTAGGGGTCCTGGACCCCCTGTTGAAGACCTCTGCCTTAAAGACTTCATGGAGTCTTAAGGACAGTCTTAAGGACAACCATCAGTGCAGCACTCCACCAATCAGGCATTTTTGGTAGAAAGCCACTCCTCACAAAGGCATTTTGTCAAAAGACACCCGATTCCCGAAAGACTCTGAGGTCTAGCCTGGAAACTATACGAATCTGCCATTGCAAAAATAGAAAAAGAAATGCCCTCGGCAGATTAGGTCTGGCCCCGCTCAGTTATTCAAATATTTCACAGCTCACAAGTCATGAGGAACCAACCAGGGCCCCAGTATGCAAATGTATGGCAGGCTTACACCTTATGCGCTACTCTGACTGGTTGTAGGTCTCACCAATATTTGAATATTTTTGTAACCACCCCTTGGAAAAGAAAGTAAAGCCCTTTGCACACAGGACAGTTGCATTTTTTTTTTCGTTTGCTGCATGAATAAAACGCATTGGATTTGGTGTGCAATGCTGTGCGGAATCGGCGCTGCGGATCCCAAAAGGAGTCATAAAAGGAGTGATGAGTTTTTTACCGCATGCGACAATACGCACGAATCGAACTGGGTTCGATCGAGAAAAGAAACGCACGGCCGCAGCCATCGTCGCACGGCCAATTCGGATCCGGTGTGCTTGAGGTCTTAGAGAATCATTGTTTTCTTTTTAAAAAGTGAAATTGTCCGTTTTATCCGTATGGATAATAGTGGGAGAAATATGTGAAAGAGGTGTTCACTTCCGGCAGAAAGCGTGAAAATTTGCACCTAGGGGTATTTTTGTGCGCTGAATTCAAAAATTGACGGTCCCAAGCACTTTTCTCAAATTCACTTTTCTCTAATTCACTTACCATAGGGTTAGGGTTAGGAAAAAAAGACCGGTAACCCTTTACTTTCCGGTACAGTAATTACATGGTAGTTACCACGTAATTACAAGGTAATTACTTGGTAACCACCCCGTATTTACTGAGTAATAACTAGGTAATTACAAGGTAACTACAATGTATTTTACATAGTAATTACCTGGTGTTACCTGGTAATTCCCAGATACATTCCTGAGAACTACCAGGTAATTACTAGGTAATTTAAAGCATGTACCTGGTAATTCCATAGTAACTACCTGGTAATACACTTAGCAATTACTTAGTTTATTACCCGGTAGTTCCCTGGTATTTTCTTAGATACTACAAGGTAATTATTAGGTAATTATAAGTATTTTATTATGTATTTAGCATGTAATTATACTGTAACTACCTGGTAATACACTTAGCAATTACTAGGTTTATTACCCGGTAGTTACCTGGTATTTTCTTGTATACTACAAGGTAATTATTAGGTAATTATAAGTATTTTATTATGTATTTAGCATGTAATTATAGTGTAACTACCTGGTAATACACTTAGCAATTACTAGGTTTATTACCCGGTAGTTACCTGGTATTTTATTGTATACTACAAGGTAATTATTAGGTAATTATAAGTATTTTATTATGTATTTAGCATGTAATTATAGTGTAACTACCTGGTAATACACATAGTAATTACAAGGTATATTGCCTGGTATTTACCAGGTATTTTCTTTGATACTACCAGGAATTTATGAGTAGTTGCTTATGCAATTACTATATAATTACATGGTAACTACCATGTAATATACCTATTAATGTCTAGGTAATTCCTATGTATTTTCTTAGAAATTACTAGGTAATTACCGTTTAATTTCATGTTAACTATCATGTTATTTACCTGGTCCTTACCTTGATAGGTAAACCATTATAATCTGTGCATATACAAAGGTACTTACCTGGTATTTACCCAATAACTCCAAAAAGTATTTACAGGGAAATTACCCAGTAGTTACTGTTGGTTTGTACTGTAAAGTAAAGCGTGATCAATTCCATGACCTTACCTGGTAATTACTCAGTATTAACCCAATAACTACAAAAGGTATTTACATGGAAATTACCCAGTAGTTACTGTTGGTTTGTACTGTAAAGTAAAGCGTGATCAATTCCATGACCTTACCTGGTAATTACTAAGTGTTTACCCTGTAACCAGAATAATTATGTGCCTTGCATTTAGCCAGTGTAAGTGCAACTACTGAAAAATAAGTACTTTTTTTTGGGACCAAATGGCATCATGGCCATGGGTGGATAAAATAACCAGGCCTCAAAAATGACCAGTGTCGTTCATTTGTGTTCAGTGAATGCTTCTCCGGTGTCCGTGAGTCTGCTTCTCCCCTGGACAGCACACTGCATCTGAAATCCAGTTCCCACCCCAAGCACCAGCAAGCAACCCCACCATAACCAAGGCATGATACAACACAAATATAAATTCATTACATTAACACCTCCTCAACCACCACCAACCTTGACATAACACGCAAAAAAACAGGTGAGCTGGCAAAGAGATTTCTTTATAAAATGCTGTAATGCTTTTCAATAAACAAACAAAAAAAATCACATGTTCGACAGTGCAATACTATAAAAAAACTATTTACAAGAAGTACACAAAATGACAGTTGATTCTTCACACATTGGTTGCCAACCCCGAGTTCCCCGAGTTTATAATGGTACCCCCCAATTGCCAACCCCGAGTTCCCCGACCAAAAAAGAAAAAAACATTTTTGGACCTCTAGAAATGTATTAGGCATGATCGCGATTTTGCATGTTTAACCCCCATACAACCCCCATACAACTCAGGTAGCAGACCTCCAAGCTCACAACAGTGTAAAACATAATGGCTGCTATCTCATGAATGCCTGAACGGATTTCCAATCGGATTCTTTGGGAGCATTGTGCACACACATGGTGCATGATCTAGGCATGGGCGTGCATGATCCGTGCACTATGAATTACATGGAGTCTATGGAGACCTTGGCAACTTGGACCCTCAAGAGATTTTTTTTTAAGGCAACAAATGTGTTCATATACATATGAGTCGAACCGCTGAGATAATTTTAACACAGTTCTTATATGAAATATATGAAAAGGGTCTAGGGGAATTCAGAATGGGGGAAGAAAATGACGAACCAGCTAGGATGGGTAAATTACGTCACGCTTTACTGTTCTAAGGTTTAAGGCGCTTATGAGACCAGATGAGACCAGATGCAAGTCACTTGAGTTGGCCGGCTCAATTTTATATTGAATGAAATATAATTAGTAGGAGTAGAAATAATAGAAAATAAAACAATGTGCACAAACATACAGTACAATAATGAATGGAGATAGGTATACCATGACTCAGTGAATCCGGTTTTCAAGATTTTCTTTTCTGAGGGTTTTAATTCCTAGGGTGCACCCAACTATACTGTATTACTGACTGAATAATACCTCTCTGCCCCTGCAGAGCAGAGAGAATGTGAGTGTGAGGGTACTAATTGAACCACTAATTGTCACTGTTCCTCACAGGGCAGTGTATGTGGTGAGTATGCGTTTGTCAAAAAGTCCAGTTCTTCTGTGTGCAGTCTGTGTGTATCACCAACCAGTACTGCACTGCCAGGGCAGTTGGTGTGTGATAATTTCCTACCACGCTGGGGACACAGACTCTGGCTCACTGACTATGGCTCTGTGTCTGCCCAAGGAGAATTCTTAGATCAGGTCTGGGTCCTTCCAATCTTGGGTTGCTTGCCACTCCTTGGTTGACCAGAGTCAGGCTGAATCAAACAGATGTGTCAAAAAAAAAAAAAAAAAAAATGACCTGCATAAAGCAAGGCCAGAGGCATCTCTGTGTTAATATCTAAAACAATATCAGTGACACAGTTGTCGTTACATAAGGTTTCACTTCAAATACTTAATACATAAATTCAACAGTTGTTCAAACAACAAAATAAAAAATAAATCTTCCAGTACAGGTGAAGGGCTGATAGATGTTAACACAGGCCTGTATTGAGTGGTAATTCTGTAAACAGAACAAGACAATAGAATCATTACTTAAACAGTACTTAAACAATTACATCATTGAACAGGCTTTAAATGCATTAGTATTACAGATTACAGAATGCATTACATTAGAGAAAGAAATGCTTTACAGAAATGCATTAAAGTAAATTGCATTACACCAGGGAACTAGCATTCCATATTATGATAATGGCATAGAACAATCACAGGGCCATGGAAGTACTGCTGAGGCCTTTACAATAGAATGCTCCAAACTAGCTAGTTAGGCTAGCGAAGATTAGCATATGAACTAAACAACACAATAGCAACCCAGCAATTGACTACACATTGTAATGCTCCCAGCTAGCTGGCCAGGCTAGCGAAATTAGCATATGAGCTAAGCAACACAATAGTAGTACAGAAATTCCCATTAGACACATTATGGCCAAAACGTCATGTACTACATTATACAGCATTCTCTGCACATAGAAAACAATGCAGTAAGAACTTACTCTTCACAAACACACTCTTATTGAAAGTTGCAGGATTAAGGCACTGTGTTTATGTCCTGACTTGTCCTCACTCCTCACTGACCTCTGAAACATCAGGCCCCCCAAACACTCAGTAGAAAACTGAGCTGCCCAAAAAAATGCCTGAACAAAATAAACATAATAATAATAATAATAATAAACTGAGGACACAAGGAGGGGAATTTATAACATAGCCCATTTTACTAATTTATTGTAAAGGGTAATTCCGTCCATTTTAACCCATTTTCTGGAACTGGGCTAAATGATCCTTCAACCAGAAGGGGCCTCCCCAAACCTGTCTGCCCTGAATGACAGCCTGCTGCCTGTGCAGGGACACCAGGTGAAACTAATGCCAATCAATCAGAGTGAGAGCAGAGATCACAGCAGAGCACAGAGGAGAAGCTGCTGAGAAGCATTCAAATTTCAGATTAAGACTATGTATTATTTTGTCAGTTGTGTGCAGGAAAGCACAACATTAATGACTTTATCTTGCTGTGAGGAGCAACACATAGTCATCTGAATAGCACTGGTGTGCTGGTGCTGAATTCATGTGCAGGCCTTGGTGAGTGACAAGCAGTGTTTTGCCTTAGCTGCTAGGTGGCTAACTTGTGCTGGTGTTTCAGAGGTCAGTGAGGACAAGTCAGGACATAAACACAGTGCCTTAATCCTGCAACTTTCAATAAGAGTGTGTTTGTGAAGAGTAAGTTCTTACTGCATTGTTTTCTATGTGCAGAGAATGCTGTATAATGTAGTACATGACGTTTTGGCCATAATGTGTCTAATGGGAATTTCTGTACTACTATTGTGTTGCTTAGCTCATATGCTAATTTCGCTAGCCTGGCCAGCTAGCTGGGAGCATTACAATGTGTAGTCAATTGCTGGGTTGCTATTGTGTTGTTTAGTTCATATGCTAATCTTCGCTAGCCTAACTAGCTAGTTTGGAGCATTCTATTGTAAAGGCCTCAGCAGTACTTCCATGGCCCTGTGATTGTTCTATGCCATTATCATAATATGGAATGCTAGTTCCCTGGTGTAATGCAATTTACTTTAATGCATTTCTGTAAAGCATTTCTTTCTCTAATGTAATGCATTCTGTAATCTGTAATACTAATGCATTTAAAGCCTGTTCAATGATGTAATTTTTTAAGTACTGTTTAAGTAATGATTCTATTGTCTTGTTCTGTTTACAGAATTACCACTCAATACAGGCCTGTGTTAACATCTATCAGCCCTTCACCTGTACTGGAAGATTTATTTTTTATTTTGTTGTTTGAACAACTGTTGAATTTATGTATTAAGTATTTGAAGTGAAACCTTATGTAACGACAACTGTGTCACTGATATTGTTTTAGACATTAACACAGAGATGCCTCTGGCCTTGCTTTATGCAGGTCATTTTTTTTTTTTTTTTTTTTTTTGACACATCTGTTTGATTCAGCCTGACTCTGGTCAACCAAGGAGTGGCAAGCAACCCAAGATTGGAAGGACCCAGACCTGATCTAAGAATTCTCCTTGGGCAGACCCAGAGCCATAGTCAGTGAGCCAGAGTCTGTGTCCCCAGCGTGGTAGGAAATTATCACACACCAACTGCCCTGGCAGTGCAGTACTGGTCGGTGATACACACAGACTGCACACAGAAGAACTGGACTTTTTGACAAACGCATACTCACCACATACACTGCCCTGTGAGGAACAGTGCAGGACTGGACAATTAGTGGTTCAATTAGTACCCTCACACTCACATTCTCTCTGCTCTGCAGGGGCAGAGAGGTATTATTCAGTCAGTAATACAGTATAGTTGGGTGCACCCTAGGAATTAAAACCCTCAGAAAAGAAAATCTTGAAAACCGGATTCACTGAGTCATGGTATACCTATCTCCATTCATTATTGTACTGTATGTTTGTGCACATTGTTTTATTTTCTATTATTTCTACTCCTACTAATTATATTTCATTCAATATAAAATTGAGCCGGCCAACTCAAGTGACTTGCATCTGGTCTCATCTGGTCTCATAAGCGCCTTAAACCTTAGAACAGTAAAGCGTGACGTAATTTACCCATCCTAGCTGGTTCGTCATTTTCTTCCCCCATTCTGAATTCCCCTAGACCCTTTTCATATATTTCATATAAGAACTGTGTTAAAATTATCTCAGCGGTTCGACTCATATGTATATGAACACATTTGTTGCCTTAAAAAAAAATCTCTTGAGGGTCCAAGTTGCCAAGGTCTCCATAGACTCCATGTAATTCATAGTGCACGGATCATGCACGCCCATGCCTAGATCATGCACCATGTGTGTGCACAATGCTCCCAAAGAATCCGATTGGAAATCCGTTCAGGCATTCATGAGATAGCAGCCATTATGTTTTACACTGTTGTGAGCTTGGAGGTCTGCTACCTGAGTTGTATGGGGGTTGTATGGGGGTTAAACATGCAAAATCGCGATCATGCCTAATACATTTCTAGAGGTCCAAAAATGTTTTTTTCTTTTTTGGTCGGGGAACTCGGGGTTGGCAATTGGGGGGTACCATTATAAACTCGGGGAACTCGGGGTTGGCAACCAATGTGTGAAGAATCAACTGTCATTTTGTGTACTTCTTGTAAATAGTTTTTTTATAGTATTGCACTGTCGAACATGTGATTTTTTTTTGTTTGTTTATTGAAAAGCATTACAGCATTTTATAAAGAAATCTCTTTGCCAGCTCACCTGTTTTTTTGCGTGTTATGTCAAGGTTGGTGGTGGTTGAGGAGGTGTTAATGTAAGGAATTTATATTTGTGTTGTATCATGCCTTGGTTATGGTGGGGTTGCTTGCTGGTGCTTGGGGTGGGAACTGGATTTCAGATGCAGTGTGCTGTCCAGGGGAGAAGCAGACTCACGGACACCGGAGAAGCATTCACTGAACACAAATGAACGACACTGGTCATTTTTGAGGCCTGGTTATTTTATCCACCCATGGCCATGATGCCATTTGGTCCCAAAAAAAAGTACTTATTTTTCAGTAGTTGCACTTACACTGGCTAAATGCAAGGCACATAATTATTCTGGTTACAGGGTAAACACTTAGTAATTACCAGGTAAGGTCATGGAATTGATCACGCTTTACTTTACAGTACAAACCAACAGTAACTACTGGGTAATTTCCCTGTAAATACTTTTTGTAGTTATTGGGTTAATACTGAGTAATTACCAGGTAAGGTCATGGAATTGATCACGCTTTACTTTACAGTACAAACCAACAGTAACTACTGGGTAATTTCCCTGTAAATACTTTTTGGAGTTATTGGTTAAATACCAGGTATGTACCTTTGTATATGCACAGATTATAATGGGTTACCTATCAAGGTAAGGACCAGGTAAATAACATGATAGTTAACATGAAATTAAACGGTAATTACCTAGTAATTTCTAAGAAAATACATAGGAATTACCTAGACATTAATAGGTATATTACATGGTAGTTACCATGTAATTATATAGTAATTGCATAAGCAACTACTCATAAATTCATGGTAGTATCAAAGAAGATACCTGGTAAATACCAGGCAATATACCTTGTAATTACTGTGTGTATTACCAGGTAGTTACACTATAATTACATGCTAAATACATAATAAAATACTTATAATTACCTAATAATTACCTTGTAGTATACAAGAAAATACCAGGTAACTACCGGGTAATAAACCTAGTAATTGCTAAGTGTATTACCAGGTAGTTACACTATAATTACATGCTAAATACACAATAAAATACTTATAATTACCTAATAATTACCTTGTAGTATACAAGAAAATACCAGGTAACTACCGGGTAATAAACCTAGTAATTGCTAAGTGTATTACCAGGTAGTTACAGTATAATTACATGCTAAATACATAATAAAATCCTTATAATTACCTAATAATTACCTTGTAGTATACAAGAAAATACCAGGTAACTACCGGGTAATAAACCTAGTAATTGCTAAGTGTATTACCAGGTAGTTACAGTATAATTACATGCTAAATACATAATAAAATCCTTATAATTACCTAATAATTACCTTGTAGTATCTAAGAAAATACCAGGGAACTACCGGGTAATAAACTAAGTAATTGCTAAGTGTATTACCAGGTAGTTACCATGTAATTACCTAGTTATTACTCAGTAAATACGGGGTGGTTACCAAGTAATTACCTTGTAATTACGTGGTAACTACCATGTAATTACTGTACCGGAAAGTAAAGGGTTACCAAGACCCCCCAAAAATCTTCTTTAAGTAGCATGTGAGGGGTCTATCTAGGGGGTTTTCATGATTCTGAATCCATTCCAAGCATTTGTTTTGCACAAAAACATTCCTTGGGCAAGAAATGGACCCCACAAAACTATGGTTTAGTGATGAGTCATCACTTTTCACAGTTGTGTAGGGTCCATTTCTTGCCCAAGGAATGTTTTTCGTGCAAAACAAATGCTTGCAATGGATTCAGAATCATGAAAACCCCCTAGATAGACCCCTCACATGCTATTTAAAGAAGATTTATTGGGGGGTCTTTTTTCCCTAGTATGGTAAGTGAATTAGAGCCACCAGATCCCATGGGAAAAGTGCTTGGGACCGTCAATTTTTGAATTCGGCGCACAAAAATACCCCTAGATGCAAATTTTCACGCTTTCTGCCGGAAGTGAACACATTAGCCTATTTTTGTTACATATTTCTTCCACTATAAACGTGCCTGTGTGCAAAGGGCTTTACACTGAGAAGATCCAGACTAATATCCACGCGGTGATATTGTCTGGTTACGCGAGGCTATCTGAGGTCACAAAATGCTAAATTGACATTTCAAATGGTTTACAGTAGCCTATATGGAGGAAACCAGGCACTGAACAAGTGAGCATCACCTCATTAATACCACGCTACAGACAGCATCATCCTGTGGGGATGTTTTTGTCTGTGACAGGTACCATGGAGACTAGTCGGGATGAAGGGAAAGATGAATGCAGGTAAATATAGAGCAATCCTGAGTGAAAACCTTAGGCTGGGGCCAACGTTTACATTTTAACAAGACAGGGACACGAAGCAAAGTTACCCCCAAGAAAACACACCAGTGGCTTTTGGATAACGTTGTGAAAGTCTTGGAGTGGGGAAAAAGTGTAAAAGACACATAATATCCTCCCATACCTGTAGCTTTTTACTCTATCTAGGCTGAATGCTGGATCATAATCAAGTGTATGACATGGAAATTCGCACACCAAACATAACTCTTATTTGTGAGTAATGTTTCGACTTAAGGAGAAGACATTATTTGTATAGGTGCGTGTGTGTGTGTGCACAAGTGTGTGGTTCCTGAGTGTGTTATTGCGACCGTCAGGTCGCAGTTACTGTCAAAACCTCGACCAGCTGTCTGTCCGTCTGTCAGTCAGTCAGTATGTCAGTCAGTCAGTCTGTCACACGTCACACTTTTGCCCTGCTCATATCTCCGCAACCGTTGCCCCGATCATGCAAAATTTTGCACACACACTCCTTGCCTGCATGCCAAACCACAACCTCCACCCAGCAATTCTCACATGGCCCTCTTCGAACGCCACCATGAGGCCCATTCTTGCAAAACACATTCTTGGACACTGCTCCTACAATTTTTGCCCTAAAATCACGCAAATCGGTACACAGTATGTCTACACTCATCTCATCAACATGGATCTGTCCCATTTAGCGCCACCTTCAGGCCGATTTTTTAAAACACATTTTTGGACACTACTCCTACAGATTTGGCCCTAAAATCACGCAAATCGCTACACAGTATGTCTACACTCATGTCATCAACATGGATCTGTCCCATATAGCGCCACCATCAGGCCGATTTTTTCAAACACATTTTTGGACACTGCTCCTACAAATTTTGCCCTAAAATCACGCAAATCGGTACACACTTGCTCTACACTCATGTCATCAACATGGTTCTGTCCCATTTAGCGCCACCTTCAGGCCATTTTTTCAAAACACATTTTTGGACACTACTCCTACAGGTTTTTCCCTAATATCACGCAAATCTGTACACAGTATGTCTACACTCATCTCATCAACATGGATCTGTCCCATATACGCCACCATCAGGCCGATTTTTTTGGACACTGCTCCTACACATTTTGGCCTAAAATCACGCTGCGACCTGACGGCCGCTTATCTCCCGATTAGGGAGTCTTACTGGTCACGTTTGAGTATGGCGTTGAATGCTGAGTTGCACTATTTGAAAAGCATTCTGCTCACACAGAACTCTCCAGGTGTGAGAGGGCAGTGTGCTATGATGTCGTCCATGTCGTCTCTGTTTTGACTGAGAAGACAAATGGTGGGGGTCATGCGAGTGGCAACTGGAAACTTGGTGTTGATCGGCTCTCTGACACATTTCTCAAAGCACTGCAGCTCAGTATGGGTTGGGTGAGAGAGCGAGAGAGAGAGAGAGAGAGAGAGAGAGAGAGAGAGAGAGAGAGAGAGAGAGAGAGAGAGGTTTGTCAGTTAGTTCTCTAGTCAAGTACTTCATCTGAACAAGCCATCACTGGGATTTCAACAAGAGCCATTTAACCTGGAAGTGGAGTCTCCTCTCCATCTCCTCTAGTCTTTACTCTCTCTCTCTCTCTCTCTCTCTCTCTCTCTCTCTCTCTCTCTCTCTCTCTCTCTCTCTCTCTCGTTTTTCTCACATTACCATCCAAGAATGACATTCTTGCTCTTTCTTTCTTTCCTCTCCATTTCTGCTCTCTCCCTCTCCTCTGCCTCTTCGGTGTAGTGCTTTCACTGGCTCTCTTAGTAAACGAGTTCCACAGTCTATTACGTAAAAAAAAAGTGATCGAGCTGTGCTTTTATGAGTTAATTTCATTAAGCGTCCCACGAAGCTTGGCCAACAATGAGCCAAGTGTGGGACATACATACAGTACCGGTACATACATACATACATACATACATACATACATACATAGGCCTACATACATACGTACGTACAGACAGACAGAGAGACAAAAGCCAGATGTAGGAGCGGTTAGCACCGCTCTTCTGTAAGGCCGCTTACACACATTTAAGGTACATGCTTTATGCTTTACCTGGGGGAGGCGGGGGGGTAAAGCAGCGTCCTAATTCATTCCCTATGGAAGTCACATGTTTTGAAGAGGCAAGCTTGCTCTGTGGCTTAAGGACAGCCTTAAGAAAAGCTTCCATATTCATAGGCCTCGAACACACATAAAAAGCATGTTACCTGTGCGTTACCTGGGGAAGGCGGGGGATAAAGCAGCGTCCAATTCATTCCCTATCAGTGTTGCATTGGTGATTCAATGTTTGGGGGACGCTCTTTTAATGATGTCACGCGCACGTCGCTTAACACCGACATTACAAGTCAGACAATGGTCTATTGGTATGCATACAGGCTCCTTCCTTTGTTAAATCACCCTGCTGTGACACTACAGCGTTTGTCAACGTTGTCGAGGTGTGAACTTAAGGGTTGTCTTGTCTTACGTCGATGCATGTCTGTGCGCGTGCTCCTGCTGAAAAAGATTCGGGAAGGTGTGTACGCACGTGACACGACTAATGCAACCCTGTTCCCTATGGAAGTCATGTGGTTTTGAAAAGGGAACTTGCTTTGCAGCTGCTTCATGGGGGAAGGGCAGCCTTGAAGCAAGTTGCTTCTTCAAAACCATGTGACTTCCATGGGGAATGAATTGAAGCTGCTCTTTTAACTGTAACACAGTTAAAGAGCTGAACAGACACTGAGACCCTCGTGACCGAACAAACACTCCACACAGCAATGATCACAACCAAAACACCGTGCCTTTACCTAATATCAAAACAAAACCTTTGTTTTAACCAAAAAATATCACTTACCCTACCTTTAAGTGGCCTGCAGTTCAGTTTGATCTGCAATCAAAGCTTTTTTTATGGAAGAAAACACATGAGAATGAGAGAGAAACAGTCCGTTCGATGATAAAAGAAAGCCAAATAAATGTTTGTTCTCAACATAAAACAACATGAGGCCTGCCTGACAAATGAGAATGCCTTTGGCTACTGTTCAGTCTGTGCTCAGGTGAACAGCAAGAGGTGACTGCAAGAAAGCAGAAAGGCCGCAACACTCCAAATTAAATATTCCAATAGTCATCCAAAAAACATGTTTTAAATGTTTCCCATTATATTCTTGGTGGATCAAGGTAAATTCACGGGGTTCAAGTTTGGGTCCTTCACTTACTATACAGGAAAAAAGAGGGGTCTAACTAGGGTTTTTTCATGATTCTGAATCCATTGCAAGCATTTGTTTTACACACACGCACGCACGCGCGCGCACGCACGCACGCACGCACACACACACACACACACACACACACACACACACACACACACACACACACACACACACACACACACACACACACACACACACACACACACAAAAACATTCCTCTGGCTAAAAAACAGACCCCTCAAAACTGTGAAAAGTGATGACTCATCACTAAACGATCATTAAACCATAGTTTAGCCAGAGGAATGAGTTAGACCTTTCACATGCTACTTAACCTCTGAAAAATCACTTACAGGTGGTTGCAACTCGAAACTGGTAAAAAGACAAAGCCAAAGCCTACCCATAACAAACAGTACATACCTGTATATATATTTTTTTTATTGTTTAATGATGTTTTTCTTTTCTTCATAGTTCTGTGTATATTTGTCTGTCATTTAATGTCTCTATGAATTGACTACAAAAGGACCCCGATGTAAACAAGCCATAGTGCTTTCTTGGGTTTAAATTTGACCTTATCTGAACTGCACTGTCCTGTGTTTTCCTATGCAAACTTATAATAAAGGATTCAGTCAGTCAAATCAGTAAACCAATCAATCAATCAATCAATCAATCTTCGTAATTTCTTAGGCGGTTGCTGAGTAAAGTAGAAAGTGTCACCTTTACTCAAGCCTAAAGCACAATTTTTAAGGAACAGTTTTCTCACGGGTCCATTTTGGCACCATTTGGACATTTGTCAGAGTTAAACAGAAACACTGATACTTTTACTGTGCATGCGCAGCCAGAGAAGCTGCATGCTTCATTTGAGTCCAGCGTTATCAGCAATTTCTCCAACCAGCACAGTATAGGCAATATCAATCACACTTTTGTTGATTGAAATGAACTGTGTTGTCTTCAGTGGTGTTGATGGGGTCTGGGGGTGGGGCCCATAGGGAAATTATAAGGAATCTGTTTTTGATAGGGGAATCCCCCCCACCCCTCCCCCTTTCCAAATATCCCTGGAGAAGGCAAAGCCCAGCCCAGCATCACTACTTGGTTGAAAAGGGTTCTTTTCATCAGCCACTAGGGGGGGCTGTCGCTCCTTCATAGTGGAGTTTTGGAGAAGCTTGTGTGTCCCATTCGGCCAGGAGGACAGCAAAACTGCTCTCTCTCTCTCTCTCTCTCTCTCTCTCTCTCTCTCTCTCTCTCTCTCTCTCTCTCTCTCTCTCTCTCTCTCTCTCTCTCTCTCGTCTCCGGAAATCCTCCCCATCCTCCTCCAGCCGACGATGGACTGATTTGCAATTCAATAAGTCACAATGTCATCTCTTTAGCTTTTACACATTTAGCTGACAAAGGGAACCAGGCAACGCTGCCTTGAAATATCGTTCTTCTCTCTCGGACTAAAAAACGGGAAACTTAATGTGTGTTCTCTCTCTCTCTCTTCTCTCTCTCTCTCTCTCTCTCTCTCTCTCTCTCTCTCTCTCTCTCTCTCTCTCTCTCTCTCTCTCCTCTCCTCTCTCTCAATTACTCTCTCCACTCTCGCTCCCCTATTAATAGAAAGTGAATGAGTTTTATTACAAGGCGGTGAGTTAGACGTTTTGCCTTATAACTCCGTAAGCAGTGAGTCGTTGCACGTCGTCGGTGTGTGTGTGTGTGTGTGTGTGTGTGTGTGTGTGTGTGTGTGTGTGTGTGTGCGCGCGCGCGTGCGCGGAGATGTATCTATCGATTACATCGAGAAGAACAGGTGTAGCTTGTGTCAGAGGATGAATAATGCAGAGGGATGAGGCTTTGCAAGGATAAGCCTGCCGCGCGCGCGCGCTGCGCGCGCGCGTGTGTGTGTGTGTGTGTGTGTGTGTGTGTGTGTGTGTGTGTGTGTGTGTGTGTGTGTGTGTGTGTTTGTTTGCGCGCACCTGTGCATTGGTGGACTACTAGGCCTACGCATTAAATGTTAGAGCCCTGGTTTGATGGAGTGCACGGAATCTTGAATCACGCACTAATATGCTTTTTGGCAGTTCTACAGTTCCACGGCCTGGTCTTGGCTCTAATGTACACGGACACTTAAAGTTGAGTCTGTTTCAAATCTGTTTCAGTGTCTATAGCCCACATTAAGGTCGTTTTTCACACTTTATTATGTCTTTTCCTCACTTTTCTGACACATAACTCCAGAGTGTACAAATGGAACGGTTCAAGGCTACATTATAATTATGATTATTATTATAGTAGGCCTCACATTGATATCATATTTAATATGTAGCTATACATTCATTGCTTGGAGAGATACATTGCTCCCTGGGTTTCGGACCCCCCTAAAAAAAGAAAGAAAGGAAAAAAGAAAAGAAAACAACAACCCCAAAACAAAACTCCCATTGGTTCTCCCCGCTGTCAGTCAATAACCCCCCCCCCGGCCCCCACTAACTGTATCCTCTTGTATCTCTCTCTCTCTCTCTCTCTCTCTCTCTCTCTCTCTCTCTCTCTCTCTCTCTCTCCTCTCTCTCTCTCTCTCCCCTTTCTCTCTCCCCCCTTTCTCTCTCTCCCTCCCTCTCTCTCTCTCTCTCTCTCTCTGCGCTCCCTTCATCCCGCCGACAAGTGTACAATCTCTCAAATTGAGCAGCAGCAGCACACACACACAGAGACGCACGCGCAGGCACACACACACACACACACACACACACACACACACACACACACACACACACACACGCGCACACTCACAGAGAGAGAGAGAGAGAGAGAGAGAGAGAGAGAGAGAGAGGGGAGAGAAAGGATGGAGGGGGAGAGAGAGAGAGTTCTCTGTAGAACCGGGGAGCAGAGCTCCTCATAACGGAGCTCCGTGTCTCTAAACGTGTCACGGAACGGAGCGAGTGGAGAGAGGAGTCAGTGTCACTGTCACCACTGTCCCCACGGAGCGGAGCTGAAGCAGTGTCACCGGGCGTTAAACAGCCTGTGTTTCTAACTAAAGAGGCGGCGTGCCGTGCGGTGCGTTTGGGACCAATATAACGCACAACGGAAGAAGACTTGACAGAGAGACACACAGGTGGAACTGGAGTTTTCTTTAATCACTAGGATTGGGCTTTTTGGAGGAGTTCCTACAACTGACAGTCCACTCAAGTCAAGACTCTTTAAACTTTGTGACTGAAAGAAACGAAGGAAGAAAGAAAGAACGAAGCCGGTGGGGGAAAAAAGAGGGAGACTATATGCCTACCAACTCGCGATAAAATACAAAATAAAAGAATAAGAGAGAGCGAGGGAGAGGAGCGCGTCTCCCCGGAGAGGAGCGCTGTAGGAGCAGGCAACGACAGAGAAACCACACCACTCCAGTCCTCCACACTTTTTGACGGGGATGTTTTAAAGGAAAGCCAGCGGTACCCGGACAGGGGATCTGCTCTGACTCCCCCCTTCAAAACACGGGATTAATTTAACATTTTTTTCCCACTTCAAACAGTTAATTTGTCAGGATGGCCGTTGATGCCGCCGTCATCATAAACTCAGCGCAGTCAAAATGAGATGACTGAAGAAGAGGAAGAACTGAAGGCACTGTGGTTACAAGGTTAGCCGACACCAAAATCAAAGCGAAAGCAACAACAAAAAACAAACAAGGATCGAGACCCTCGTCTCCCCGGGTTGTCTGGTGGTGAACAGTCGGGTGGTCTTTATTAAACGCGGCTGGATCAGAAGGATATCATGGCACCGAGGAGACGGATTTGGAGACTTCTCGGAGACGCGCCGCTGGGATTTAGTCTTTGGAAAACTCTGTTGTTGGTGTCCCTGTGGAAAGGTAAGAGAGATCTGACAGCTGTCAGATCAAAGTGATTTATTTCCTCTTTTTTTAATGTTATTCTTTCGCTGTTATTGTGCTAGATAATGCGGGCGTATTGACAATTTGACATGCCTGTTGTGTTCATATAAGACTGTTGTTATTGTCGTTTTAAGCTGTATTCGTTCAATGTTTATGGAGGCGTCAATAAATTGGGTATGTTTGGCTACAGGGGGAAACAAATAAAATGTAGACCTACTTCTTAAAATAAATTCATCATGCTTGTTGCTATAAATGTATGGCAACATGACTGATGTCTTGCACGCGCGCGAACTGACGCCACTGAATGGATAGTTTATACCAAGTAGCCTAAAATTCGGTGTTAAAAACTGAGTCTGGGAGTGCACAGATGGAACCGTTTAGGCTAATTTGTGCACTCCCCCAGTCAATTACACCAATCTGAGTTCCCAGAGGAGTACATTACACCGATACACATCAACACTGGGGGACTTTACTAGGATGTCAGTGAAATGCAACTTCCCATGGACTGTTTTATATGTTCAGTTTCACTGATAGGGGTTGTTTAGCCTTTGTTTATTGCTGCTTTCTGAGGAATAGCAGCTCTCATGGTCTGATATTTAGCCCACTGTGATGCGCGTTTGTGAGTGTTCTTCTTAATCCCATTTCAGTGTGTGTGTGTGTGTGTGTGTGTGTGTGTGTGTGTGTGTGTGTGTGTGTGTGTGTGTGTGTGTGTGTGTGTGTGTGCTTGTGTGGACTGTGGAGTGCTGATTGGAGTAATGGGATTTTCACTTTTTCCTCCAAATGGCGATCGATCCGAAAATATTCACCTTGACACTTTACATGTATGCAGTCATGCATGCTGGCACGTGCGTGTGTTGTGTTGTGGGAGTGTGCGTGAGGCCGGCGTGAGCGGAATAACAACTCCTTGACTTCACATGACACGAGCGAGCCCCAGAGTCAAATGAGAGAGTGACAGTCAGTCCGTGCATGGCAATGAAGGGTGTGTGTGTGTGTGTGTGTGTGTGTGTGTGTGTGTGTGTGTGTGTGTGTGTGTGTGTGTGTGTGTGTGTGTGTGTGTGTGTGTGTGTGTGTGTGTGTGTGTGTGTGTGTGTGTGTGTGTGTGTGCGGAAGAGATGACGTGGCTATTGGGACTACCCAGCTACTGGTAGCTGGTAGTCTGACTACTGAGCCTTCTCTAAGGTATGACAATTTTGATAACAGTCCCATAGCAAGGATATGATAACACGTGTATCAGGTGCATATTGTGTGTCAGTGTGCCCCGACTATAGATTCAGAATTTACAGATTAAACTGATCCAAGAAAAAGACCCCTCATCCCATTCCACGATACAATATATGAATTTAATCCCACTGAGTTAAAGGCCTACATACATAGATAGCATAGGCCTATACATATAGGCCTAGTGTGGAATGGAAGAGGGATGAGATGTCTTTGACAAAATCGATGTGAGGATGATGTTCACCCATTACGCTATGACCTTAATTTCTGACCATTTGAATATAATAGAATCAAGAGACAACAATTGCATGTTGGCCTCTTTTGTAGGCTACAGATATGACACATAATAGGCTAGGCCTAATAATATTATATATAAATTATTAATAATAATTGCGGGCTCGCTGAAAGCAAGTACACATATGTTATCTTCATTATTTATCTATCAGTCAAGTTCTCCTAAAACTGACATAATCTATCTGTCAAGTTCTCAAAATGACGTAATCGTTCTCAAAATGACATAAGACGTATGTTATCTTCATTTATCTATCATTCAAGTTCTCCTCGACAGTACAAAGGCAGGTCCTTAGCCAGTGAGGTGCAGCCAAAGGGTAGATCTGTGTGCCCATACATGGTGTTCCATGAGAGCCCACACTGTTTCGTAGGAACAGTATTTCTAGTACTACTAATAATATAATGATGATCCAAGACCAATATTATGCTTAAATAGCCTATTAAAGTGTATCTGATTCTGTTTGCCTCCATATCCTGATTTATCCAGAATTCCTCAAATGATTGATTGATAGATAGATAGATAGACAGACAGACAGACAGACAGACAGACAGACAGACAGACAGACAGACAGACAGACAGACAGACAGACAGACAGTAGCAGCAGCTCAACTCCTTACATGGACCAGAGCAGATAGATAGATGGCTAATGGATGGATAGTGAATCATTTCAACCTGATTTAGTGTCGACTTGAAGTATAGCCTATGTCTGTTTGACAACGATAAGCCTATAAATGTCTCGTTCAAACTGGTATGCCTTTGTATTATTTCTGTCTCTGCTTAACCCCCATCACCATCACACCTGCTACAGAGAATATAGGCCTGTACAGTGGCATTTGATTAGATCAAATGGATTCCTATAATTGAACATACAGTGTGTATAGCCTAATGGACTCATGCACAGTATAGTGGAATGTATGTCTCAATAAGTTTGAGCATCGTGAGTGCTGGCTTTGAATGTAGCCTAAATGGCAATCGATCAGCAGTGTGGGTCCATGCGCGTGCATGTGAGTGAGTGAGTGCGCAAGCGTGGCGTGTGTGTGTGTGAGTTTTAATTAGTTGTTCCGTTCCTGCGCCGCCCTAGAGCAGATCGAGTGCCACGGTATGCAGAGTGTGGCGGTATGCAGAGTGTGGCGGAACCTGCGTGTGTGTGTGTGTGTGTGTGTGTGTGTGTGTGTGTGTGTGTGTGTGTGTGTGTGTGTGTGTGTGTGTGTGTGTGTGTGTGTGTGTGTGTGTGTGTGTGTGTGTGTGTGTGTGTGTGTGTGTGTGTGTGTGTGTGTGTGTGTGTGTGTGCGCGCGTGTGTGCGTGTACGCACGTGGAAGAGATGACGTGGCATATTGTGTGTCAGTGTGCCCCGACTATAGATTCAGAATTTACAGATTAAACTGATCCAAGAAAAAGACCCCTCATCCCATTCCACGATACAATAATATGAATTTAATTCCACTGAGTTAAAGGCCTACATACATAGATAGCATAGGCCTATACATATAGGCCTAGTGTGGAATTGAAGAGGGATGAGATGTCTTTGACAAAATCGATGTGAGGATGATGTTCACCCATTACGCTATGACCTTAATTTCTGACCATTTGAATATAATAGAATCAAGAGACAACAATTGCATGTTGGCCAGAATCAAGAGACAACAATTGCATGTTGGCCTCTTTTGTAGGCTACAGATATGACACATAATAGGCCTAATAATATTATTAATAATAATTGTGGGCTCGCTGAAAGCAAGTACACATATGTTACCTTCATTATTTATCTATCAGTCAACTTCTCCTAAAACTGACATAATCTATCTGTCAAGTTCTCAAAATGACGTAATCGTTCTCAAAATGACATAAGACGTATGTTCTCAAAATGACGTAAGACGTACAGTATGTTATCTTCATTTATCTATCATTCAAGTTCTCCTCGACAGTACAAAGGCAGGTCCTTAGCCAGTGAGGTGCAGCCAAAGCGTAGATCTGTGTGCCCATACATGGTGTTCCATGCGAGCCCACACTGTTTCGTAGGGACAGTATTTCTAGTACTACTAATAATATAATGATGATCCAAGACCAATATTATGCTTAAATAACCTATTGGAGTGTATCTGATTCTGTTTGCCTCCATATCCTGATTTATCCAGAATTCCTCAAATGATTGATAGATAGATAGATAGATAGATAGATAGATAGATAGACAGACAGTAGCAGCTCAACTCCTTACATGGACCAGAGCAGATAGATAGATGGCTAATGGATGGATAGTGAATCATTTCAACCTGATTTAGTGTCGACTTGAAGTATAGCCTATGTCTGTTTGACAACGATAAGCCTATAAATGTCTCGTTCAAACTGGTATGCCTTTGTATTATTTCTGTCTCTGCTTAACCCCCATCACCATCACACCTGCTACAGAAAGTATAGGCCTGTACAGTGGCATTTGATTAGATCAAATGGATTCCTATAATTGAACATACAGTGTATGGACTCATGCACAGTATAGTGGAATGTATGTCTCAATAAGTTTGAGCATCGTGAGCGTTGGCTTTGAATGTAGCCTAAATGGCAATCGATCAGCAGTGTGGGTCCATGCGCGTGCATGTGAGTGAGTGAGTGCGCGAGCGTGGCGTGTGTGTGTGTGAGTTTTAATTAGTTGTTCCGTTCCTGCGCCGCCCTAGAGCAGATCGAGTGCCACGGTATGCAGAGTGTGGCGGAACCTGTGTGTGTGTGTGTGTGTGTGTGTGTGTGTGTGTGTGTGTGTGTGCCTGTGTGTGCCTGTGTGTGCCTGTGTGTGCGCGTGCGGAATAAACTGCAACGGCCTGATTGCTCCTGAACAGCTGTGTCTAGATGAACGGATGAGCGGATAAAGGGGTGATGTCAACCGAGCACAATTCTTCTCTTCTCTTCTCTTCTCTTTTTCTTCTCTCCAATTCCTCTTCTCTTCTCTCCAATTCCTCTGCTTTACATAAAGCACTGGATATATGAAACAGTAGGCTAGTGCATTCTGTGCAGACCCAAATCCTTCAAGCCAACACTCTAAATTCAGTTTATACTACTTACAGTACTCACTTTAAATGCCTCGGTTTGTGCCAGCGACTGCACACACACAGGCACACCTCTTTGTATTGCTATTATTGTGAAGAGACTGAGGACATAGGCGGTGTGAACGCCATTTTGTCCGTTTTATGTGTTATCTACAAGCTCACACTGTTTCACACTGCCACGAGATGTGAACTTGTAGATCGGCTTTGTCGTTGCACACATCGTCACCGTGCCTCTTGTGAGTACCAGAACAATTATTGTTCTCACAATGTCCATAGTCATGTTTCCATAAACTTGTTCGAATATAGGAAGAGAATTATCAGAAATGCGCATTAAGACAAAGTGAATTTAGCCTGTTTCCATTAAACTGATGAAATGCGATTCTTGGGAGATCCTGCCTGGGTCCGTCTGACTGACCTGCTGTAAATACTTCCCACAGGCTTGCACAAAGTGCACAGAGTTGGGATGGGGCTGATTTTTTTCAGACCGAATCCGAGACGTGAGCACTGCTGTGACTCGCTGCACACTCATCCTGCAGTGTCGCGGATGCGAGCTGCTGTGAGCTTGTAGATCAGCCACTTTTGGCACGCAACACAATGTGATGGCGAAGGGTTAGCCAGGATTTACTTGGATGATGTGAATAATAAACATCCAATGCAAGGTACAGTAGTAGAGAACACGGCGCTAACAAGTTGGTAGCTCCCTTCAGCCAAATCGATATCATGCAAGTTCAATGCATTTTCATTCAAAACGTATTCGCTTTGTGTTTCCATTCACTAATGCACATTACGTTTTTTTGATAAAGCCTCAAAATCCACCTCCTCAAGCGCATAAAGGTTTTTGCGGATAATGAAAGTTTATTCGAATTTTGAAGTGTTTCCATAAAAAGATTGAAGTGCAAAAGCCTTAATGCGCATTAAGAGGCTTTATGGAAACGCCACTTATGTCTACTATAGCTACCTGTAGTCACAAGTAGCCTACTAGAGGTGCTTTAAGACAGCCTCCGTGGACACAGAGTCTAGACGTGCAGTATGGAATGCAATTCTGTCCGCCACCAGTCCGCAACAGCTCCAGCCTCCGGCACGTAGGTGTGTCTTGGGCAGTGCTGTTGTTGTTTGACAGTCACACTGTTTGGATCACTTGCCTGCCATTTCCCACAGCCACACCTATTACACACAGCAGTGCTGCTTTCCTTGGCTTCACGGATCTCAGGGACGGATCAGATTTGAATAAAGTTGGTTGAGATCAACTTTATTCGAATTAGATCTGTCCGTGTCAGTCCGTCAGATACGGCACATCAGTGTGAACTTTACTCCCATTGGAAATGAATGGGATGGGTGCGATCACACGGATGTCAGGTATAGTCTGTGTGAAAGAGGCTTCACACACACACACACACACACACACACACACACACACACACACACACACACACACACACACACACACACACACACACACAGCGTGGTTCACCTTGGTCGTAGTTAAACAGTATTTATTGGACTTTGGGGAGCTTAATTTGGCCCCTAATAGAGTCAAACATTCACCCCAGGCATATACCCTACATTGTGCACTCACGACCTAGGAGTGTGCACGTGTCCCACACTCCTGCACGTGCATGCTGGAGCGTGCATGCATTGTTCTGAATGATTGAATGCTGATGACGATGAGCCGTGCACGAGTGCGAGCGTTGCATCACAGACCCTCCTCTGGGATGTCAGATCCAAAATGACTTGTTTCCTGTTCCTGCAAGCTTCAAGTACTTGTGCCTTGTATTTAGCATATTTAAAAATCCTCCTCCGCTTGCAGTCTGAAACACCGACGTGCGTGTGTTTGTGCCGTGCAGCACACGCGCGTGCATGTGTCAGTCATTATGACTGCACTCCATTGCATCGCGGGTGGTCATTTAAGTTGTCAATCTACTATGGGCCAAGGCACACACACACGTACACACACACACAGCTTAATCAACGAACGGTAGGTATGAAACTGTTGTAATTGTAAAGTTCTATTAAGTCAGACAACCACAGAAGGACACTGCTTCTTTGCATAATCCCTCCTAGAGTAGATACACACAGAAAGACACTAAACACTTTACCGTATTTACCTTAGTGCCTTTACACACACCGGGATTGTGGGCAAGGACCCCATCTCAAAATACGTGTTCCAACAAGGACCCCCCCAGAAGAAATATATTTGAGTTACAAATGTTCGCTTTTAAAAATGTATATATATTCAAAGATTTGCACAAAAGAAAATAGCAGATCTACAAGCTCACAGCATGGCACCCGAGTGCCGCGCTGTGAGCATGTAGATCTGCTATTTTTCAATAGTTTAAGCATGCAATAGTTCCAGGTCTAAATGGGTTTTAAAGATGGGACGCAAGACATTTTTGAGATGAAGAGTGTGAACTCTAACATTTACTGAAGGGGAGAGAGAGAAAGAGAGAGAGAGAGAGAGAGAGAGAGAGAGAGAGAGAGAGATGAGAAGAGAGAGAGAAGAGAGAGAGAGAGAGAGAGAGAGAAGAAGGACATGCCACACTAACACACACTGAGGCCTTTTTCTCACATTTGCCAAGCGAGGGACAGAGGAGAGGCTGAATGAAGGACAAAGTGACTGTTACTAAATAAAAGGGAATGAAGAGAGAGAGAGAGAGAGAGAGAGAGAGAGAGAGAGAGAGAGAGAGAGAGAGAATGCAGGTGCAGGGCTTGACATTAACTTTTTGAGGCTCTTGTCCTTTGGACAAGTATATTTCCCATTCACTTGTCCGGACACAAAAAAGTCACATGTCCAGATAAAATGAGACATTTCACTGTAATTTCTTTCTTAAGTGTGTGTATAGAGTCAGACATTGAAATAGAATGAATAACAAAAGGACCGCTAACGACCCCCCCCCCCCCCCTTGCTCCCTCCACCATTCACTCCATAGTATGGGCAGTCCATAGTCTGCATAACAGCAGCTGCCAGGAGTGTCACAGGAAAGGTTAAACCAAGAGCCACTTGTCAAATTGGGACAAATACATTTTTAATGAACTTGTCCGGAAGATTTATTACTTGTCCCGGACAACAGGACAAGCCTTAATGTCATGCCAGATTCTATGAATGTCTTCTAAATCCTTCTAGGTTTTGGAAAAATGCATGTTTCTATGGTCCACGGCCAAATGGCTATTTGGCCGTGGACCTCCATCTCAGAATCGTCGTTCCATGCAGGGACCCCCCAGAAGCAGAGATTTTAGTTACAAAAGTTTGCTTTGAAAAATATAATAAAGACTTGCATTTTTGGTGTGTTGCCACCATCACACCAGGCACCATGCATGCCCATAATGAATAAAAGAAAAATTAAACATTAGTCTCTTTGGACGTAGGCTGCTATTGGAGAACAGATAAGTAGTCGTGGGTGTATATAGTGCAGTGCGTGTTGTTGGCTGAGCTTAGTTTTTTTTTTTCTTTTTTCTTTTTTTTACAACAAGGACTTGGTTAACTGGATCACAACCAGCTGGGTGGTTGAGCCTCCCAGTCTGTTGTTTTTCACAGTCAGACAAGAGATTTCTCTTTTTCTTTTTCTTTTTGAGCGAGCCTCTTGGTGTCTGCCTGCGAGTTCCTGGCCAACTGGCAGCATCCGCAGCATCGCTGGCTGGCTTGAGATATTTGAAGATACCTCTGACGATTAAACAGAACTCGTATGCACAGACACACGCAGCTTCCTTTATAACCTAAATTGAGGACTTCTCATGCTGAGGTAATAGAGGATGTGTGTGCGTGTGCACGTCGTGTGCGTGTGTGCAAGTAGAGGGTGATTTATACTTAGTTGTGTGCCATAGGGATGGGATAATATGAAAATGTCATATCACGATTATTGTGACCAAAGAAATCGCGATTTATGATATTATCGCAATAATCAAAATCCATTATCCCGGGCGGAACATTTGCCAAAAAATAGCAGATCTACAAGCTCACAACACGTCGCAACGCGAGCTTGTAGATCGGCTATTTTTTGACAAAGACATTTGATGGAGAGTGAAAAAAAGACCAATTATAGAAGGTTTCAGAAGTGATACCGGATATGCAGCTCGGCAAATAAAAGGTGAATTGATCCCAGTACATGACGGAGGACGATATCACGATAAATTAAATCTCCACGATACGATTATCGCGAGTGTTTTTTATCACGATAAACGATAATATCGCTTATCGTCCCATCCCTAGTGTGCATGTGCAAGTAAAGGGTGATTTATACTTAGTTGTGTGTCAGTGTTGTGCATCCCCCCCCCCCCCCAAAAAAAAAAGTTAAAAAAAAAATATATATATATATATATTTACAAGCTCACAACGTGCCACGCTGCGATGGCGTTTCGAGCTTGTAAACCTGCTATTTTTGGGTGCCGCCGCGGACACAGCATGATGCAACCGAGTATGAATTGGGCTTTAATCAGCACGTTCGGGGACAAATGTAGGACATTAAAGCAGTTGACTGGGGATGGCATGTCAAATCGGGGACACTGCTGAAATGTGAGCCCTTTTTCTCTGCATGGGAAGATATCAAACTATGCCAACCCACTGTGATGCCGTTTGCATCTGGGCTCTCAACACGCGCACGCACGCACGGACGCACGCACGCAAACATACACACCTGTGATGTTAAAATCAGAATGTGACAGAGGCCCTTGTAACAACTTGAAACACTGTAGCTTTCATCTAACACTCTGTTTTGTTATATGCATTCTGAGTGGACATTATAGGGAGGGGGAGACGGCCTTTATAAGCGTCCCAGTGGAATTTGGGTTTAACTATCTAGACGTTTTAGCATGAAAAGTGTGTGTGCGTGCGTGCGTGCTGGTTGGGTTCATTATGTACTATTTATTCCCTGTAAGTATTAATAAGCAAAGCATCTTCCCTCATGTTATTCTGATTAGCCTGACTGATTCTCTCTCTCTCTCTCTCTCTCTCTCTCTCTCTCTCTCTCTCTCTCTCTCTCTGGCTGGGTCTATATGTCATGTTGCAGGACATTTAAGGTTGTGCTAATCAGCAACACACTTCTCCTCAGATTAGCTTCAGTTGTGTGAAGCTAGTTGTGTGAGAGAGAGAGAGAGAGAGATGAGAGAGAGAGAGAGAGAGAGAGAGAGAGAGAGAGAGGGTTAATGAGGGTGATGGTTATCTTAATGTGATAATGAGTCACCAGTAGACTCTCCCTCTCCTGTCCATTTTAAGTCTCTCTCTCACACTCACTCACTCTCTCTCTCTCTCTCTCTCTCTCTCTCTCTCTCTCTCTCTCTCTCTCTCTCTCTCACTTGCTCTCAACCTCTCCTTGCATGCATTGGTCCATATTTCATGTCTTCCTCCATCCTCAACTCTTGTTCTCCCTCATGTGCACTCCTCCCAAATATATCCCTAATTCCCTGGCCAGGGAGAAGGAGAGAAGAAAGGCAGAAGCAAAAAAAAGTGAAAAAGATAGAGAATGTTGTTTTCCTCTCTTCTTGGCTTCTAAACATTGCTGGCAATGTTGAGGAGGAAACATTGGCACCGGACTAAAACTTTGATTAATACTCCGCGGTACGGTGACGTTAGGATGCGGTGCATTGTTAGCTCCAAGATCTGTTCTTTTTTACACAAAGAAAAAGAATAGACTCCATTGTTTTTAGTTGGTCGTGTTGTGCATGATTTATTCCCTTATTGGTTTTTCATATTTGAATCAATGTCCAACTGCCTTCACTGGATAATAGGGATGTCCCGATCAGTTTATTCTTAATTCTTTTGCTCCCGACCCAATTCCGATCACTTGATTTTGCAGTATGTGCCTTTTGGCAATGCATACAAATAAAAATAAAACGCATTGACGTTGTCCCTTATGATAGTTTTTATCATTTAAATTACAGTATCCATTATCCTAAAGAAAATCCAGTTATCTTTCTCCCAAGATCGTTTGAAAATCACCCCCGATCTCTCCGATCACCTGATTCGATCCACAAATGGGTCCCGACCTTGTTTTTTCAGAACAGTGCTCCAAATGACGCCCCTGGCATTTTACATGACGATTAATTGTCACTCAAATAATTGCGATTAACGATTTAATTGTGTTTTTGTCGTTGACATTTCTGTTTGGCTTTTAGGCTTTGAAGTTACACATGGCAGATATGATATACTAATATACCTAAATATACAAAGAAATTACTGAGATATTTGACAACTTTCTACTTAAAAAATAACCTTGATAGTGGAAATAGCCGATCTACAAGCTCACAAAGCATCGCGATGCGACGCGTTGTGAGCTTGTAGATCTACTATTTCCACTATTTCTTACTTTAAAACATTTTTAACATTTTTCAACATGGAAACGATTATGACGATTATGAAAAATAATCACGATTATGTCAAATAATTGCGATTAGACGATTATGTAATAATTGTGACAGCCCTACCCCTGGGCACAGTGGGCACAGTGGGCACAGTGGGCACAGTGCCCGTGCCTTCGTGGCACATGGTGAAATTCCTGCCCGTGGGTCCTCCAGTCCAGGCTATAATTTGTTGCTATACAGCCTTGTTTCGTTCCTTAAGCATGATTTACAGCTGCACCGTGCAGCAACGCAGTCGCTTGCCAGAAAGAGAGCTGATCTGCAAGCTAACAAACAACACGTCACATTGTAGATCTGGTTGTTTTTGGCAAGCGACGCCGTTGTAGTACAGAGTATGAATCATGCTTTACTGCGACGCTACTGGCAAAACGTTGGCCAGTAGAAATGGCAGTATAGCTGCTGTTATGTGGCTGACTGGCTGTCACATGTTCTGTCTTTATGCAGTGGTGTAAAGCAGCGGTTCTCAACCTTTTCACATGTTGATCGGCTGTTTTCACAGCTTCTGTCTCTAATATTTGCAAATTTGGCCAATGTTTAATTTGTCATTTTAGAGATACTAAAAAGTCCTTAAATTATCACTTTAGAAATGTGCAGGTACCCTCTATACACTTACACTTTACGTTGGTTTATTTATTGTTGAGATTGAAAACAATGTTGCACATTAAGCTAATCATCTGGGGACGGTACCCCCTCAAAATCATTTGGGGACCCCCCTGGGCGTCCCGACCCACAGGTTGAGATTCAGAACCACTCGTGTAAAGTAACTAAATACATTTACCCAAGTACTGTACAATGTTGAGGTATTTGTACTTTACTTGAGTATTTTCAAAAATGTTACTTCTACACCACTGTACATCTCCGATCCAAATATTGTACTTTTACTCTATTACAATTTATTTGAAAACTTTAGTTACAGATATAAATGATTATATTATAAAACATACATTAACCTACTTTAGCCCTATTTTATACCTATAGACATTTTGCTACAATCTGCTATTTTCAAACATGCTGTACTTTTACTTTTGGTACTTTAAGTATATTTTGATGCCAAACTTTTGTACTTTTACTCAAGTACATTTTGAATTCTAGACTTTTACTGGTAACAGAGTATTTCTATATTGCAGTATTGATACTTTACCCCCCCCCCCCCCCCCCCCCCCCCCCGTTCCTCTATATCCCCCATAGGGATGGGACGATCCGCATTATTATCGTTTATCGTGATAAAAAAAAACCTCACCTGTAAGTAAGATAATCGTATCGTGGAGATTTAATTCATCGTGATATCGTCCTCCATCATGCACTGGGATCAATTCACCTTTTATTTGCCGAGCTGCATATCCGGTACCATTTAAAACCCTCTATTGGTAAAACATTATTTTCACTATCTACCAAATCTCTTTGCCAAAAATAGCCGATCTAAAAGCTAGGCAAATTTTCCGCCCCAGCATAATGGATGTTGGGGAAATTTTGATCATCGCGATAATATCGTAAATCGCCAATTTCTTTGGTCCACGATAATCGTGATATGACATTGTCATATTGTCCCATCCCTAATCCCCCACTCCCTTACTCTTCCTATGCCTTTCTCTCTGTTTTCCTTTATTCATCCACCATTCCCTCTTTTTCATCCCCATCTCTCTCTGTCTCTCTCTCTCTGTCTCTGTCTCTGTAATATCGATTGCTTTATTGTTATACTGTATGACGTTGTACTAAAGCATCAAAGATATAAAAAAAAGGCCTGTCATATATTTCTGAACCACATGAACCCTAATCTAGTGTACTCAGGGGCGTCACAACCAAATTCTGGGCCCTGGGTACAAGGATTCACTGCGGGCCCCCCATGAATGTTAACTATTGAAAAATAGCAGATATACAAGCTCACAGCGCGGCACCGAGTGCCGCGCTGCGAGCTTGTAGATCTGCTATTTTTGAAAAACCGTGAAAATGTGTGCAAGAAACGTATGTTTCTATGTCAATAGTGCTCAAACGTTTGCATGTGAAGGACCCCCAAGATGATATGTATTTGGCCACAGCTAGACCCCCCATCTCAAAATATTTAGTTCCAGGGACCCCTCCCCGGAAGCAACATTTTAGTTACAAATGTTCGCTTAAAAAAATACATATTCAAAGATTTGCGCACATTTTAAGACTTTTCAAAAAATAGCAGATCTACAAGCTTGCAGCGCGGCACTCGGTGCCGCGCTTGTGGGCTTGTATATCTGCTATTTTTCAATAGTTAAAGTTACTATAGGGCCCCTCCACCTTGGGCCCTAGTAACTCAGTCCCACTTTCCTACCCCTTGTGACGCCCCTGAGTGTACTCATACAAACCGTATGAACCCCAGCGTCCCTCTGTTGGAGAATGTGATGATAATAACAGCTTATCTGTAGCATTGATCGTCTAGTTTAATCATAGAAGTTTGTTGTAGTACAGAGAGGAACAACAACCTGGTCAAATAAGTACTGTTGGAACAGAGATTAGCAGAGA
>NC_137832.1:52438264-52458264 GCF_963921795.1 Nannobrachium achirus
TGTTCTACTAGGCTACACGCTCCAGCCCGTGTTCGGGGGCCTCGCGAAGGGATGGGACGATATGAAAATTACATATCACGATTATTGAGACAAAATAAATTGCCTTTTACGATATTATCGTGATAATCAAAATCCATTATCCTGGGGTGGAACATTTGACAAAAAATAGCAGATCTACAAGCTCACAATCCTACATTCAATCCCTCAGATACTGTGCACCCCCCCCCCCCCCCCCCCCCCCAGGCACAGGACTAGTTTTGAAACTTCCCCAACTTCCCCCACTTGGAATATTTACTTTCTTGGTTTCTTGGTTTGTTCCAGGCAGCACCAGGTGGAAAATGCTACAAGAGGGGCAGGTTTACACATTCTCCCGAGCAGTTGAGATGAAATTTGAGTACAAGTATGTGTTTTTTGGTTTTGCATTGGGAGGACTGGATATCTAAATAAAAATGGACTGCTTCAGCTGCACTGCTGACTTGGCCTCCAGCAAGACAGTGAAGCCACCTCAGGAGTGACGGCTCCGGGCATGTTGGTGTCGGTGACACAAAATAACTTGTTCATCCAAAAATGCATGGTTTCACATAAATATAGACCAGTGCTTTTAAACCTTTTTCATATGAAGGTCACTTATTTATTCGGCATCTGATCCACGGACCACTGTTTGATGAGATTTAGCCTCTCAGACCCAAGAATATTTTGTTGACAAAATGTTATCCAAATAAGATTTTGTCTACAATTCCATATTGATGTGTTGTCATATAGGAAAGATAACAGGCAAACGTTGATCAAAATAACAATTGTTCTACATTCTCTAATTGTGTAGACTGCTTGTAAATTAAGTAATGCAGATATTAAAGGACAACTTTGTTCAAAAAGGGTTCATATTTTAGATTGTAATTAGAGAAAAGAAAAGATGAGTGTTGAAATGTTTTCACTTCTTTCTATAGTCTATAGCAATTTTAATGACTTGGATTTCAGTGGTTGGGGGCATGCATGAAATTGGCTAAATATGTCTTTTTAGACACAATAAGACACATAAGTCACATCTGCCCAAGAAGGATTGTAGTGCATCTTGGGAATGGGCTTATTGTGTCTGAAAATACATATTTAGCCACTTGCATGCATGCCCCCAACCACTGAAATCAATGCTAAAACGATAGAAAGCAGTACATGAAAACATTTTAACACTATTTGTTTTTTCTTTTCTCTAATTACAATCTAAAATATGAACCCTTGTTGTAAAAAAACAAAGTTGTCCTTTAAACCATAACAATAATTTGGGTCCAGTTGGTTTCATTTTATACTCTCAAGAGTTAAAGATCTATAAGGGTCCATGTGGTTATATCAACTCTGTCATTTAGCTGGGGACCACCCATAACCTCCTCAAGGACCACTGGTGGTCCCAGGACCACTGGTGACATTGACCCTGACCCTGTGTAGAGTTTGAAGTAGGCCAGGTTCCACTGTCGGAGTTAAAAATGAACACAGGGTGAGTACTTCACACAACCGTGTGAGTTGTTTATCTCTTCTAGACTCGGGATTCTTCAATCCATCAGCCTGGTTTCAGTGTGCGTGGGTGCACGTGTATGCGCGCTTGTGCGCGTGTGTGCACGCGAGTGTGCGCATAGACTCTGCCCATGCCCAGGAATCTCTTGAATCTATTGATCAGCCTTGCAGTCTATTGAGCACTACACAACTTGTGTGCGTGCGCGCAGATGTGTTTCACAATGTGTTGCTTACACGTAGGGTGATAGTGTGTGTGTATGTGTGTGTGTGCGCGCGTGTGTGTGTTTGTAAGCAAGTACATGTTTGGGTGTGTTCAAGCTGTTCGAGGCTATGCGAAAGTGCGCGCACGTGTGTGTGTGTGTTCCTTCAAACGGTGTCTCGGTGTGTGTGAAGAACTAAGTCTTTCTCAGGCCCGTGGCTCTGGTGTTTGGTTAAGACGGGGAGGCAGCGATTATCGCCCATTAAATTGAGGCTCTTAACGAGGGGCCCCCGCTAACGAGGCCTGGGGGCAGCTCTGGGACAGCTCCGCACACCCGACCTTAATTAGACTGCCAAATGAGGAAGGGGTGGGGTGGGGGGGCTCGTTATGCGAACGCAACCCCCGCTCTAATCTGCATATCTTTACCTGGGCATGCACCCTCCCCCCCAGGGCCAGCCCCGCTCCACTCCGACTGAGCCATGTTTACTTAATAGAGTAGGAAGGGGAGTGGTGTGTGCAGGGGTGTCACACCAAATTCTGGGCCCTGGGTTCAAGGATTCACTGTGGGGCCCCCATGAATGGGAACGCATTATTATGCATTATTTTGTGCTTTAACCAATTGAAAAATAGCAGATATACAAGCCCCGCTGTGAGCTTGTAGATCTGCTATTTTTGAAAAATCTTGAAAATTTGTGCAGGTCTTTGAATATTTTTGACACGATTCTATAAATGTCTTCTAAAGTTTTTTTTTGTTTTTTTTTTAAACCTATGTTTCTGTCAGTGGTGCTCAAACCTTTTCATGTGAAGGACCCCCAAAATGATATGTATTTGGTCTCGGACCCCCAAATATTTAGACCCCCAGAAGCAAAATTTTAGTTTAGTTAGCTTATATATCTGCTATTTTTCAATATCTAAAGTATAAAATAATTAAGGCCCCTCCACCTTGGGCCCTAGTAACTCAGTCCCACTTTCCCCCCCAGTGTGACACCCCCCCCCTGTGTGTGTGTGTGTGTGTGTGTGTGTGTGTGTGTGTGTGTGTGTGTGTGTGTGTGTGTGTGTGTGTGTGTGTGTGTGTGTGTGTGTGTGTGTGTGTGTGTGTGTGGGTGGGTGGGTGTGTGTGTGTGTGTGCCGTGGGCAAAGGCAAGTAGGACGTAGAGTATTACAGGGGTGCAGCAGTCGATCGATCTAAGCGACTCAAGCCATAGAAAATAATTGTTATGAAATAATTTACAAATCCTGGTATCTATACTGCCTCCCCTTGGTCAGCCGGGGATCCTGACAAAGGGGAGAGGAACAGGTTGGAATGATGTGTTTGTGATGGAACATATTCTGTGCTTTAATTCCCTGCCATTAGGGGGCATAGTTATTTTATTTTTCCTTTTAGTTTAGTACCTCCCTGTCTCTAGGGGGCACAGTTAATATTTATATTCATTATTTTGTTGTGCTGGAGCTAATACATTCTACAGGAAGTGACTTACTTCCTTCTCCACCTGTAAGCAACACTAGACGCTGCATGTCTCGTGTGTTATGTGAAGTTTCATTCCAAAGCCAAATTCCAAAGAGTGGCAAAATGTAGAAATGTTATCTATCATTGTGACATTGTAAATCAGGACATATTTGTGACATTTGTTTTTGTAAACATAATTAGCATGCATGGCATTGATGAAAGTTCAGGCTTTTGGCTTGACTTGTATTATATGGATGCAGTATTCATTGCAATACTTACAGTACCTTAGTCTGCGAAGAAAATAGGCTACATGTATCAAAAATGTGTGCAAGTCTTTGAATATTTTTACCTGATTCTATACTGTATGTCTTCTAAATCCTTCTACGGTTTGTGAAAAACATATTTTTCTACGTCAGTGGTTCTCTAACCTTTTCATGTCAAGGACCCCCAGAATTATATGTATTTGGCCGCCGACCCCCGTCTCAAAATATGTTGTTCTAGGAACCTCCAGAAGCAAAGATTTGAGGACAAAATGTCTGCTTTAAAAATATATGCATTCAAAGATTTGCACAAACTTTCAAAATTTTTCAGCAGTTCTACAAGCTCTGAACTCTGCTATTTTTCAATAGTTAAAGCATAGAATAAAGGTGAATTCTGGCTGTTTTGGGGTTGGATATCATCATCACCCAATTTGGATGAGAGACGATGTGTTGTAGCCCGTCAGAGTAGGACCACAAGTCGTTTGTCAAGGGAAAGGGAACGATATTTTTCATCCATATTTTGCATTTCATTGTATTAAAAAAAATGTTTTATTTATTTGAATATTGTATTGTTCTGCCTCATAGTTATTCCACTTTTACACCCACACACACATCACACCCCTCTCATGGGTGTGTGTTCTATACCGTTGCCAACCAATGCACAAGGGTCTAATGGGGCATGGTAGAAGAAGGGATTGAGGAGAGGAGAGGAGAGGACAGGACAGGACAGGACAGGACAGGGGAGGAGGGGACAGGATGAGAGCAGAGCAGAGGAGAGGAGTGATGAGATATCCCATTGATTCTCTAGACGCTGGTTGTATTTTGTAACGTTACATTCCTAGTCCTGGTCCCCGGGGCTTCTGAAACATTCACTCCATCAGGGAGAGGTCATTTCAGCAGTCGGATGCTGTAGAATAGAGTAAGAGCACAATTTGAAGCTGTTGGCTCAACCCTCACTTGATGCTAAAAATAGATATGTCTCCCCACACCCACACAAAGTGGATTTACAATGACAGGGCTAGACTAGACTATTGTACAGTAGCTGTGTGAGAGACTGTCTGACCTGTAAGCCCTGTTTGAATATACTGTAAGACTCTTGACCTTTTCTAATGGCAGCCCCTTCGCCCCAACCCGTAGCCTATACTCTCTGTTCTGTCCTTCTCGCTGTCCAGCAGGCACGTGCACACATAGACATCATACTGCCCTTTTACTCGTCTGTAAAAAGTGCCCTCTCCAGACCACAAATGCAGTTTTTACTATGCTAAAATAAATGCAAATGCCCCCTTTTCATGCCATACCATACCAGCATTCAAGAGAATTGCCTTGTCCAAACTCTTATGTTGAAAGAATTGCCCTCTCTGTGTAGAAATCCCTGCCGTATGCCACATCTTCATTTTTTACTTGATTATGCTTAGTTCAGTGTGGTATCGAGCACCGAAAATAGCCGACCTCTGCCATGCATTTTGAGTTTCGAGGTCTGCTATTTTTGACATTTTCACCAAAAGGCCCTTTTAGAAATGTCAGCATCTGCCTCTCTAACATTCTCTGTACGTCCTTGCTGTCCAGGGTTGGATTTGTGGGGGAATGGAGGGGGTTGGAGAGGGCATATAAATATAGAAACCTCATTCACCAAACCTTTTCAGATTGTGGTCCGCGGCCAAATATTTGGGGGTCCTTGACACAAAACATTTTGTCAAATGTCTCGGAACACGTGACACCCGAGTGACACCCGAGTGCAACCTAACTAAATGAACTTGTCTTTTAGTTCTACAGGATCTCTTCCCCGGTAGTCCCTCCCTAACATGATTTTAGTCTATAGTTTTTATTTGTTGACTAAATTGTCGGTGCATTTAATCTTAGTTTCATGTCATCGTAGCTTAGTTTTTATCTCGTTTTAGACAGTGAAAAAATTAAAATAGTCGACGAACATTTCTCGTCATAGTTTTAGTATACGAAATCAACAATGTTATGCTGCGTTCAAACCTGGATAGTTCGAGCGGCGCCATTCCATACAAAGTGAATGCGAAGACGAGACGACGAGGGAACGTGCGCGGCGCGAATGATCCGAATGGGCCGGCACAAGAGGTTGCTTCGGTATCTTCGGCCCACTTGGGAAAATCCATGTGACCTTCACTTCCCCCCCACTCCACCCACCGTGTCCTGACAGCCAATCAGCGTTGATGTTGTCCGGAGACACGGAAATGTTTTTGGTGTTTGGTTTTGGGACACCCTTTTTTCCGGGTGTTTCGCCTTGATTCCAACGGAACATGATTTTTTGCCAACGCTGAACAGAATTAGTCGGCTATTATTGCTTTAATCCTGCGGAGGAGGCGTGGTCATCCACCCTATGCAGGCCTGAACTCCGCCCCCATCCTGTTCTGGACTGACCAATGGCGGGCGCGGGGTGCCAAGCGTGCGAGGCGTGACAGATGTGATGTGATTGGTTCTTGGCTCGTGGCGTGAATCGTCTTGGCAACGGTGTCCGGGGTCGATGGGTTTGACCCCTGCATGGCAACGCTGTCCGTGATGGATCTGTCTCTGCAGCCAACACACACACACCCAGGGGCTGTGTCTGTGCTCGCGCGTGTGTGAGTGATGTACGTTTTTACTATTTGTTTTAATTAAAAAACTAACTTTTGAGAAGTGTAGGTATGAGCAAGTGCAATAGGTATGTTTGCATGTGCAATAGTGAGTCATTGTGTGTGTGTGTGTGTGTGTGTGTGTGTGTGTGTGTGTGTGTGTGTGTGTGTGTGTGTGTGTGTGTGTGTGTGTGTGTGTGTGTGTGTGTGTGTGTGTGTGTGTGTGTGTGTGTGTGTGTGTGTGTGTGTGTGTGTGTGTGTGTGGCTCATTAGCGCAGTGCTTCGAAGGTGATTATTTATCGTCATGGCGCTCAGCCTGCTGCGATGTGGCACAGTCAGCAGCCACCACGCAGACTCCTGCACGCACACACGCATGCACGCGCGCACGCACACACACGCGCGCGCAGTACCTATTACATGCCTTAAGCATACAAGTGTGTTTGGACACATACATGCACACTCATTTGACTTTTAGCCCCCTATGTCTGACACACACACACACACACACACACACACACACACACACACACACACACACACACACACACACACACACACACACACACACACACACACAGTCTCCTAGCCCTGACTTTGTCGCCCGGTGACCTTGAGCCGCCGTTTGCCAGTGGGCTGCCGCTGAGATTTCTGGGTAGGGGGTTGGAGGGAAGTCTTGGCAAAAGATCACACAACTTATCTCTGCACTCCACAACCACCCCGTCTGTCTGTCCGTCCGTCCGTCCGTCCGTCCGTCCGTCCGTCCGTCCGTCCGTCCGTCAGTAAAGTCCATTTGAGGGGCCACAGATGAAGCATGATTTATACTTAATTATACTACTTATAAAGTATATACATATACTTAATCTAATCGCATTGTCTCGCACCCATTGGTGGAAAAAGTACTTACTTAACTCATTCTGTGCCAATCACGTGTATACACGTGATATATTAGCGCATCCTACAGTGCCAATCACGTGTATACACGTGATTCAAAAAAAAAAAAAAAAAAAAAATTTTTTTTTGAATTTTTTTTTTTGGACCCCATCAAAACTAGTGAACATGATTTCAATCGCGATTTTGCATGTTTAACCCCCATACAACCCCCATACAACTCAGGTAGCAGACCTCCAAGCTCACAACAGTGTAAAACATAATGGCTATTATCTCAAGAATGCCTGAACGGATTTCCAATCGGATTTTTTTGTTTGAAAGCTGTGAACAAACTGCACAAACCCACAACAATGCAATCCAGGATTGCATTGGATTTTTTAGAGCTCATTCTTCTCTGTTTTTTTCCCATGCATGAGGTGTGCAAGGTTTAATCATGGCTAAGTTGACGAAAATAAGGCTTTTAAAATGCTTGGTAGCCAATAGCTAACTTCAAGCTAACTTCATCCTCTTCCTGTACATGCACAAAGGAAAGTGTTTAGGCAAGTCATGGCTGCAGGGCTTCTGCATATACCAGCATATCTCTATGGGATTGTCTGTGGCACACTTGGCCCCCTCTAGTGGTGAAAGGGTGGCATTAAATGAGTTAAGTAAAAGTATCAATATTGCAATATAGAAGAACTCTGTTAGAAGTAAAAGTCTGGAATTCTAAATGTACTTGAAAAGTACCAAGGTATTGGCATCAAAATGTACCAGTATAAAAGTACTCATTATGTAGAATGTCCCTTTTCATGTTGTAAAATCCATAAAGATATTTTAGAATATATTTAGCCTCTGAGATGTGGTGGATTAGAAGTACAGAATACATAATACAAAACATTAATGCTGGCCTTCAACGCAGCCTATGGTATGGCACCTCCGTACCGCCAAAGCCTGATGATCAACCCCTACAATCCCACCCGTTCCCTGAGATCAGCTACCACACGGATGCTGACAGAACCCTCGCTAAAAAACCCCAGGGCAAAAATTCATTCGTCCTAGACAATTCGCCCTCCTGGCCCCCAAACTGTGGAATAAACTCCCTGTTGCACTTAGAACGACAGACTCTCTCCCTAGCTTCCGCCGTAACCTGAAGACTCACCTGTTCAGACTCCACCTAAGCTCATAGCACTTACCATAGCACTCGCCTACCCTCAATGACCATACATGAAAGCTAGATAGCATTTCTTTTTTCTAGATTGATATTTCTATGCAATTGATGTTTTTTGACGTTGATATATTGTTGTACTTTGCTTATTGTATTGATGTATGTATGACCTTGCTTATTGTAAGTCGCTCTGGATTAAGTTAAGAGCGTCTGCTAAATGCCTGAACTGTAAAGTGTAAGTAAAAGCACTGAAAATTGGAAATACTCCTGTAAGTAAAAATACCCCAAATGAGTAGTAGTAGAAGTAGAAGTACAGTACTTGAGTAAATGCAGGCCTACTTAGTTACTCTACACCACTGGTGTTCTGTTGCAACTTGCGAGGCACCAGCGCACGACTAAAGCACAACTCTGGCTTTAGTTTGTGTACCGTTATCTGACAGATGGGCTTTTGAAAGTTTGGGGGAACTCCTGGGGACTGGTTTATAAATGAACCACCACATCCCGGCTCTCTGCCTCCTTCAGCAATTATTATACAGTTACACATCTAACGGGATGACGCTCTCATTTACAAAGAAATCAACCTGTGTGGGATCTCTGGATCCACGCGGGCACGGCTTGGCAGTTGGCACCCATGTGTATATCCCTGACTCCCTCAGGCCATGCAGCCTCTGACTTTGTTAGTCGTTTATGAGATCTATGTGGTATGATGATCAGGGGTGTCGCACCAAATTCTGGGCCCCATGGGTGCAAGGATTCATTGCAGGCCCCCCATGAATGTTCTTCATAGGGGGAGGGGTTTAACCCATTTAGACTAGGAACGCATTCTTTTTTTTTTCTTTAACTATTGAAAAATAGCAGATATACAAGATCACAGCACTGCGAGCTTGTAGATCTGCCATTTTTGAACAATTGTGAAGTCTTTGAATATTTCAAATCCTTCTGAGGTTTTTGGAAAAACGTATAGGTTCCGAACGGAACCATGTTTATTTAATACCGGAGGACAAGGTCCCCCATTGGGATAACAGCGCCATCTGGCGCTGCAACAGAGTAAAACTCATAAGCTCCCGTACGAGAAATATCATTTGTCGGAAGGGCTGTCAATCACAAACGAGGGCACCGCCCCCGAGTGTATATAAGCCCTGCGGGCTATCATAACTTCCTCTAAAGCCGCACCTCTGCGCCCGCAACTAGCGAACCGAGGGGCTTTATTCTGGGGGACCTTGTCCTCCGGTATTAAATAAACATGGTTCCGTTCGGAACCTATACGTTTATTGTCATACCTCCAGACAAGGTCCCCCATTGGGACTCATACACTCCCCGAGAAGCCATGAACCGACAAGACTGTCGTTCACACCGACCACACCCGGAAGGAGGTCCCGTCAACCGACGTGACCCCTTTCAGGACTGATCCGACCCAGGCCCACAGGGCCTGGGCGTGTTTAGACAGAAAAGAGACCCTGACAGACCGAGGCCTGCCATATGCACTAAGGGCAGACACAGGTCCGCCTTATAATACTACAGTAATATAAGGGAAAAGACTCAGGGTCCCCCCCCAGGTATCCTAGAGACAGTAGCAAGCTGTCCCAGGAAGGGGAGAGAGCCGCCCCACTACATAGTAGGCGGGGCAGCAGCACCTAGAACCGTATGCGCCATAGCAGAAGGCGCAACGTCCAGGTGACAGTAGGTCGCAAAGGTGGACGGCGAAGACCAATTCGCCGCCGCACAAATCTCCTCAATGGAGACACCTTTGGACAAAACCCTAGAGGTAGACACACCCCTAGTACTGTGGGCCTTAAGTGCCTCCGGCACTTCAGACCCAGCCCGGGTGTAAGCCAACCTAACAGCATCCACAATCCATCTCGACAGAGTGGGTTTGGACACCGCTTTTCGCTGACGGGCATTCATGACCACGAAAAGCTGAGAAGTAGACCTGCTGACCACCGTCTTGTCACAGTAGGCCTTCAGGCCCTAACTGGACAAAGACAATGAAAACGCCTATCCTCCTCCGATGCAAACGGAGGAGGATGGAAAGCCGTCAAAACAACAGGTTCCTTCGGGACCACTCGGTTCTTAGGAATAAAACTCAATTGAGGTTTAAGAAGAACCTTGGAGTCATTATTGAGAAACCTCATACAATCAGGGCTCACAGAGAGCGCAAGAAGGTCGCTCACACGCTTAGCCGTAGACAAGGCAAGCAAAAGAGCTGTCTTGAAACTTAAATGTTTCAAAGAGGTCCTCCCAATCTGTTCAAAGGGTGCCTTGCAAAGGCCCTCAAGAACCACTTGTAGATCCCAAGCAGGGAACAAAAAACCAGTCACAGGTCTTAAACGGTCGACACCGTGTATGAACTTGACCACCTCAGGGAATTTAGAAAGGCCCATGCCTGACACCCCCAGGTGACAGGCATCAAAAGCCGCTAAATAACCCCTAAGCGTAGAGAACGCCAGACCAAGGTCCAGGCGGTCCCGCAAGAAAACTAACGCCTTCTGGGCTGGAGCCAAGTGAGCCACCACAGGTGGCTCCTGTAGCTCACACCAGTCCAAGAAAACATTCCACCTTCCATCATATACCACCCTAGTGGAGGGGGCTTTAGCACTCTGAAAAGTAGCTACAACCGCCATTGAGAAGCCTGCGGCTAGCAGGTTCTCCCTCTCACAGGCCAAAACCACAGGTCTAGGGCCTGGGGGTCGGGATGGAAGATATCGTCCCCCGCCTGGCGCAGCAGGTCCCTATGCAAGGGGAGCTGCCAGGGGGACCGGTAGAGCAGTGGGGTGATCAGAGACCTCCACACTCCCCTGGACGGTGCCACAAGAAGAACCTCCAGGTTGGAACTCCTGATCCTCTCCAGTGTGGGAAGGATCAGTTCCAGCGGTTGGAAGGCATAGAGAAGGCCTTCCGGCCACTCGTGTGCGAACGCATCCACCCCCAGAGGCGAAGGTCCCCTCACTGAGAAGTAGAGGGGGCACTTCGCGTTCTCCTGGGAAGCAAAGAGATCGAACCGAGGTTGACCGAACCTGGAGAAGATCTGTCTCACCACCGCATGGTGGAGAGACCAATCCTCGTAGCGAGGCTCCCCCCTGGACAACAGATCGGCGCCGCCGTTCTGAAGGCCTGGAACATGGGAGGCTCTAAAGGACCTCAGGCGCGGTACGCACCAGAGAGTCATCTCGCGTGCCAGCTGATCCAGCGTGCGCGAGGAGAGGCCGCCTTGCTTTGTTGAGAAAGTACAAGGCTGCCATGTCGTCCGTCCTGACCAGGACATGACAACCCCGGAGAAACGGTTCGAAATACTTGAGAGCCAAGTAGATCGCCATTAACTCCAGATAACTGAAGTGGTACTCCAACGTGGCCGGGGTCCACAGACCCCTGGCTGAGCGCCCCTCGTGGGTGGCGTCCCAGCCCGAGCGGCTGGCGTCTGTGGTGATCACCTTGCGTGACACCACCACGCCTATGGAGACTCCACTCATTAACAACGCCTGGTCCCGCCATGGGACCAGCGCGTCCATGCAGGCCTGGCTGACCACCACTTCTCTGCACCCTTGCAGGGGAGGAATCCTGAGCGTCAGTGTCCAACGCCAGAACGGTCTCATATGAAACCTGCCCAGGCGAAGAAGTTGCACCGCTGAAACCATCAGCCCTGCCAACTTCATACACTCCTTGTAACTGACCACTTGGTCCAATTTGAAAGGAGCGAAGACACGTCAGGAACCTGTCCACCCCCTCCAGAGAGAGGCGGGTAGACATCGTGGTCGAATCCAGAGGGACCCCAAAAGGAGATCTGCTGGGAAGGCGTCAACATACTTTTGCCAAAAAGACGTTGAAAACCCAAGGCCTTCAGGTGGGCCAACACCAAGTTGGTGTGATATCCCTAATCCAGAAGGGATGCAGCCCCCCCCCCCCCCTTTTTTCCGAACCAGGAAAAATTCGAGTCCAGAAACCAAGCTGGTTCAGGTCTCGCAAGAGCTCTACTACAGCACCATTGCATAGTACCGAGCTTATTTCCTCACTCAGAGCTCCTGCTTACAAGCGCGGGCTCGAGTGTAAATACCCCAGCTGGAAGCGGGGGTGGTTCAAGAAATGCAATCTAAGGCCACGTGTTACTGACGTAACACCCATTGCCCGGATTGCACAGTCTCCAAAGTTTATCAGAATACCATCAAGGGTATTAAATAAACAAGGGTTCCGTTCGGAACCTAACCGTTTCACACAACGTGCTAACGTGCTGTGAAACGAGGGAGAAACCGTTAGGTTGCACGGGGGAGAAGGAACGTTGGGGATTAGCACTTCCGTATCCGGGAAGCTCCCCTCCTTATCCGGTGACGGCCGCGCCAACGGACGTGACGTCAACATGTTGAACGGTGGTGGAAAGAGAAACAGAAAGAGCATTCTGCGATATACGGTTCGTTACGTAAAAACATTTACCCCAGCACGGGGAAGAACGTGTAAACGTTTAAACCAGATCTGAGGCCTTTAATAGTTACCTGCAGGGAAAATTAGGCCAACTCATAATCCCACACACCGATAGTGAAACACTTCCTGTCCTGCACTAGAATCGACACTACAGTGCCGTTTAGTGTAGGCAGAGGAAAAATGCACATAGGAGAAACCGCACCACTGTGAACCGCAGTTAACATGGGTGGGAACCTCAGCATGTCTGCAACCCATTCTGATTGTAACCTGTCTGCATGACTGCAAGACTGGGAAATCTGTTATCGTGAGTGAGTAGAAAGCCCTGCATGGGCTTCATTACACTGAGCGGTTGCAAGCGATAAGAGGTTGTCCGTGCAAGTGTAGGAGTGAGCAGGCCCCGCTCGCTCAAAACACTTTTTTTTTTTTTTTTTTTAAGACTTGGGGACAAGGGAGGCAGTAACCATTTTCATTATCCCTGCATGGAATAAGGAAAATAAATATTAGCGCCTGGGGAAAGGAGGTTCCTGTGTAGTCAGGGACCCCTGTACCCACAGTCCAAGGTCATTTACGCCACCTCATCCCACAGGTTCTGTGGGAGGAGTCCGGCTCGGCGTCCCTGAAGAGTGTTAAGATGCTGTACATAACACTCCATACTCCTGTTCTGAACTGAACTCGGCACGACAGCGCCGCTCAGTGGAGACAGAGGAGAAATAGCACAGAAGAGAAGCTTTGTTATTGTGACTAATAGCAAAACAGTGGAGCCCATTGCAAACCAGGGAAAACCTTTTAATTGTCACCAGTCTGCAGGACTGGGACAATAAGTAATCCATTGAGTGAATAAAGAACCCTGCATGGGTCTCTATACACTGACTGGCTGTAAGCAGAGAGGAGGGTCCTTTGTGCTAGGGACTGAGAGGTAGGTAAACAAAAGTTTTGTTTCGACTACCATACTCTTACTGATGACATGGGAAAAGCTACTGGGCAACAGAGATTTTCATTCTCCCCTGCGTGGGACAGAACTCAAACGTCTGCATTCGGGGGGAGGAGGACCGTGTGCCGTCACGGAACCCAGACCCCGTGGAGGGCTAGGCCCTCAACCCTATGTCATCTAACACACCCACTTCCCACAAGCCTTGTGGGGAGAGCTGTGTTCAGTGCGCTTGGGCGCAAGTAAGTGGTCTCCTTGAGCCCCACCATGTGGAAAAAACCACAGTCCGGGTGCCGCAGACCCAGGCCCCCTTCCACTGGTACAGTGGAGGGGAGAGCGGGATATACTGGGGCGCCGCCGACCCATTCCACTCCTTCTGCATGGAGGAGGGGAGAGAGGGGGTAGAGGCGGAGGTGGGCGGAAGGATGCAGGGTCCTCGTGGAACCGAGGACTTGCAAGACTCACTTGTAGGAGGAATACTGGGAGAAGAGCCTTCAACCCAATTCCTTGCTGAGCAACGGAGAAGCCTTGGGGTTGTACCGCCTGAGCGGAACTACCGGGCCGGGAGGGAAAGGTTCCATATCCGGGCACGTATCCGTATCCGCTAGACGCCGGGCCGGAAGGCGCGGAGTCACCGGCGGAAAGAGCGTTTCCGTTTCCGGTACGCTTATTTCCGTATCCGGTGGGGGACGAACACGTGACCTCCGGGCCGGAAGGCGTGGAGTCACCGGCGGAAAGAGCGTTTCCGTTTCCGGTACGCTTATTTCCGTATCCGGTGGGGGACCCAAGAAGCCTCGCTTGTTAATAACACATGCGACACACAACGTGGAGCCCGGGGGACAGGGTTCAACGCATAAGTAACATAATCCCCGGCTCGGGGAATTGTATTTACGTTTATAACCTGTGCTAAGGCCTTTATATGCTTCCTTGCGGGAAGACGAGGCCGACCCTGGGTGATATGTGTTGGCTTCTTCCCTGACGCTAAGACGTAGGGCACCAGCGGCGCGCTGGAGCCCCCAATAGGCGTCGTGGCTGCAGGCGGGAACCGGAGCCGCCGCTAGTCGCCCCCGGCGTGGGAGCGGCCGGGCGGACTAGCAGGCTCTCCTCCCTGGAACGGCGGAGCCGAACCGGCGGGAGAGAGGGCGAGGGCCGGCGTGTGGTCCCGTGAAGTTGCAGAACGCCAGCCGTAGGGCCCCAGCGGCGCGCTGGAGCCCCCGATAGGCGTAGTGGCTGCAGGTTGCAGCCCGGGGCGGGAAGCAGCGCTGTGGCTACAGCGCCGCGAGCCCCGGAGGCAGAAACAACGTGGCGTCGTGGCTGCAGGCGGGAAAACACCACGCCGCTAGCCGCCCCCGGCATGGGAGCGGCCGGGCGGGCTAGCAGGTTCTCCTCCCTGGGACGGCGGCCAGCCGAACCGGCGGGAGAGAGGGCGAGAACCAGCGAGTAGTCCCGTGACGTTGCAGCCGTCCGCCGTAGGGCACCAGCGGCGCGCTGGAGCCCCCTATAGGCGTAGTGGCTGCAGGCTGCGGCCCGGGGCGAGAAGCAGCGCTGTGGCGTACAGCGCCGCGAGCCCCGGAGGCAGCAGAGTCCGGTGGAGGGAAACCAGGCAGGCCACAAGGCTAGTGGAGGCTAAGTGAAGGAAGCACAAACAGCGGGCACCGCTGCGTGCCCACAAAACCTGCCAGGAGAGGCCCGTAGCCCTGGTCGGCGAGACCAGGGCGGCGGGGACAACACGAGAAACCACCGGACAAACATTGGAAAGTCCTAGCCAGCTAGAAGTAAAGAAAATAGCGACACCCAGCTAGGGCGCGCTAGCAATCAGTGCCCTGGTGAGGGCCTTCTAGCATGAGGCTATCAACAAAGGAACGAGCAAGCAAGGCACTTGCTAACACTCGAAAGACTCACCACATGAAGCAGCCTGCGGGATCATCGAAGGAAATTCCGAGGGTGGGTGTCCTCACCAGCGATAAGTCTCCAGCATCGAGCACACTTCCAGGGGAACAAGGATAGCAGCATGCTAGCCGAGGGCCGTGGAACAGCGATAGCTTGAAGCTAGGCTAAGCTACAAGAGGCTATCGGACAATAACAAGCTCAGAGAAGAAGCTGGAAACTTACAGCGAGGAAACAGGTGAGAACGCCGAACCTGTTGGAACTGAAGAATAAAGACGTACAGGAGATATTCTATAAAGGCCAGTGGCCGACTTCCTAGCCGTCGCTTAGGCTAAACTTTACAGAAAATTATACTTATCTGGCTGAGTTCGCGATACTCTAGTTGCAGGCAAGCAGAGGTGCGGAAGAGGAAGTTATGATAGCCCGCAGGGCTTATATACACTCGGGGGCGGTGCCCTCGTTTGTGATTGACAGCCCTTCCGACAAATGATATTTCTCGTACGGGAGCTTATGAGTTTTACTCTGTTGCAGCGCCAGATGGCGCTGTTATCCCAATGGGGGACCTTGTCTGGAGGTATGACAATAAACCTATGTTTCTATGTCAGTGGTGCTCAAACCTTTTCATGTGAAGGACCCCCAAAATTATATGTATTTGGCCATGGACTGCATCACAAAATATTTAGTTCCAAGGACCCCCCAGAAGCAAAATTTGAGTTACAAATGTTCGCTTAAAAAATACATATATTCAAAGATGTGCACGCGTTTTCACGACCTTTCAAAAATAGCAGATCTACAAGATCGCAGCGCTGCACCGAGCTTGTTTAACTGTAAAGCTTGTATCTGTAAATCTGCTATTTTTCAGTAGCTAAAGTATAAAATAATTAAGGCCCCTCCACCTTGGGCCCTAGTAACTCAGTCCCACTTTTCCCCCCCGTGTGACACCCCTGATGATGACTCCACATTTGGGCAGGGTTTCAGCTTGCTTCAAGGTCAGTTGACTTCCGTTATGAAAAAAAAGTCAAGTCATTAAGTCATTGATAATGATTTATGAAATCGTTATGGATTTGGTGCTAAGTTCATAATGTACTTTTTCTCCTCCTACTAGAAATGGAGTGGAGTCAAAAGTGCAATATACAAAATGTATTGGAGTGAAAGTCATTATGAAAATAAGTTAAATATTTAACCACATGAACCCTATAGCGTCTCTACTCTGATGTCAAACGTTTGATGAAGAGATCTGGTGTAGCGGGGGGAAAAGGAGCAAGACAAATGTATTTATAAAGCACATTAAAAAACAGCCAGAGTGCTGTACGTCATGACATTTGTTTACAGTATACAGTTAAAAACACAAAAAAGCATAAAATACAGAAGCATACAACTCCAAGAAAACTGAAAAAAACTACCATGAAAAAGTATCAAATATATAAAACCATAACAGGAAGACAAATAGCTGAAGAAAAGAAGAAAAAGAAAATGTGGGAGCAGCACATAAAAATAAGGTGTCCAACCCTTTCTCCAAAGCGGGAGGTTTAGAAGGCGTGGGAGAAAAGGTGCGTTTTTTTGTCTTGCCTTTAAAAATGTCCAAGGAGGGTGCAGACCTGATAAGTCGAGGTAGGCTGTTCCACAGTTTTGGAGCAGCAACTGAAAACATAGCATAGTATAGCAAAAAATGGCAACTGTATACAAGGTCTAGTGGCAAAAGAATAATGAAAATTTTTAAATGCGTTGAGGTACTAAGTTAGCCTACTGGTAATCAAGACATTTGGTGCTTATTAGTCCACTGGTTTTCAAGGTTAGCTCCAGACGCACAGATAGACCCTCTTATAGATCGCTAGCCTCCTGCAGAGCCACACTGTAAAAGAACAGGCAGTTACACAACGCAAGCCACGCGTGCACCATCTTCTGTATTCAGCAGCACATTCAATATTGTACTTGTGCAGCTTTAAGAGACAGTGGAGCTGAAAGTGAAAGTCTGTTTCCTTGCTGACCTTTCAAGGTTTATGGATTATGTATTTAAGCAATAACAATGCAGCTATCTGCTTTTCATTCCTGGGTTTGGTTTCCAGGTTACACAGTAAAGTTCTTAGTGTTGATGTAACTCGGAGTGCAGGAATGGAACCAAATTACACTCTTCTGAGTTAAAATAACACTGAGGTTTATACTGCTGCGCGTACAATGGTTCGGGCAGAAGAGATTAGAAAGAGAGACAGAGAGAGATCAACGGTGGGTCTTGCATGTAAAGTCTCCGGTTTAAATCCTGTATGGAGGAAAGAAACCCTCTCTCGTTGGACAATTGCCGTTGGAATGCCCTTGAGCAAAACACTTGACCAGGGTTCAAGTTATGTGGGAACCAGTGGGGGGCCAGGAGGTGTCTGAGCTCCCATGATATATATAGGGGGAATAGTGCATTTTCATATGTGATTGTGACTATTATTTATGTTTTTAACGAGAATATGCATGTTTTGAAAATAGGTAAAGGCACCGTAGGGCTTTTTGTTGTGTGCAGCCATTCACTGGGTTGGCATATTTCATGCTATCAAAACGTTGCAATATCGCAGGCTATATTGTGTTTGTGTGAAAGTGATAAATCACGTAATGAGCGTATAACTAACCCACCTCACACACAAAGCTTGAGGTGGTCAAGTGAACCCTGCACTTGACCACTACTGTAGATACTGAAGATGTTTCTATCTAACAAACCATCAATTCCTTGAAAGTGCAGAGATTGCACTCAATAGAAAAGACAAATCAAAAACACTTCGGTTGTACAGTATTCATCCTTTGAAATGTGATACCATTTTAACCAAGCCAAATATTCTGAGATGCTTTAACATCTGTGGAATTCTTTTTATTTTATTTTTTATGTTTTTTATCCCACGTTTTTGCAACCCATTTTTCTCACCCGGTGACTACCTAACCTGTAGTCCTGGTTTCCGCTTTCCCCCTGCCGCGCCAGGGGACATTGGGGAGCACCCGGCTGGCTAGGGGGAGGTGGTAGAAACCAGGACTACTGCATGTTTTTGTGTGAGGGCCTATGCCCAAGGAGACACGGGGAGAACATGCAAACTCACCACAGAAAGGCCCTATCGCCAACCCCACCTAGGGTGTGGGTGCTGATGACGCGGGTGGAGGAACACGCCCCCAGCGCCCACAGCTTCCCCCGGCGGGAATCGAACCCAGGACCTTCTGGCTGTGAGGCGAAGTGCTAACCACTGCACCACTGTGCCCCTACATCTGTGGAATTCTGAGCATAAACCTCAGTTGAATTCAAATGTTAACACACATTTCGGCTATACAAGGACTGTCATCACGCACACACACGGCTCTCACACCTCGAGTCCTGTGGTTTTGTCGATGCCCTGCTCGATCGATCCAAGGTCTCTGCAGCGCTCACGTCCACGCAACAATGACGGTGTTCTCCTTGGCAAACCAAGGTCGACAGGACGGGGGAATCGGCACCGAGAACCGCAGTTCTCCCTCTCAATGTCACACTCCACGTCGATGCCGTCGGAAAACACAAAGAAAAGAAAACATCCCCATCTCGACCGATGAGATGTTGTTTTGGCTCAATCGGTTACCTGCGCATACACTTAAAGCCTCAACACTGGACAATAGACCAGTGTATGACATTGACAAATCATGCGCCTGCAAAAGCATTTCATAAATAACTACACAAGAGACGTACAAGGTTTTCCGCCCGTCAGCAACAATGTCGCAGTAAGCGTGAGTATCGCTACTGATGAGCAGCTATACTGTTGAGTGACAAGAAAAGGGAATGTAGAATAAAAAACACCAGAACACAATAAAACAAGTGTTTGAACCAGTACCTCCTGGTCCATGTTGGGGCAGTAATTCAAGAGGTAGAGGCCTTCCGTTTCCCAGTTGGATCCCGGGTGCTCCGCCAGAGTCGGTGTGGACGAAGTGTCCTTGAGCAAGACACAAAACCCCTAATTGCACCCGATACCTTGCATGCATGGTTGCCTTCTGATTTTCAATGGGGATGGAGTGGTTTCTTGCCATTTGCGAGTTTCTGCAAAAATATGCTCTCCATAAAAATTAGAAAGTCAAAACAGGGAAAGAAACCTGTGGGAAAAATGCATTTGCCGGAAATGTCCAGGAAAAGAGCAGTAAATACAGAAGAGTTGAAACGGCACAGCTGTACATGAACCATTTACCATTTATGCATCCTGTGATACACCCAAGAGTCCAAATTGATGTCCTTGTCTTTTCACAACTTCAGCCAAATACTGTACTTAAAGTAGGCGTAGACCATTTTTTTCTTGCCTACAGAAACATCAATATCCCTGTTGGCCTAGGATCAAAGCCCTATCAGTCTTCTCCCCTAGAGTCCCCTTGGACTATACGGTCTCTCTCTCCTGCACTGTCTCCCTCTCAGCTTAACTTCTGTCTGTCTCTAATTCACTGTCTCCCTCTCAGCTTTCCTACTGTCTGGCCCTCTTTCCCCCTCAGGTTTCTTACAGTATGTCTTTCCTACATTGTCTCCCGTCTCAGCTTTCCCAATTTCTCTCTCTCTCTCTCTCTCTCTCTCTCTCTCTCTCTCTCTACTCCAAGGTCTCCCTCTCAGCATGTCTAATATTGTCTGTTTCTCCTACACGGTCCCTTGCACTCTCCCTTTAAAGCATCAACAGCACACAGTATTAAACACCATCACCATAGTGCGGGCATGCACTGGTGATCTCGTATGGATGCGTCGTGTCTGAAGCTCAATCTATGCTCCGTCGCAAGACAGTG
>NC_137832.1:52463264-52465764 GCF_963921795.1 Nannobrachium achirus
TGGTGACTCTATAATAGGCCAAAGTGAAAAGGGTACCACGCGTTCTTGGGCCTTTCACGGCAATCGGATGCTGCATGCAGGATTTGAGGCATTTTGTTCCAAAAATGTGTTTTGCAAAAGTTGACCCACTGGTGGCGCTATAACAGGCCAATGTGAGAAGGGTGGCATCTGTTCCTTGGCTTAGTGGGAACGTGTGTGCAAAATCTCACACACACAGCAGACTGCGTTCATGATTTGAGACATTTTGTTCAAAAAGGAGCAATCCTGCAAACCTTGGAATTCAATGTTAGCCAATTAGATAGAATATGATATCGGACGAATCCGTCATGATTACATCACTGTAGAGATACTGTGTACTGATTTGTGTGATTTTCGGATAAAATCTGAAGGAGTAATATCGAAGAATGTGTTTAACATACTGTAAGTCGGCCTTCTGGTGGCGCTATAAATGGCAGATGTGAAAAATGCAGGGCACAGGTTTTTCCTTGGCCTCTGGGAAGTATGCATTCAAAGTTTTACTCTAATCGGTGGTTATAGGTAAAAGCACAAATTGGCCTCTACACAACATGTATGCAAAGGACTGTAGGCCTATATGCAACAGACATAAAAAACTGTGATACTATGCACCTGGACAGTTTGATGATGTACATAGTAAGCCGTGCTGAGCTATGAAGAGCATATGAATCGGCCGAGCCATGAATCTCATAGGGCAGGAGCCTATCTCCTGTTTCTGTAGCGTAAGGCAGCTTGATGTACAAGTACACCCCCGGGACATGACACTAGTATGTCGCAGGGACTTACCACCAATCCAACCCTTGATGCTGAGTTTCAAGCAGGGAGGCACTGGGTCCCATTTTTTAGAATCTTTGGTATGACGCGACCCGGGTTTGAACCCGAATCTCCCAGTCTCAGGGCAGACACTCAAACCACTAGGCCACTGAGCTGGTACATGATATCATTGCAATCCTTGGAAATCACAACATAGGTGTAGACATGACAGTTTGTATTATAATGCTTGTTTCAGGAGTTATGATGCAAAATACATTATTTAGTAATGGCGGATATTAAAATACGCATCAAGGGGGGTTGGGGGACATTTTTAGGAAGGCTCCATATCAGACATTGTTCAAGGAACCAAACTGTAAAGTTTACCAAATGTCATGGTTTTATGCTTATATAAACCCCAGGTGGGATTCGATCCAACGACCTTCTGCATGAAAGGCACATGCCCTGACCACTACACTAGTAAGCCATAGGATCTATTAACCATGTTTGTTTAAAAGAAAAGTTCTATGTAGGCTGAGTGCCTTGATTTTATTGATTTATTTTTTATATTTTGGAGGCTTGGGGTGAAATCAATCTGAGTAAATGTAATCTGAGTATTTCTGACATTTTCGAGTGATCATATTTTCTTTCACTCAGAACAGGAAAAAAAAAAAAAAAAAGTTTCATGTAATGTACTTGACGCCTTCTTTCAAAATGATATAGCGCCCCCCTTTGGCCAATTGGGGTAAGACTGGTTTCAGTGATGTTTGGACTAACCCTCTACAGTAGTTCATCATGAAAAATTTACTTTGCATGTATGTTTTAGAGGCAGAAGAATAATTTGCATAAAACTTGCAATATTGATTGAATTATTAAAAAAGCATGTTTCAATTTTAAAAATAATCCGATCTGACAGATCTTTAGATATTGGTCCAAAGTTAATGTAAAAAAAGTTCCATGCATGTGATGCGAAAAATTCCGGAATAAAAGCGGGTTTAAGCGTTTTACAAACTGCTCAAAATGGCGGAAAATCAAAGGGCGGAGCTTACTTAACAAAGACACAGATGTCTTCTGCTTGAGTCAAGGCACGCGTGTAAGCAAGTTGCATGTCTTCAAAAGAAACGAGGCATGACTTATGCCCCTTTAAAGTTTGAGTTTTCAAACGCTTCGTATAGCGCCCCCCTTTGGCCAATTGGAGTAAGATTGCTTTCAGTGATATTTGGACTAACCCTCTACATATTTGCCAAATGCCATGAACGTGTCACTTTGCATGTATGATTTAGAGGCAGAAGAATAATTTGCATGAAACTGCAATATACAGTGAATTATTAAAAAATAATGTTTCGCTTTAAAAGAAATCCGCCGAGACAGATCTGACCGTATTGGTCCAAAGTTCATGTAAAAAAAGTTTTGCGCACGTTATGCGAAAATCACAGGAGGAGATAGATTTTGACTGTTTTTCATATCATTCAAAATGGTGGGAGAAGTAAAGGTCAGAGGTCAAAAGTCAGAGTGTAAAAGTTGTTCGGCATGAGGAGACGCATAAGTGTATACAGGTTTCATTGCTGAACCTGAAACAGAGCATGAGCTTTACGTGTTCAAAGTTGGCATTTTTCAAAGGCTTCCTACAGCGCCACCCTTTGGCCGATTGTTGCGAGCTTCGCGTTTTAGCCGTTTGGCATAGTCCTCTGCCATACTGCCGAGTTTCGTAAAAAGCGACTGCACGGTCTAGCCG